>NC_000082.6:30816574-31116574 GCF_000001635.26 Mus musculus
CTTCATAAAGGATTTGTGTCTTCAACTCTTTCAGCTATGACTCCTTGTGATTTGGGATGGTGGCAAAGTGTCAATCATACATGTTTTTGTCCCTGGCCTGTGATGTGCCTTACTTTTCTTACTGTTGTGGCCACCTTAGTTGACAAGGGGCTTGAGTAGGAGAGGAAGCAAGACTCTTGTGACATCCTTTTCTTTGGACAACAGTTCTTTCTTCTGGAGAGTGAAAATTTCACGATGGCGTCTTCCCCACTCCCTGCCAAAGCCAATATCACCCTAAGTGAACGATCAAACCTTAACCTAATGGGGCAAACAGACATCAAGTCTTCTCATGAAATACAATGAGACCTCTGCCTTCCGAAAAATGTTTATGACAGAGCATAAGGAAGCCAGAAAAAGCACTCAGATTCAAAACAATTTTCCTGGAGCGCCCAAAAATATCAGTGTTTGTTTTCTCTTTCTGAAGCAAATACCAAAAAACAGCCTTCAGGGGATTATTATAAATTTAACAAGACTAAAATGAATGGCAGTTAAATGCAAAATGTGATTGATCAGATACTAATATATATACACACACACATATATATATATACTTTCTGAAATACACACACACACATATACACATATTTCAGAAAACTGATATGCACTATGTCTTGGATGACACTTTATATGAAGGCTAAATGTCCTCAAAGTGACATTAATATTAATAAACCTACCACACAGGAGTCTTACTAATAGTTTGTGATCTCTAGGATCTCTAGGACTCGTCATGACTACAATCTATTCTCAAGTGCTTAAAGGAAGCTTGAAGATGCGCATGCATTTGTATGTACACATTCGAATGTAAAAGTGGATGCAGTATCCTTGTGCGTCTACGGTTTTGATAGAGTACAAATGAGGCAAAATATAATTTAGCTGAAATAACATATGTGTTATACTTGTCTTAATTTCTTGTGTGTGTGTGACTGTGCATACGTATAGGTTGGAGGTCAACCTCGGGTGTCAATCTCAGTTGTGTATTCGTGTTTCTTCTTTTTGGTTTTTTGAGACAGGGTTTCTCTGTATAGTCCTGGCTGTTCTAGAACTCATTCTGTAGGCCAGGCTGGCCTCGAACTCAAAGATTTGCCTGCCACTGCCTCCTAAGTCCTGGGTTTAAAGGTGTGCATCACCACTACCCAGCTCCATGTTTCTTCTTCTTCTTCTTCTTCTTCTTCTTCTTCTTCTTCTTCTTCTTCTTCTTCTTCTTCTTCTTCTTCTTCTTCTTCTTCTTCTTCTCCTTCTCCTTCTCCTTCTCCTTCTCCTTCTCCTTCTCCTTCTCCTTCTCCTTCTCCTTCTCCTTCTCCTTCTCCTTCTCCTTCTCCTTCTCCTTCTCCTTCTCCTTCTTCTTCTTCTTCTTCTTTGGTTTTGTTTGTTTGTTTGTTTGTTTGTTGAGACAGGGTTTCTCTGTGTAGCCGTGGCTGTCCTGGAACTCACTCTGTAGACCAGGCTGACCTCGAACTCAGAAATCCGCCTGCCTCTGCCTCCTAAGTGCTGGGATTAAAGGCGTGTGCCATCATACCCGGCTCCATGTTTCTTCTTTTGAGACAAGATCTCTCATACAGAAACTTGGTAGATGTGGCTGCCTGCCCAGCAAGCCCCAGATATCTACTTGTCTCTACCTCCCCAATGCTGGGATTGCAAATATGCCTCTGCACCCCCTGCCCTCTCTCTCTTAATGTGGGCTCTGATCCAACTCAGGTCTTGTACCATCTGCTTGGCCCGTGGTCTTCATTCCTGGATTGATGTGTTCCATATACAGAGCAAAGCACACAGTGTAAGTGCACATAGCGGACTTCTTGAAGTTTTTCTTTGGAGTTGAAAGTTTTACAACAAAATATTGATGAAAGCAAGCAGTGGGCTGGGTCACACACACTCTGAGTCCACTGCGCATCCTCATGAGGATAAGGTGGTGCTGTTGTTTTCTGAGGCCTCTTACACTTGGGATAAACAGCTAAGGCTGAGGTCAAATTCTTTGGAATAAATATCGTGTCTTAGAAAACTTGTCCCAAGTCTCAAACGCTCTGGTGCCAGTGAACATCACAAATCTCTTGTGTCTCATGAGACTTCCCCAGTGAAACGTGGAATTCTCCTTAGGCCTAAGCGTTAAACCTGGGATTGCTCACAGACTTGGAGAGTTTCCAAAGCAAACACAAGTATCTCCCTCCCCCCAGCCCACTGCCCTATCTCTGGGAAGGAGCTGTCAAACTCAGAGAGGTCAAGGAGCTGGAAAGCAACCCTGACTGCTTGCTTTGAAGATTTGCATTATTGGTAGCTCTCTGGTGGGCTGGGATGAGATGACTGGGTACCAGGCCAGCTGGCAGGAAGGAACCCCAAGGAGATGCTCCCCATCTCTGTCCCCCACCCCACCCAGCAGGCTTGCTTGCCAGCTTAGAGAAGTGATCTTGTCCTGCACCTAGCATGTCCTTAACTCTCACTGGTTAGTGTGGGGGAGACATCAGGGTCTTCAAAGTTGGCCCCTGGTGGTTTCCTTCCTTCTTCTCCTCGTCTACACCAAATTTTTTCAGGTCAGGAAAACTGGAGAATTCTCGGACAAATATGGTGGGAAGTCCTGAGGGAAACAAGACTTCCAAGTTCACAGGAACTCTCCTTCTTCTTCAGGAACTCGGAAGTCCTGTTTCGCTCAGGACTTCCCACCTCAGGCAAGCAAACCTGTCCCTCAACTGGGGCATCTGGAAATCACTCATCCTACTTGCTCAGCTCAAGGACAGGTGCTCAACGCTTCCCTCCTGTCTCTCCTTCCAGCCCTGCCCCTCTGTGATCTGCTTTCCTCCCAGGTGGCCAGGAAGCAAGATGAAGGAGATCAGAATGTGAAGTCCAAGATGATCCAGCTCGCCCTAGAATCTGGGCTTCTTCCTTCTAAGCACTTTTTCTTTTCTGCTACCCACCCCCCTCCCCAACAGAAAACAGTAGTGTCAAATACTGTGCTAAAGACACACTTCCATTTTAAGAAAAACCAGTCTGGCCTCAAGACTTCTCATTTTCATAAAGTGAACCAAAAGAAGGATTCTGAATTCCCCTGATTCGACGAGATTTTTTTATAAGGTCTTCTTGCCAGGAGAGCTGTTTTAATTGAAATCTTGGATTTTAAAGTATACCTGGACAGGCCTATTTCATCTGGGAAAGCCAGGGATGTTAATACAGAATTTTGTCTTTGTTTTCCTTCCAGTTTTTAAATAGGGAAGTGTTCAGAGCCTAGGGATGTGAATTGTGCCCTTGACTTTGACTTCATTATTTTAATTGTTTATAATCTTCATTGTAACACAAAAACTGCAGTTATTTCAACACAGACGAGAATGTATTCAGCAGTCAATCCCAGATAATGCCGAATTGTTGGATTCTAATGATGCTCGGCTCAAACATCAAAATGCTATTTCATAAAGAATACAGTATCTTTTTTATTGCTCTCACCGAGTTTGGCATTGACCATAGGAAGAATGGTAAGGGTCTATGATTCACAGAAGAATGATACCTCAGACTCAAACAGTATGCAAACGCAAAGAGTGTTTTATTCTGCTAAAGTCCAGCATGCTGGGGTCTTCCATTACCAAGATAGAGAGACAACCAAGTGAGCTTGCAGGCCAGATTTAAAGAACGTTAGTGGATTCCAGGGTAGGTAGTCTCCAGGGGCATTTCAAAACTAGGGTGTTGCGGGGGGGGGGGGGGGGGGGCTGGAAACTGTTGCTGAGGAAGTCTGGAAACTTGCTGACCCGTTGTCCTTGCTTCTGTCCAGGTGGCCGGGCAGCTTCTAATGGCAGGGCAGTTTCTGACTAGCTGCCTCAAGTCTGGGGCTTTTTTCTAGTAACTGGCTTACCTGGGCTTGCCTGGACTTGCCCAGTTGTTAGACCTAGACTCTCTAGACTTGCAGTTTGAAGCCTGTCATGGAGTCTCACAATTAATCTAGAAGGGCTGCAGAAATGGCTCAGCTGCTCTTCCAGAGGACCCAGGTTGATCCCAAAACCCACATGGCAACCTCAACCACTTGGAATCCCAGTTCCAGAGGATCTGACATCAACTTCAGACCTCTGTGGGCATCAGGCACACACGGGGTGCACAGACAAACATGCAGACCAAATTATACAAACAAAATTAAAAAAAAATTTTTTTTTTAATTGGGGGATGGGATGGAGTAAATGTTCTAGAAAACCTTATCCATGTGTTGGAGCCAACAAAGAGCTCTGGAGCTACTCCAGTTTAAACTGTCAAACATTAAGCTACCATTCCAAGACTGGGCCCCAAGTCTTAGAAAGTACCATCAACTCCCTGGGCGATTCTTAGCCATGGCATGGCTCACCGGCATCATTGCAGGAAAACGTCTCAAGGATGCTCCCTCTGTTAGCAACACAGCCTGTATAAGAGCACCCCAGCTCTTGCACAGCACCTGCAGACCAGAGCACCACAGCAATGCCTCTCTGTGGTAGGAGGGAAAAAAAAGCACCAAGGATTTATTGAGTCACAATCAGAAAATCTCTCCAGTTGTGAAAATGGCGTAATTTACAGATAGACAGACTACCAGTTCTGCATTAGATGAGGTGAAGAAAAGAAAAAGATTCCATTAAAATATTGTTATTTCACATTCTCTGGATAGCTGAGCTTCCTGACTGACATTCTTCTCCGAGTTGGAGAGGAAGCTCTACCCAGCTCAGCTCTGCGTGGAGTCCTGAGGCACAGGACAAAAGCATGGTCGATCAGTGCAGCATTCCGGAGTCAGGGGCTAACGGGGAGCCTTCTCCCTGCCCGAAGTCACGAGGTCACGGGGCAGGAGGAAAGAGGAAAAGAGTGGGGGAAAGTTGACCCAGGACTAGTTGCATGCCAAAGTCATTGTTCTGGCTCAGCCACTCCTTCCTGGAAAGTGGTGTGTGGGGGAGGGTTGCGCAGAGCCTCCCGGCTCCGGTTTCCCGGATGTTGCTGGCTCCTTGGAGATCCCTGGGGTCTGCTTATTTACCAGGCTTGAAGGCCCCAGGGACAGAAGGATGTGAGTGGAAATTATTCGAAGTGAGACACAAGGAGAAACCAAAGGCAAAGTAAAAGCTTTCACACGCTGCTCGCAGCTATCTTTCCGTGCAAATTCTAATCAATGAAGCAGATGTCATAGCTTTACTGCCTGCTACAACTTTCAAGTGTGTTTCATGGCGTTTTGTTTGTTTATTCATTTATTTATTCCAGCAATGACATTTGGAGAATGCTTTAAAAATGCCAACACAAAGAGAAGAGACACATTTAAGGCTTCTGGAAAACAACTTTTAGTGCATTTCAAGCTCATCTCTAGCTATTCCAAAATATATTTAGTTCTCTGAAGTCATTAACAGAGAGAGGACCAGGTCCCTGCCAGGAATCTCTCCCGCTCCCTCCCACGCGTAGTTGATTAATGGGATCTAGTCAGGCTGGGTTTTAATATGCTTTGCTATCCAGTGGCACACGGTCAGTGAGCTGAGAAGCAGAGTTCTGGAAAAGGCACGTGTGGAGAGTTGTGGAGAGCGCATGACTTTGGGTGGAGATCAGGGTGGGTGAATCCAGGGACTTGTATGGTGGGCACAATGAATGAAAGGGACAATCAATCTCTGCAGATCTGCTATAGGAAAATGCCCCAGCAGACTCACTGTGCAGATCCAGAGCACCCAGGAGCAGAGAAGAAGCCCCGTCTCCATAATAAGCCATTTACCAGGGTGCCTTAGACAGCGTTGAAATTCCCGACCTTGGCATATGTCTGGTACACTCCTGGTGCCTTTTGCTGGGAAGGCTGCGGAAAGGGCTCAAGCTGATGGCAGACGGAGGCTAGATCTACTGTAAACACTGACTCAGCGAAAGGCAAGGCGAGTGAAGGCCATTTCCCCCAGGAAGGAGATTTTCTGGTACCAGGCTCAAGTTCCCAGCAGAGGCCCATTCTGAGAATGTCATCCCATGTGTGGGTTTGGGACTCATCTCATCTTATGCTCCTCTTAGCATGGTACAATGTTTACCACGAGTGAATAGATGTCTGCAAGAAGGGCAGAATAAATATTGGTCTGCTCTCTAGGGAAGATGATGGTGTTGGCATTCAAAACTGGGACAAACAGGTGTGGTGCATATTTAACTTATCAAAGTGGACCTGGCCCTCAGGTTCTCCCAGAATCCCTCAGTCCCTACCTGGCATACCCAGCCCTCTACCCTGAACTTTCCAGCTGAGGAGTGGAGCTTCCTTCCCCGCCTCCAGAAGTTCTTCCCTCTATAACACTGAAATGTTGGTAGTCCCAGCCCTCCTGACCCTCTTTTTCTCTCTCTGCTTCCTCTTCTCCCTCCCCTCTGTCTCCCTCCTCATGGCAACTTATCTGGCCTTGTTCCTTGGGATCAGAGAGTGGCTTCCCAATCAACCTGCCTTTATATAATCTAATCAAGCTTGAATTGACTCATTTCATCCTAGCAGAGGGGCGAATTCTAGACAATGCCAGCAGAGGGGATCTTGAAGATTCTCAGTGCCTAAAATGTTGATAAATGGTGGAGCTGATAGGCTTTCCCGGTGCCCCTAGTGAGTCACTACCTGTTGTGTACACAGCCTGCGATGCTACCTGTACCCCCAGAAACAACTAGGAACATACTGTGTCACCTGAAAATAAGTACTTTCTTTAAAGGGGCAGGAAAAACACTGGATCATGGCAGACTGCCTGAGAATGCCTGTGTCTAACTGTGGCATTGTTATAATGACTATGGTGTCCCCAAGGTTCTTGTGCTACATGCCTAATTCTCTGTCACTGACACTATTATGGAATGTGATGGAAACTTTAGGAGATGTGGTCTTACTGAAGGAAGTAGGTCACTGTGGGTGTCTCCCTTTGAGGATTATGGCTGAATTCAGTCTTTTCCTATTTTCTGTTACACCCCCCCCCCCGTTTTTTTCCAATTTACACAAGCTAAGGCTATTTTGGAAAAGGGAAACTTAACTGAGAAAATGCCTCCTCCATAGGGTTGGCCAGTAGGCAAGGCTTTGGGGCATTTTCTTGATTAGTCATGGATATGGGAGGACCCAGGTCACTCTGGGGCAGGTGGTCCTGGGCTGTATATGAAATCAGGCTGAGCAAGCCAGTGAATAGCACTCCTCCATGATCTCTGCTTCAGTCCCTGCCTGCGGGTTTCCTGCCTTAACTTTCTGCTTTGACTTCTGTCAGTGATGGACTATGGCTGAGATGGGCTGCTTTGGGTCTTGGTCTTTAATCCAGCAATAGAACCCCATCTAAGACACTCCGCTTCCTATACACAGGAGCTTAGTGGTCTCTGCCTTATGCTTCTGCTACCAGGCTGTTTGGCTGGCCCAGAATCAACAGGGCCAAGGACAGGGGGCCGAAACATCGGAAGTCATGAATCCAAGTAAAATTCTTTGTCTTTTAACACATGAATGGAAAATAAATTCACTGGGGAGGGTGTGCAATCTGAAGTTACCTAACACAGGACTTAGGTAACTCCAATTCACACCAAGACAAGATAGACTCATTTAGAGACCCAAGAGTGGACTCAGAGACAAGGAGCACCTAAAAGTTGCTGGCACACAGAAGCTCGGTGGACGCTTGTATGGCGAACACTCATGGCTGAGTGAGTGGATGTGTATTTTGATGTGGGCGAGGCTTGTTAAGGGCTCTAAGACACGTATGGGCCACACTCAGGAAGAATGAGCAAAGCTTGAAGGAGCTGAGCTTGAGTGTTTATGGATGGCTGATCAGTGGGTACAAAGACTAACAACTGTGGCTCACTCTTGCAGATGTTTACAGCCAATTGTAGCAGTAGAGAAACCCACCTGATCCCAGCTTCACTGAACATGTGTAGATGTATTTATCCTTTCTTCACCACCTCCACACTACTATCTAAGGTTCCGAACCCAAGCCATGCAGAACATAGCAGTGTGCTTGGTAGATAAATAAACCAAAACTCTCTGCCCCTGTGAGGCTGGGCAGCAAAAGTGAACTACAGCCCTGAGGCAAGCAGGGAATCCCAAGGGAGAAATAGCAGATACCTGTAGTGTTGCTTAGCTGCCATGTTGGTATGCTAACCACATCATCAGCATGCATCATTTTCAACCTAGCATGCATGGGTTTTTTGGAAGATAATTCCACAACTTGGGGGAGTATTGGTCTATCAAAACCATAGATCAAAAGGTTGTTTTTATGACTGCAACAATATAAAGGTGCACAAAGATATGGGCAAAGGAGAAGTATCCAGAGGAAAGTCAAGACAGGAGCTGAAGGTGTAGCTCAGTCAGTAGAGAGCTTGCCTCTGTGTATAAGGCTCTGGGTTTGATCCTCAACGTGGGGAAAAAAAAAGAACAAAACAAACAAAAGTAAACATGGAAGAAGATGGTCAACCTTGTCCTAACTAATGACATGCAAATTTTTTTTAAATTTTTGATTTCTGATTCTTGAGACAGGGTATCTCTGTATATGCCTGTCTATTCTGGAACTCACTCTGTAGACCAGGCTGGCCTCAAACTCAGACACATCCATCTGCTTCTGCCTCCCAAGTGCTGAGATTGAAGGTGGGCACCACTACACCCAGTCAATTATTATTTTTTTAGATAGTGTGGTTTTTTTTGAACCACCTGTTTATTGTATGTTGAAAATACTCCCCTCGGGAGTTTAAATGAGATGTCCTCCAAAGTCTCAGGCCATGGAATATTTAGTCCCCTGTTGGTGGTGCTGTTTGAGGAGGCTTGAGAGGTGTGGCTAAAGGAAGGACATCCCTGGAGGTGGGCAGGGGGAGGGACATCCCTGGAGGTGGGCAGGGGGAGGGACATCCCTGGAGGTGGGCAGGGGGAGGGATATCCCTGGAGGTGGGCAGGGGGAGGGATATCCCTGGAGGTGGGCAGGGGGAGGGATATCCCTGGAGGTGGGAAGGAGACCTTGAAGCCTCACGCCACTCCCAGCTTGCTGGCTCTGTGCTCTGTGTCCATGTTCAAGATGTGAGGTCTCAGCTCACTGCCATGCCTTCATCCCACCATCATGGCCTCTTCCTCATCTGGAACCGTAAGCCCAAACAAAACCATTCATGCAATGCCAGCTTCTCCTGATCTTACCTGGTGATCATATGGTTGGGAAATGAAGCACATCGCCCTCTTGATGAGCATATCAGGTGTCCTGCAGGTCTACTGTGATCGTACACAAAATCAGCCTGGGTGAACAGCTGAGAGGACTGACTCGCAGTTAAACCCGGTGTCTGTCCGTGAAGACCTATTTTATTTACACAAACTCAGCCTCAGAATTTTACATGGATTCTGAGCTCATTATGCATCTGGATGACAATCAAATTCTTTTTTAAAAACAGTTTTTTAAGATTATGTTTATTCTTTCTTTGTGTGTATGCGTATATGTGTTTGTGTGTGTTGTATATATTTGTTATGTGTTTGTGTTTTGTGTGTGTATATTGTGTATGCGTGTGTTGTGTATGTATGTATATGTGTGCTGTGTATGATTGTTGTGTATATGTGTCCTGTATGTGTCCTGTGTATGAGTGTTGTGTATATGTGTGTTGTGTATATGTGTCCTGTGTATGAGTGTTGTGTATATGTGTGTTGTGTATGTGTCGGTGTGTGTGTGTGTGTGTGTGTGTGGTGTGAATGTATTGCCACATTGCATGTGTGAAGATCAGAGGACAAACTCTTGAGAGTGAGTTCTCTCTTCCCACAATGTAAGTTTCAGGAAGGAACTCAGCTCGTCAGTTTTGGCAGCGAGCACTGTTAGCTGCTCAGCCATCTGGCTGGCTGGTCCTCAGTCAATCTCTTCCACAAGAAAAATACAGCACTTGTACTGTCTCTGAAGTCAGACACAGCACTTCAAAGACCAGTAGTGTCCCTGAAAAGTCAATGTCCTGGGGAGCTTTCTGTTACTGTGATAAACACAGGATCAAAAGCACCTTGTGGAGGAGGAGGTTTATTGGGCTTTCAGTTACAGTCCAGCATCAAGGGAACCTGGAAGCAGGAACCAAAGTAAAAGGGCTACCTCCTGGCTTGCTCAGGCTGCTTTTTTATACAACCCTGGACCACCTAGCAGGGTGGCACCACCCACAGTGGGCTGGGCCAAGACAGTTTAGCTCAATAGATGTGAATTTCTGAATTCGATAAGAAAGATCTTATTGAATGTTATTTCCTTTTGTGGGCTACACTGTATGTCATTATCTTGACATATTTTCATATGCACATTTTAAAGAAAACTGTACAGTGTTTTATAGCAGGAAGAAAAGTGGTTTTTAACACAGATGCTACAGAAAAGAGAGTTAATCCCACATCAATCATTAGTCAAGAAAATGTCAGGGCTGCAAAGATGGCTCAGCAGCTCAGAGCACTGCTCTTCCAGAGGATCCTGGTTCAAGAGCCAGCACCCACATGGTGGCCCACAACCATCTGCAACTTCAGTCCAGGGTGTGTGTATGTGATGGGGGTGTGTGTGAGGGATCCAACACAACCTCATGTGGCCTCCAAGGCTACTGCATGTGTATGGTAGATGGATGGACAAGCAGGCAAAAGAGTCACACATCTAAAAATAAATAACGTTTTTAAAGAAAAAAAACAATGCCTGTAGACTTACATTCAGGCCAATCTGTTGGAAGTACATTGTCAGCTGTGTGGGTTTTGGTTGTGGTGGTGGCGGTGGTGGTGATGGTGGTGGTTGGTTGATTGGTTGGTTCCTCTCTTCTAGATGACTCTAACTTATGTCAAGTTGTCAAAAATCTAACCAGCGTCGATGGGTTCAAAAATCTGATTTTGTCGTTGATCAGGTGCTGTGACTTTGGACACACTGATTCATGCTTTGGCACTGCAGTCACTTCATGCATTAGATGAGTAGTGCCTGTCACAGAAATGCCTAAGAGTGGTTTGAATTCAGTGAGACGCTGAAACGCACACCCTATGGCCTGGCATATAAGAGCTCAGTCAGTGTTAACCAGCAAGGTCATTAGGAACAGACCTGCCTCTGATGACCCAATCCTGGAAGAACTGCTTCCGATCTGTAAGGCGAGTGGCAGGAGCCAAGGAGTTATTGCTCAGCCCCTGGCAGGCTAAGCTAGGCAAACGGTCCGGCTTCTGCAGTTATGATTTCCAAGGGAGCCTCTGTTGGAACAGCTTAGATCCCACTGTGGAAGCACAAAAGAGTTGCCTCTCTCCATCCTGAGAGATAATGAGTTCTATGTCCATGAAGAGATGCAAGGGGAGGCTGGACAGCCACTCGCTGGCCACAGAGCAGGGAAGACTCCATCATCCACAAAGGGCGAAGCCACATTGCTTGGGGATCACTTCCTGCCTAAATCTCCCTCCCATACAGAGATATGGAACCTTCCAGAAACTGGCCTTTGTTGCTTCAATCAAGCAGCCACATAGAAAAGTTGTGAGTCAGTCAGCCCTGTTCCTGTCGGTCCACCCAGGCTGGAACACATTAAAAACCCACACAAAACAAGCGTGGCTCTCACAAGCAGAAGGGCGATAAGGGATCTGGTCAGAGGCTTTGCCTAATGACCCACTGGCTGTTTGTTCTGTGAATTCTGTCCAGGAATTTATGAGGAATCCAAAGTCTGTGATTGGGAAACCGGGAAGAGAGCCATCAGGCCGGGTTGGGAGCAAAAAGCTGGATGAAGCAGCGGATATTTGGTAAGAACTCAGCAGGCTGAGTTTTATCCACAGTTCCTCCCTTCACCTAGAGGTGCTAAGGAAAACTATACTGACTTATTCCATTGCCTAATCTACTTTCGTCTGCGGAACTGAACACTGAGTCCTGGAGACAAGGAGGTAGACCCACTGCCAGAGATGACATCATTGGCCTTGTGGCTCTGACAATGGCTTCACCATCCAGTGTCACCAGGTCAACACAGCCCACAGGAGGATCTCAGCACCTGTAGGTCTGGCGCTTGTCCCCACAGAGCCTCTCTGCACTGATCCTGAGATGGATCCCCTCTGCAGTGGCTTGCTCAGTTTTCTCAAAGGGGAAGGTGACTTCCTCCTGGCCTCACTTATGGACTCCTAGCTGTGTGTGAAGGGTTCTAGGGTATCAGAGACAGCAGCTTTTGAAATGGACGGTCCTAAATTCAAATTGTGCTTTTTAATCTGCGTGATCTTAGGCAAGTTATTTAATACCTATTTGTCCCAGATTCCCCCAAGTTTTAAAGGAGAATGAGGGCAGAATCCATTTCACAGCACGGTCAGGAAGAACAACGGATCGTTAGTAACTGGTGCCTAGCACGGTGTCTGGATGTGGTAGTGGCAGAGCAGAGCTGTGACTGTCACAGGTACCCTCATTACTCACCTGCTTTGGATTGTGGAAGAGAAGAATAGTTTTCTAGATGGAGAAGACCCCTGTCATCTAAGTGAAGTGTGGCTCAAAGAGGCGCTTTCTCCTGTGCTATGGACCACCCACAGTCCCCTCTTCTTGATGTTCAGATGGTTCACCTGACTATGTCACCTGATTAGTAGCCAATAACCCAGGTTTCCAACTAAGACAAGACTGGGGGACTTGAATTCATGGGAGTCCAACTAGGGTAGACCCAAGTCTCCTCTTCTCTCTGATTACCTCTCAGAGAACACCAAGTTTATTCCAAAGCTGCAGTAATGTGCACCACCAACTGCAAACTCCCTCGGGCACTAATCCATCATTCTGGCTTCTGTCCCCTTCCTAGAGCATTCCGGACTCTGCTCATGTGCCCCGGAGTCTCTGCTCACCCTCAGCATCTGGTTCTCTAGAGGATCTTTGGGCCTCTCTGAGATTCACAGTGATGCAGTCACAGGACTGAGGTCCCTGCCTTATCTCCTAGCCAGGCTTGTGACTACATGTGCACTAATGGGCTCAGTCCCTCTGGATTCACCTGAGTATTGGAGATAGGTCCCCATCTGTCCTTCCTGCCCCAGTTCTGAGGAGCAGTGAGCAGCTGGGCAAGCAGCAAAGGCTTAGCACTAGCTGACCAGGGTTGGGTTAGGGTTAGGGTTAGGGTTAGGGTTAGGGTTAGGGTTAGGGTTAGGGTTAGGGTTAGGGTTAGGGTTAGGGTTAGAGTTAGGGTTAGAGTTAGGGTTAGAGTTAGGGTTAGAGTTAGGGGCCTAGTGGGTCCATCAGCATTCAGCAAGCTGTGAGTTACACTGTCAGAAATGTCACCTTGTGTCCCAGAGTCTTTATCTCACAGAGGAGGCAGAGGCATCCTTGTCTCCAGAAAAGCAGAGTTGGGAGGCGGCAGTGACTTCTGGGCTGTCAGCATTTCCAGTGATTATGAATCCCTAGAAAGAGTGCACTGAGGTCACTGCTCAGAAGAAAAAATGTATAAGCTCAAGCAAGAACTGACTCTTGTCAGCTGCTGTGGCTGGAGAAGTGAAGGGCATTTATCAAGAGGGAGGCAACCAGAAGAAGCTCTTTTATGGCTGTGTCTCCCAAGAGACAGCACTTCTAAGCTGCCTCCTTCAGCTTCTGTTTCTTTCTGGCTTGCCTTGGGACGTCCCCATTCTGGACAAATGCTGGCCCTCAAACCCTTCTTCTGGTCTGGATTGCTCCAGGAAGGGGGCAGAAGGCAGAATAATGGATTAGTGCCCGAGGGAGTTTGCAGTTGGTGGTGCTCATTACTGTAGCTTTGATATTTGCAGGGGACAAACCTGCAGGGTCCACAGGGCTGTATTCTTCCTCCATCTCTTCCTACTCCTTTCAACAACTGTGTCTACTGCTATCCCCAGAATGAGAAAAGTCAGACCCAGCCTGCCCCCTTCCTTCCACACTTAGGATCTATAGGTGGTGTGCTTACTTGAGCCCCCACCTCCACCCGATGTTTTCAGGCAGGCCTTTTTAGCAGACAGCCATCTTGTCAAACATGAAGCCTAAATGTCTATCACCTGGATGGTTCTGAAATGTACTGGGGACTCAGTGCCTCCCTGGCATCCTGGGACTCTGGGCTCTGTCTCTGACCCTGTAGCCCTGAGGTGAGGATTTTGCCTATCAGGATCAGAGGACTTCTCAAAGCCGAAGTTGTTCTGATGCGTGGGTCACCAGACCAGATGGCATCCTCTGGTTTGTAAGAGCAAAGTCTATAAAGCGCTATCTACTCTGGCCATTGTCCTCAGCCCCTCTCATAACACCCTTGGCAATTATGGTTGTGAGTCCACACTGGCACCTAAGTGGCTCAGAGGGCCTGAGCCTCACGCTCCTGAGTGTAGCTTGTGTTGTAGGCAGCTAGGAAAAATGCCCTGGGCCAAGCTCAGAGGGAGAATGAAGACTTATCTGGCTGCCTGTGTCCAGGCTGGAGACTGGGATTCAGCATAATTCAATGTAACACAGCGGAAGAGTTTCTTGAGTTCCTAGAAGAAAGGTCCCTGGGCTGAGCTTCGATAAAACCAGGAGCAGACATGGCCTCAAAGAGATCACAGTGAATGATTCAGAATGAAGATGATAACAGGGGGATGCTGATAGAAGGCTTTCCCACACACCGTGCCCTCTGGCAAATACCTTTCCTTCACCTCTTCCCCAGCTTAGCTTGCCTTGTTCCTCACTCAGCTTTCAGTTCAGTGACATTGCCTTGGAGGAGTTGTCCCTGCCTTGGGTGACTCAGGTAATTCCCTAGTTTTATACTCTCTCTGGGCCACAGGTTCCACTCCTCACTTGTCCCTGACAAATGTACAGTTCTCTGTGTGGTTATTTGATTATTTTATGTCCCCTGGCTAGGCTGATAGGAAGCCCCATAGGGTAGGTCAGGGGACCCATTTCCTTCTGCTCTCCATGGAGAGGCTGGGCATAGTAGGAACACTGTAAGATACTCTGGGAAAACACATGGAAAGGAAATGAATAAAGGGCCAGGTCATTGTCAGAGTTATGCAAATGGAAAACTGGCTGCCTCGACAAGGCTGGGACCTGGCAGAAAGGGAGGGGGGATGTCTTGAAGGGGCTAGTGGGTAAGGAGAAACTAAGTGTGGCAAGTGGAGGTGGGCAAGGTGTCTGAGTGGAGGAAGTGCTGGTGGCAGTAATGGTGAGGACGGGGTTATAGTCCCATGTCACCTGCCGCAGTCTGCAGGTGCTTTTAGGAACCTCAGCCTACATAAAACTGGATGCTCAGTTTCAAAGGAGAAAAGAATTTTAGGATGAACCAGTATGAAGCAGAATTAGAGTTTATTGAAACTAGAAAGGGTGAATATGATGGTTGCTCCTTTAATCTCTGCTCTTAGAAGGCAGAGACAAGAGGATGTCTGTGAGACTGAGCCCAGGCTAATCTACAGAGGGAGTTCCAGGCTAGCCAGAGTTGCAGTGAGACTGTCTCACAGAAAATGAACAAAAAAATATAGAAAGGCACTCAGGGAAAGGGAAAAAAATGTACACATCATGACTGTGAACGTCTCAAAGAAAAATCTTAGTTTATTAGAAGATATTTTAGGGGCTGGAGAGATGGCTCAGTGGTTAAGAGCACTGACTGCTCTTCCGAAGGTCCTGAGTTCAAATCCCAGCAACCACATGGTGGCTCACAACCATCCATAACGAGATCCAGAAGAGGAGAGGGGTCACCCTCTTCTGGAGTGGCTGAAGACAGCTACAGTGTACTTACATAATAAATAAATAAATCTTTAAAAGATATTTTAATAGAATATATTTTATTTGTTGTTTGACGACTTCATAAACACTGTATCTTTATGCATCCATGACCCACCCCAACTCACCCCCAGGGACACCTAACATGTCCTGCTACCCTCTTCATGTCTCATCCTTTCTGTTGGAATGGTGACTGATCTAGTTAACCGGATCTTGCCTAGATCTCCTGCAGGAATCTACATCTACAGTGAGTTCATGGGAGAATTGGCCACACTGTGTCCCAGTGACAGCACTCCACAGACCTCCTCACCACCCTCTGGCTCTTACCTTCTTTCTGCCATTCTGCAGTGTTCCCTGAGCATCGAGGTGATGGAGGGTGTTCGATAAAGATTTCCCAGTTAAGAATGAGCTTTCAATAGACACTCTCAGCACTTTGACCAGGTAATTGTTGACCACTACAGAGAGACGCTTCTCTGTCTGAGGTTGACAGGAGCATTATGTATATAAACGTAAACATTTAGAAGGTAGTTGACAATATGCCCTGTAGCTGTATATTTTTATCTGCCTATTTTAATAAGGGTTCAACCTCCTCTCTAGTCCACCACCCATCAGAGGTAGTGGAAAGGGACAGTTATTAGGACACAGGGGAAGTGGACCAGTTTAAAAATAATTCTTTGGGGCCATTCCAGTCTTCACTGTTAGGGTATCAGCAGTCCACTCTGTAAATCAGCAGCTGCAGTCCAGTCCATTCAGTAGACACCACACAGGAATCAGCAAGAGCAGTGCAATCCAGAAGGCTCACCAACTGGACTGAGTCCACCTTCGAAGTGGCAAGAAGCCACAGGCACCTCATGAGAAGTTCTTTGGTGAGTTTCTATGATGTCACTACAAGTGAAGCTCTACAGTGCAATGTAAGGCGAACCGATACATGCCTGCAGTTCACGAAGAAGAGCAAGGTGAAGCAAAGCTAACCAATGCTTGAGCTCCCACCGCCTGCGGGGCCATATTTATACTCCTTCATCACGAGTCCTTTCACATGTCTGCTATAGCAAAACATCCTTTCACCTGTGTGCCTCAGAAAATCATCATCTGACACCCAAATGGCATCATTTGACTTTCCAAAGAAACCTGAAGTCTCCACTTCAATGTCCATTTAGCAAAACAAGTTTGTTCATTTAACAATGGGTCCCTTCCTAGCACCTGCAATTTTTGAGCCACAGGCTTTTGACCAGAACAATGGTATCCGATTTGAATTCCTTCCTGTGGAGCAGGCCTTAAATCCAACTCAGGGGTAGTTGTTACCTGTGACAGGATTTTCCCTGTCCAATCACTAAAATATTAGGGCAGCAGGAGGCCTGTGATTGGACAGGGAAAAGGGAGGCAGAGCTAAGAGTTACAGGGACAAGGAGTCTGTCTCAGAGAAGAAGGAGAAAGGCCAAGATGGACCTGTAACCAGCCACAGGTAATTATAATAGCATAAGGTTAGAATAATTGGAATAAAGCTTTTACCATTATCATTTGGTTCTGAAATTATTGTATTGGTATCTTGTAAACTGAGAATTTGATACATAAATCTGATTTGTTAATTATAAGCTTCTAGAGTTTTGTTTCTACCAGGTAAATAGGTATTGTGGCACTTGACCGTAGGGTGGATGGTAGTGGCATGGGGCTGGCATTGGCAACAAAAGGAACTCTGGAGCTCCAGCCCCACCAGAGAGTTGGTGGGTAGAGACAGAGCTGGGGAGATCACAACGGAGTGGAGAGTTGCCAGCACAAGTGCAGGAATGTGCCTGTTCGATTTTTTAAAATAATTCTGGCAACAGTTACCTCCACAGCATTCGTACCACTTTTGCCTAAGTCAGAGTATCTTCTCAACTCTTCAGTTTTATATGTATATAACAAGCAGTGTTAGCTGCAGGAAGCCATTGATGTCTTCTTCCCTGGCAGCCTTCCTAGCACCTTCCATCACTAGGAAAGCTAATGTAGTTAAAAGATTTTTAACATAGATTTTTAAGCATAGACTGGGCGGGCGTCCTGGGAAAGACCTGTGGGCTTCTCCACAGAGCCACAACTCAGTGTCTTAGCATCAGCCAAGTACACCACTTTGTTGGCTCTCAAGTTACATCTCAAAAGATTGTCAAGGAGCTCTTTGCTGGGCAGTGGTGACGCACGCCTTTAATCCCAGCACTTGGGAGGCAGGGGCAGGCAGATTTCTGAGTTCGAGTCCAGCCTGGTCTACAAAGTGAGTTCCAGGACAGCCAGGGCTATACAGAGAAACCCTGTCTCGAAAAAGCAAAAAAAAAAAAAAAAAAAAAAAAGCTCTTCTTTTCCTTCTCATGTTGCTAAATGAGATTATAGGGTGGCTCTAGCCCTGCTTTGGGTGGGATTATAATCTGACCATCTGACCATCTAAAACAGGGATCCACTTGGATTGCATGGAAATTTAGGATGGATCTCTTACTGTAAGTAGGGTTTCTCATGAGATTCCTGGAAAAATTGTTGGTCCATAGCCCGTTTCTGAAAGTTTAAGGCCTTGTGAATGAGAATTCCTGGAAAGAAGCAGGCTATGTTGGCTGTTTAGCTAATTAAAACTTCAAAGAGGTGGAGAGGTTGGGCTCTTGCAGTTTCAAGCCTAATTACAATTTATGTGATAATCAGCCTAGTAAATAGCCATTCCGTTAGCCCAGTTGTGCCAGACCTAACATCCTGTTAGGCATGGTAGCCTAACAACAAAACCTTTGAAATGTAGGAACTTGGACGGAACTCTATTCTCCACCATACACCAGCTAAGAATGCTATCAGATAACATCCAATGCCTGTAGCTGAGATTTCTCCACTGTGCTCTGCTTACTTTAAAATCGCCTTGATTTATAATTTCCTTTGTACTGTTACCATAAAAACTCCATGGAACTGTTTCCACACTGGACCACGGAACCTGAGGTAAGGCCAGCTCCGTGTTTCTAAGTCACAGCCAGCACACTTTTGCTCCCGAATCAGCTCTCTTACTCCCTTGAGTTGAGAACTTTTGGTTTTGCCTGGGCAGTTTAAGCAAATTGTTAACTGTGTTGGAATTCTCTCTATTCTCAGCTGGTGAGAAGCTTCAATCAGCTCTGAGGTAATGGCTACTCTCCCTTACCACGTCCCTGTAATTTTCCCTTTCTAGCCTGTCTCAGTGGGAGCTGGGGTTCTCTGCAGCACAGGTTAGGAGCAGACTGGGAAATGAGATCCAGGGTACCAAGTTGGAAGCTGGGATTATGACCTTGGGATGCTCCTGCAGGTCTGCAAAAGGCTGGCGCTAGAAGGGGCTTAGAGATAGCAGCTCCACTCGGGAACTAAGGAGCCACAGGCTACAGAAAAACCAAAGCAGAAGGAGATCAAACAGCACCAGCCCACCCATCAGCCAGAGTGGGAGGAAGGTTGAGATCAGGGGTCCAACTCACGAGTCTCCCCTCAAGCAGCTGTGTGGCCTCTGGGGCATTTGGATTGGGTAGCAGGAGTCATGCTCCTCTGATGTGCTGGGACTGTGAGGTCTCTCTCCCAGTCAGCTGCCATGATCTCTCTCCTCCCTCATCTGGTCTCTGTGACCCAGGTCCCCAACAGGAGGGTGCTTATGATACAAGGTGTTCCAGACATTTCCTGCTTGGCATTCATGGCCATTCTCCAGCCTTCTCCACCCTTCCCTGTGCCTTGAGAGGAGAGCCACTGGGCTGTCAGCCTAGCTGACTCACCTTTGGGTTCCACTGGGTCCATCTGTATGACATAATAAAAAGCCCAAGTTGCTGGCACCTTGGAATTTCCCGTGTGATAAGAAATGCTTTGTTATGCATAATGACTTTTTTAACCTCACCAGAGCTCATGCTAATGAGATGACTCAATATTGGACGCCTTGTTTAACTTCCCAAACAGATTGAATGAATCCTTAAAAGGTCAGAGACAGCCCTACCCTAAGAGACAAGGTTGTAGAGGAGGTTTGAGGAAATGGTGTGTCCATAGAAAGTGTGAAAGCTGTGGAAGTTCTGTACCACCCTGCAGGAACACACACACACACACCACCTGCTAAGCAAGCCCATTCTGGGTGCTTGATAGTTTCCTGCTACAAGACCACATTTCCCAGCTCATCTTGTGGCCAGGCCAAGATGCTCTGGAAAGGAGGTGGTGTGGATATGGTGTGGCAGTAATTTCCTCCCCTATAACAAAGGGGTGGTATCCCATCTTCTTCTGCAGGCATTTTGCATTCATACACATGGGTGGCCAGATGCTCCTCGATGTGAACATGGTCCTGCCTGTATTAGGTCAGATGCTTCCTTCTTTCCGCCCTTTCTGTCCCTCTTTAAGCCCAAATTTCCCAAGTAATCTAACAATGCTCTGTAGCAAACTGCTTCCCGTGTATCCTGAGCTCCACAGATTGTTCTAGTGAACGGCCAAACGTGTGAAGAGATTATGTGAATTCCAGATTTGTGGTCAAGTCATTCAGAGGTGCAGATGGCTAGGCAGCCTGCGCTTTCTGCCTGATATCCACAGTGAGGGCACTCTTTTGGGAGCCTGGACTAACTTTGAAAGTTAATACTGAGGCAGGATAGACAGGGAAGTGGTGGGAGGAGGGGCTGGGGTGCCCTCGATGCAGGCTGGATAATGTCTGTTGCCAGCTGAGAATTAAGAATTCCAGCACAGTTGACATTTACTGGGAAGGTTCCTGGACATAGAGGCAATATTTCTTTTATACAAAAATATTTTCAAATAAGGGTACTAAAATAAAAACGAACCAGGATTAAGGCCCCAGTATACAGGACTTCAAATATGGCCCCATTTTCCTCCTGGGTACTTTCTGGGAATCTCACAAATAAGACTGGGATGGGGAAGTTTGGAGAGGACAGGATGAGCCCCTCACCCAAGAATCTGATTGGAGCCTTTGCCAGCAGAGGAGCAAGAATTCTAGCATCGAGGCTGGAAGGATTGCTCAGTGGTTAAAAGCACTGACTGATCTTCCAGAGGTCCTGAGTTCAATGGCTCACAACCATTCTTAGTGGGACTTAATGCCCTCTTCTGGTGTGTCTAATATATATATAATCCTTAAAAAAATTTAGCATCAACTGCTTAATACCTTTTTCCCTTCAGAGCTGTAAATTTTCTAGCCATCTCACCAGAAACCTCACAAGAAAATATGTACTAACCCCACTGTGTAATCAAAATTTACCTTATCAAATTATAATTCCACCCCAGGCATCTTCAGAGCCCCCTCAATTTGTCAAAAGATAAAAAAGGGATTTCTTAGAACTTTTTTGAGATGAAACTTGAGAGTAACAAAAATAGTATGTATATATATATATTGCGAAGCCAGTTAATTAAGGCTCTCCTTTGAGAAGCCCATTGCTGCTCCTGGGTGTCTCTCACTTTCCCCTGCTGTCCCTTAGGGAACACATACCCACATGTAGGTCTTCTCCCTCCCCTCCCCCCGTGCCCCCCCCAACCTTTGTCTTAACCCTGAAGCTTAAGCCTATGTTAAGGGTTTGTTTGTCTTTTGTTTGTTTGTTTGTTTGTTTAGATTGAAGCAAATTGTGATTGTGTTTATGCGTGTGCATGTGCATATGTGTGAGTGTGTATGCATGTTTGTATGCTGAGCTGCTGAGTGAGGACACATGTGCTGAGCCCCAGCTAGGGTGATCATACCTGCAGTCCAGCCGAATGGCTGTTTGCCACCTGGTGACTCTGGGAACAATGTATTGACCAGCTGTCCCTCTCTTCTGAGAAGCAGAGACACTACAGTTGAGGAGGGAACCAGCTATTCAAGGTGACTCCTGTGTGTGGAACAGAGTCTCCTGATTTGACTCCATCTCCCTCCCATTTAACTAAAAAAAGGCTCTTAGCAAACTCTCATTAAATTGTTTTTTACATTATCCAAGGTCTCAGGTCAATTAATTTTTGGCTTTTGTGCTCGTTTCTCTCGGAAGAATACCTGCATAATTTTATTTTCTTATTTAAGTGTATTATTTTGAGAGTTACCAGAGAACAAATTTCCAAGCCCCAATAAGAAGTCTTATTTTGCTGGATTTTTTTTCTTTCATTTGAGGAGCTGTGTCTGTATCCTGACCTTCCTCCTACACTCTACATTGAGTTTTGCCTCCGTCAGATTCTGTCCCCTGTCAAGTGAGATGACACTGTCCACCATTTGCAGAAGAGACAGAAATGGGTTCCTTGGTTCCTCCATGGATAGGTCAGGGTCGCCAGACGCAGGGCAGCATAGGTTAGGAGATGCAGAGGGTGGAAGCTGGAAATGAAGAGTGAGAAGAACAGAGAAAGGTGGCCATCTCAGAGTGCTCCCGACTCCCCATGCATGCCCATGCCCAGGAACCATGGCTACTGAAGGGTTCTCAGGAGACCTCGGGCTGTGTGAGGGGAGGGGGCTCCTGGCACCTATTGGCATTACAAATGAAGCTAGGGGACATGTAAGGAACAATAGCAATCTGAAAACAGAGAGGACCTTCTATGTGCTCAGCAGACCCCCTTCTCCTTCTCCTTCTCCTTCACCCCTTGCTAGCTTCCTCTCTCTCCCCACCCTCCCCACCTCATGCTTCCCTCCCACTTTATAGAATTTCTTTCATTGATTTTCTCATGTCTCCTGGTTTTTCAGACTTGCATCCATCACCTGTTATGTTTCTTTCTGGCCCCTCTGAAACCTTTATATATCCCCCTTTCTCTCTTGTTATCCATCTCTACATGCCCACAACTCAGACACCCAAATGGATGACAGATTGCTCTGACACAGAGCTGAGGCCCTCTTGTTTCTTTCTGGCTCCAGAGGCCACCTCCAGAAGCGTTTGTATCCTGTGTGTTGGTTCACTCTCCCTTCATGTTGCAAGCGTGTTTAATTTTTCATGATGAATTTGTTTTGTCTCCTCTGCTTTCCCATGAGCATCACAGGGAGTCCATTTTCTTCGCCAGCTTCACTCGCCAGTCCTTCCTGCCAGGCCCCACCACCAGTGGTGCTCAGGAAATAGGTCGAAGTGTTAGCCTCTCACCTACCACACCGGCTTCTAACCTTCTCTGCCCTGTAGAATTCTTTCAACTCATCATAGTGACTCTAAAGAGGACATGGTGGCCAGAGCAGGCATTATTCCTCAATATCGCCACTGGCTATCTCAAATGGAAATCATCTAAGTAACAAGAATACCTATTTAGCAAATATCTCAGATAGTCACTCAGTGCTCATACCTCAGTACCATTGACATCCACTTTCCTTGATAAAAGTGCTGCCCTGGTCCGTGGTAAAGGAAGGTTTTTCTTACTGTTCTCCAACTCTTCATCTTATTTACACAGTTGCCAAATACACAGTAACAGTGAAATGTCAGACACTTGGTGAGGAGCTAGTGATGCAGAGAAGGTGACAATGTAGATGACCTCCTATCTTTGAAGAGGTTATGGTCTGGCCAGTGAGAGTAACCAGTACACAAGTATATTTGAATAATATTTATTTAAAATAAATTTTAATGAGCATATTGTATATTTAAGCACTAAACCCTCAGCAACTCTGAGTGTGTGTGTGTGGGAGTCTAATATTAGAACAGAACTCTGACTGAAATATTCATGATATTTACCCATGGGGCAGGGCAGGCTCTCTAAGGAAGCAGAGTCTGTGTCGAGGTTTCTTAGTGAATGGCCTTGGGAGGAACATCTGTGGGAAGAAGGGGGAAGTCAGAATAGATGGAGAAGAATGCAGAGAAACCCAGGAATAGCACTGGCTAAACTTCCATCATAGCCATCACTGTCCTGACTGGGTTTAGCTGGGTTTTATCATTGACTGTGGGTCACTTCAGGAAGGATTACATCTTGGAGAAAGTTACTCTTTGCATCTGAGAGGGCTGATAGGCAGAGTCTATCAGCAAGCAGTACTCCCTAGAGCAGAAGCAAAGGCATACTCATTAAAAGGAAAATTGAGAGAGCTACCCCTGTGTCCTAACATCAGCAGGTATGGAGAAAGCAAAGCTCTACAGGGGGTGGAAAGGGGGCTCTTGCACTGATACAAGTGTCCCCATTTCTTCCTAGGCTGTGTGGACTGAATTTTAAGAGCACTCACTAGAGTTTAAGAAGAGTTCTTACTAGCAGGCAAGCCCTAGCAAGCAGCAAGAATGCCCTAAAATCTTATGATGCCCAAATTGCAAAGGAGCCACGTGCTTTAGGAAATTCTAGATGCACCGAATAGAAGGAACCTGGGCCTTTGATTGACAGGGGAGAGCAGAGCTCTTGCTCCATCCATCTTCATCCCTAAGCCAATCAGTCGCATACCGTGACATGAGTAAGACAGAGTTTTAATTTTGTATTAATTGTTATGTTCACTGAGCTTTAAGTGCTGTTTCTTTCAGTATTTCCTTTCCTTGAGTAATACAAGGTACCCCCACCTTGGAATGGAAAACTTTCTTTAAAGCAATGAACATATAAAGCTGACTAGAGGGGAGAGGCAGCAAAATAAGTAAACAGTAGTCTGTGCTATGCCTGGGTATTTGATCCCAGCACTGCCTGTAATAACCTGGAAGACATCCATGCCTAAGGAAAGGGGTGGGGGGAAAATAAGCCAAGAATGTCAGCCTTGGGCGCTGCCTGCAGACTGCATTCAGCAAGATATTTAAATAGAACTGCTCAGTTTGAGAGAGGGAAATGGAATAGAATCAGGGGATCTGGTCCTGAAGCGAGGGGAACAATGAAACCCTCTGAGGACACGCTTCCTCAGCTTTTACCTAGCCATGTACAATGGAGCCCTGTACTAGTAACTAATTGTCTACTGATTATTGTGATAATTTACAAATCCGAGGACCCTGCACAATGAAAGTTTCTTTCTCAGACACACTTTTTAAAAGATTGTGTGCAGTGAATCTTTTTTCTCAGCTAAGCACAACGAATTAGTCCTTAAACCAAAAATAATAAATAAATAAATAAATAAATAAATAAATAAATAAATAAATAAACAAATAAATCGATCATTTCCAGGACTATACATTTCTACAAAGCCAGGGAGCTGTGAGGTAGCCACCATTATGTTGATAAAGAACGGCACCGGAAAGCTAACCCAGCTCAGACAGGGTTGAGAATTATGACTCAGAAGAAAATTCTACATGCAGTTACTTGAACATGGAATTGGCTAGAAGAAAATCTACTAGACGCCTGTGTTTAAAGCTGTGGCTCATCCAACTTACCCTAAGATCCTAAATGTTTGAGACGGGGGCTGGGGAGCTACGGTTGTCCTCCCTGGTGAGGGGATGAGGAAGAGGGAGGGAACAAGTGAGTGAGCTGTGGCAGAGATGGCTAACCTCATCTATTCTAAGGTCCCACTGTAAGTATTGTATTAGGCAGGCTGCTAAACAAAACATTATAGCCTGGGTGTGTTACACCATAGACATTTGTTTTCTCAGTTTGGGAGGGCAGAGGGCCAAGGTGAAAGGAACCGGCTTTGTAGGTGGCCATGGAAATCAGGCATGCCTTGATCTTGCTTGCTCCACCAGTGGGTAGAACAGTGGCCTTCAGGCTGTGCCTTGGGTGAGTCCATTTTACAAGGGGCAGTCGGCTCCGTTTTGAGTGTGTATGCACAGGCAAGATGACCGTGCGTCATCGTGCATGTAGTTGCCACCAGATGCCCAGCACCACGTGAGTCACGGGCTGACAAACAACTTGATTCGAAAGTAAGAAGCTATCAACATAGAAACTTCTCAAAGCATGCTGCATGCATGTCAGCACATGCATGTAATTACAACCACAGCATCAAGATCAGGCCCAAGAGCTTCTCAAACACACAGGACTCATGAAAGGTTTGATACCTGTCATAGGGTTTACTGCTGTGAACAGACACTGTGACCAAAGCAAGTCTTACAATAGACAACATCTAATTGGTTACAGCTTACAGGTTCAGAGGTTCAGTCCAGTATCATCAAGGCAGGTGCATGGCAGCGTCCGGGCAGGCATGGTGCAGGAGGAGCTGAGAGTTCTACATCTTCCACTAGGCTACTAGTGGAAGACTCCCAGGTAACTAGGGCTAGGGTATTAAAGCCCACACCCACAAAGACACACCTACTCCAACAAGGCCACACCTCCTAATAGTGCCACTCCTTGGCTCAAGCATATACAAACCATCACAATACCCAGCCTGGATGCCATGAAGAGGAGGATATTAACACCATGAAGATGCTAACAGTTGCCTCCCTGGTGTGTGCATCAAAGCATTGGCATGCAGGGAACTGCCAAGCGTCCCACTGCTTGATGCAGCCTCCTTGAATTGCTCTCTGTTCATCTAGCCATCTGCTCTTGGTCTCCTCCCTTCCATGGTCTTTTAGTCCTGTACTTCCATGCTATGACCACCATAGTCTTGTTCCTCTGCAGTTGCCTAAACTCTGCAACTCTGCAGCTTGGTTTAGAGTGTCTTTGAGAGCAACAGCCCTCTAAGCGCTATATCCTGTCTAATCACTTGCAGTAACTGCATTTATACATGTTCGCTCTCTGCCTATCTCTTGTAAGGCCTTTGGAACTCTTTGCCTTCTGATACCTTCTTTAACCCTTTTGTAACCACTCTATAATGGTTACAGAAAGAACTAATGATTTCGAGATATAGAATGTGTATATAAGAACTAATATTAGCAATTCAGATTAGAATAAAAGCGCCTATAATTGTCAATGGCCAGCTCTCAAAGGGAACCAGAACAGGTTGGCAAGTTGCAGTCAATGAAGCCAACATGCTCATAAATTTACTGTTGCCCGATCAGTTGTGACAGTGGGAAATGACACAAAACATATCCATCTGTGTTTCTGATAGAGAGTGTTCATGACAGCTGTCTTCATACTGTTCTAAAATGACCTTCCTCTCTGTGAGTGAGTCCCTAGCATCTCTTGGCTGTCTGGAACTATTCTTGTTAGGGTACCAGTCACACTGGATTAGAGCCTGGCCCAACAACCTCATTCAAACTTAATCAGCTGTTCTGATGCCCTTGTCTCCGCATGCAGCCACATTCTGAGGTTCTGGAGTTCATGGATTCAGCATGTGGGTTGTAATAGGCAGTGCAGGGAGGCATATAGTTTCATAGAATATGATTTCTATAGCTCCTTTGCACCTAGGCTGCCAGGAAACCAGTTCTATGGGTCATGAACAGTTGCAACATTTCCAAGCTGGTCCCTAAGCCACCACGATCCCTTTCAGAGTCTTCACAGGACCCTAGGAAAAGGGGAAGCCACAGATAGTAGGAGCCCATGGACGTGCCTGGAAGAGTCCCCCACATCCTACATGTACTGGGCTGTAACTAAAAGCTTGTTGCTGTGTTAAGTGCCTAAAAGTTGGGGTCTTTGTTACAGCAGTTAGCAGATCCCTGAGAGATCATTTGCCTTGAGAAGCCTTTGTGAGGGAAAACAAGGAATGGTCACGTGAGCACCTGGCATGCTGCTAAATAAGTTATGACTCTCCAGTCATATGGCTTAAGCAAAATTTCCAAACACAAGAGTGAGAAAAGCTGGCACTAGACCTGTCTAACTGTATACTCCAGGCCGCAGTTAGAGAACATATTGAGCAGGCTGTGTGTGGAGACATCGGGTTCTGCACGTGGTTGGTCCTCAGTACCAGACCATCACTGCTGCTTGCCGAGAGGAGACTGCCTGAGAACTTCTAGAACAGTAGAATATACATGCAAGGAACTATTCTGAGCACCCGAGGGATTTGCTGAAAGTCATTGGTCTGGCTTTAGTGGTGGCTTCCATGCAGAGTCATCCTCTGGGTTGAGGCCACTCCCTAGATTTTGGCAGCAGAGGTCAAGGGCAAACATCTCTCAAACAGGTCTAGTCATATTTGTTCCTGCAAATGGAAATTGCCAATATTTTAGGACACAGGAGTCAGTGAATACACATTACTAGTGTTCCCCTGCCACCTGCCAAAAGAAAAACAAAAAGCAAAACTCTCCACCTTTATGAGAGATGCAGTATGGAGCCACACTGAAGAAAGCACGCTTTTAGGCTGACCTAGGGCCTCATACAGGGTAGTCATGTGGGCTGCAAAGTCAGGCAGCCAGGTATATAAACTTCCTGACCACTAGACAGCTACCTAAAGGTTAGCCAATTATTCTCTCTCTCTCTCTCTCTCTCTCTCTCTCTCTCTCTCTCTCAGAAAAAGTGTTATATTAGTGTGTGTCTGTCTGTATCTCTCTCTCTCTCTCTCTCTCTCTCTCTCTCTCTCTCTGTGTGTGTGTGTGTGCGTATGTGTGTGTATGTATGCATGTGTGTGTGAGTATGGCCACAGTACATATGTGGAGGTCAGAGGACAACTTGTGGAAGCCAGTTCTCTCCTGTTGTGGGAAATATTTTTTTAAAAAATGAACCCACCAACTCTCCGCAGGGCTGGACCACGCTCCTGTACTCCTGCCAGCCCGCCAACTCTCCAGCCATGTGGGACCACAGGGCTCCCACCAGGCCATCTCTCCTGTCCCCACCCACCCACCCAGTTCTTCTCGCTAACAAGCAAGGCCCCATGGTCAGCCATCTCAACACCTAATTACCAGGTAGAATCAAGACTCTTAAAGCTTAATTAACCAATCAGATTTATGTATCACTAAAATCACAATTTACAAGACGCTAATACAATAATTTCAGCGCTAATTGATAACGATAAAAGCTTTATCCCAATATTTCTAACCTTGTGAAATCATAACTACTTGTGGCTGGTAAATGCCACCACGAGGGTTCATGTCCGGAGCCATCTTTCTTCTCTCCTCTGAGAGGCCCCTGTCTCTGTAACTCTTAGCCCCACCTCCTCTTTCCCTGTCCAATCACAGACCTCCTCTCCACTAATGTAACTGGACAGGGAAAATCCTGGGATACTCTCCTTCCATCATGTGGGTCCCAAGGACAGAACTCACCTTGTCAGGTTTGGTGGCCTTTACCTGCTGAGCCACCTTGCTGGCTCTATTTCAGCGTTCTGAGCACCAGTTTCTTTGTCTATTAGTAGGAATGGTCATACCAGTCACACTGCCTCCTTGAAAGGGTTGTGTGAGTTGACACAAAACAGTGGACAGGACACACTTAGCAGTGAGCTAGCACCTACCAAACACTCATTAGCTTGCTGGACTCTGGCTCTCACCCTCACTGGCATTGCTGTTGCTAGTGAATCGCTTTGCAGTACCCTGCAGACTCCAGGGCTGGCCCTGCTGGCTGCACACCATCAACCACTGTTCTGTTAGCACACCGTCAACCACAGTTGAACCAGCGTGATGGTGCTGCGTGCTCTCCACCCGGACACCAGTCAGTTCCCACCCCGCAAAGGCTTTTCATTTTCAGCCCACTGTTACTTTGTTTGTTTAAAAAGCATTTAGTATTTGTGGGGTCCATTTTACATACCTAGCATAATTATTGTCCCAAACTATCTCTAACCTCTCTATGTACTGATCACCGCTTTTGTATTAGCTACATGTATAATTAATCAATGTGCTTTGGTGCTACTAGTTTTTAATAGTCTCTGTTCATATTAGTCCTTGGAGTCTTAAAGAAGAAGCTATAGTGCTTTACATAATATGCAAACTACGTGCAAACAGATGTACTAGGGGAGGAAGCTACATGAGATGGCCCTGCCCTTCTGAATTGATGCAAGAGCTCAGCCTGGCTCCTATCATTTGTAGCTACTAGAAGTGTCACAGTTAGATATGGAAGATTTATGAGTGATCTGCACAGGCCCTGGATGTGTGAGACCAGGCCTTTGAACAAACCCAGAAGATTATGTGTGGATCCCAGACATTGAAACAAGAAGCTGTAACATTGAAGTTGCCTTGGAGACCCCAAGATATTTGAGATGCTAGAGCCATAGGATATCTGCTGAGGAAAGCTGCAAACAGAGAGTGGAAGCAGCCCAGGAAAAGAAGTTTGTTGCAGTCAACAAAGACGAAAAAAGACTTGGAGATCTGAAAACTGCTTTGACATCAGCCATGGAGATGCAGAGTTTGGAGTTTGCTCATCTGGCTTCCTGTCTTGATTTGGGGATTACAGTTATAGTTAAGTGATTGATGGAACTCAGAAGAGACTTTGAACTTTGGACTTTTAACATCGTTGTGACTGCTATAGACTATGGGGACTTTGGATATTGGACTAAATGTACTTTTTAATTATGTTATGGCTAGATATGACCCCCAGAGACTCATGTGTTTAAACAAGTGTATGGGAGCCAAAGAGTGGAATGTGATGGTTTGTATATGCTTGACCCATGGAGTGGCACTATTAGGAGGTTTGGCCTTGTTGAAGTAGGTGTGTCACTGTGGGCGTGGGCTTAAGACCCTCATCCTAGATGCCTGGAAGTCAGACTTCCACTAGCAGCCTTCAGATGAAGATGTCGAGCTCTCAGCTCTGCCTGCACCATGCCTGCTTAGATGCTGCCATACTGCTATCTTGATGATAGTGGACTGAACCTCTGAAACTGTAAGCCAATTAAATGTTGTCATTTTTAAGACTTGCCTTGGTCATGGTATCTGTTCACAGCAGTAAAACCCTAACTGAGACAGTTCTCCATCTTTGGCTTTGTCACCTTGCTTAACCAGCAAACACAAAGTGTTTGAAGTATTAATGCCTTCAGTATGAATTGGGGATCTTCTTGTTCCACAGTCTGCTTTTTGAAGGCTCAACTGTAGTGCCACTCCACCAAGGAAAAACAAACTACTTTTGGAAGTAACGTCTGCCTCCCCTCCTGCTGTCAGAGATCTCTGTGGGCAATACTATGTTCTGCCTACTTTGTATCAGTTCATCACTGTCCTTTCCTCTGTTCTTCTCAGGTATTCCTTCCCTCCCTCTATGCCTCCCCAGAGACTTTCCTTTCCTAGGCAGAGAGTCTACTTGAAGCAGTAATACATTAAGTGGCTCTATACTTCCCAGCGGGTGTGCACACTTCTCACTACCACCCCAGTGGTCTGGATTCACAAAAGAGAGACACACATACACAGCCTTATATTTTAAATACTTTAAATAGGTCAGTGTCTAGGCCACTCCATAATTCCACATGGCTAACACACACTCCCTTCTGATATTCCTGAGTTAATAGTTACTAAATCTGCATTTTATCTTTGTTGCCCTAAATCCTGCTGGGCAGCCCTCCTGGGGCTGCTTTCTCCCTGCACCTACATGCTAGCCATCTCTCCCTCCTGCACCTTTTCAGTGTTGTCTGTCTCCTATGCTCTGTCATGATGGAATCCCCTCTTCCTCCTTCCTCGGTCCCTAGTCCCTTCCCAGGGAATCCTAAAAGTCTCACCTCTGTCTCTCTGCCCAACCATTGGCTGCCGATAACTTTACTTACTGACCAGTCAAAAACCAACTAGGGACAGGCTTCCTTTAGTCCTATGTGCTGGACACTGAAAACAGATTTTGGGGTAACATAATTAGCATGATAACACAAGCCGATACAGGACTTTTCTTAGTCTGACTCTCCATCACTGTACCACCCGGAAGCTGCTATTAGTCCACTGTTTTATTTGGAATTAGAATAGAGATGACTTCAAAGAGCTGCATCTCTGAAAAGTCTGACCCCAGAGTGGGTGACAACCTCCCCAAAGCCACACAGATAAAGATGCCTCTCCGTAAACAATAAACTGAGTTTAGCTGCAAGAAGCACATGAAACAGGGAACCTCAACTAGCTGAGAAAAAGCCTACATGACAGTGGATGTCATCCTGCAATAGATGAGCCATTGGTGCAGGGCACAGGAGGTTATTACAAACCTAGGATCTTGTCAGCCCTGCTCAGTGCTGGCAAAGTCCCTCTTGGGCTTTGCTCTGAGTTCTGCAGAGAACAATTCTGTGGCCTCAAATTCTCCCAGAAACCCATTTCCCACAAGTGACAAAAGTCCAGAGGGGTCAGTTGACTTGTCAAAGCTAAAATGTGGCAGAACTTGAGGTTGGTCTTGGTCTGATTCAAAGGCCACTCCATTTTTCTTTTTCTGGTTATAATTCACTTCCAAGAGTTCAGCTTCACGCTACATACAAGTAAGCAAGATGACTCATGAGATAGGACAAGGGACAGCTTTAGGCAACGGCCCTCTTGTTAAGGAGAGAATGATGACTATAGATGACCCAGGGCCAGTCTCCGGGTTAGTCCCAAGTTGTGTCATCAGGAGTGAGCAAGGTTACGTGTTTAAAGGGACCAACAGAATTGATCAGGAAGAAAGAGGCAAGAAAGAAGGAACACCTGTTAAGTTAGGCAAGCACAACCCCACACCTCTAATGGTGCGCTGCACCTTTCTCCACCAAGTACTTGACACTAAGCTTTGGCTCTACCTTAGTAAGCCACAGAATTCACCCCACAGAGCAAATAGGGAGTATCAAATACAGTGGAAAGGTGGAAGCCCTCGTCGGTATGGATTTTTAGACTTCATAGAAGGAACTATTAACCAATGGGAAGACAAAGAAAAGAACAAGGAGTAAGGGCATAAGGAAAAACAATTAAGTCGGTCTCTGTACCCAATATCGAACACTCCTGGATTCTTGTCCCTTTACCTTGCATTTATTCAGTTTTAATCCTAACTTAGTGAACTGTATGTTGGCTATGGGGTTAGTTCTTGGAGTGGGAGCACCCAGTGATACGGTCTCTACCCTCCAGGGAGTCCCAGGCTTACAGGGACTGTAAGACATGAACACCCCTAGCGACTATCTAAGCAAGGACACCAGGTACAACCTAGGGAAAGGCCAGGTCATGGGACATAGGAAATTAGACCACTGCCTACTACCCTTGATGAGAGGAGTCATGGTCAGTCCCGGAAGAGAAACCCCCAATTTCATTTACTTCATCCATACAGGGAGTATACAAGTAAACTAATAGATTTTTTAAAAAAAAATATGAGGTTCAATTGTGCTTGTTAGGTTTTTGTTGTTGTTGTTGTTTTGGGGGTTTTTTGTTTTGTTTTGTTTTGTTTTTTGTCTATTTGACATGAGCCAGGATCATCTGGGAAGATAGAATTTCAATAGAGAAAATGGCTTCATCAGATTAGCCTGTAGGCAAGTCTGTGGGAACATTTAGTTCTTTTAAATTCTAATTTAATTTAATCTAATCTAATGTGCATGACATTTTGCTTGCATGTATATACATGTCCCATGCATGTGCCTGATACATGTAAAGACCAGAAGACCGAGTCAGATTCCCCAGAACTAATTATAAACAGTTGTAAGCTACCGTCTAGGTGCTGTTAACCAAACTCATGTCATCTGTAAGCACAACAAGTGCTCTCAACTGCTCTCTCCAGCCCAGAGGGAACATCTTATTGATTAATGATAGATGTGGGAGGGGCCAGCCCACTGAGGCAAGCAGTCCTGGGTTCTTTAAGAAAGCAAGCTGAGCAAGCCACTAAGCAGCACTCCTCCATGGCCTCTGCTTCAGTTCCTGCCTCCAGGTTCCTGTCCTGCTTGAGTCCCTGCCTTGGATTCCCTCAATGATGAGCTATGTAAGCCCAGCAAACCCTTTCTTGCTTTTGGTCCTGGAGTTTTACCACAGCAGTAGAAACCTGGCCAGGTGAGCAATCCCAGAACCTCCCTGCTTTCACCAATCTCAGCACACACTCCTAGGTCTCCCATGCTTTTATCAGGTCTACCAAACCGTTACCTCTGACTCACTGGAAGGAATAGCAGGTGAAAGACGCCAAACCACTACCAGTGACATCCTGCAAATGGTGTCACTTTAAAGGGCCAATCTTGCTTGTGAGTTGACAAGCCACAACAATATATATTTGTGTTAACGTTGGATCCCTTAAGTCTCTGTGGGTCTGCCCTTGAGGGCTGTGACCAAGCTCAGAGTTCCTGACAAAGGAGTGAGCCCTTGGGTGCTGGCACTACCAACCTTATTTTGGCAAGTACACCCTCATGTTTTTGTCTGAAACACAGGGTTCTGTTAAAATCCAGTGCTGTGGTGACTGGGTTCCCCTGAGTTCATATGTTGAAAAGCTGGTCCCTACTGTAACACTGTTGTGAGGTAAGACCTTTCAAAGTAACAAGGATATGTGTTACTCAGGGAGTCACTATGTAGCCAAAGTCAGCCTTGATCTCTGAATAATCAATCCCCTTGCCTCCTTAGAAATGCAAGGATGGCACAGGTGTGAGCCATCACACTATCAAGAATGGGTTTGTTGTGAGACATCAGCCCTTTCTCGCTGTCTGGCTCTCCTCTAATACTCTTAACCTTTTAACTCCCATCTTCTGCCATAGGCTGACACATCAAGAAGGCACAAGAGACACCAGCTTCCCAGCCTTGTCTTCCCAGCATCTAGAGACATGAAAAGGGCTTTTCTGCTAAGTGTAAATTACCCAGCTTCAAGTAGTCTTTTACAGCAGCTTAAAATGAGCTAAGAAGCACGGCCACTCATAGCTGAATGCTTTAGAAGAAAAACAGATTCATCTCTTGCAGTGTGGTGTTTGTGGAGGCTGAGGGTGTGGGGTGCAGGTTTCCGGCCATGTGGCAGGTCGTGTCCTTGCATAGAGGGTGGTGTGATTATGTGAAAGCTGTCTTTATATATGGCGCGTGGTCATTGCCCTGGGAGAGCAGTGTCTGCCTGAGTGTCTGGGCTGGAGAATCCATCAGGGCTGTGCCATGATGCCTGTGGCTGAGAATGTACGTTTCCGGAAGACATTTAGCATTCGAGCTGATGGACAAAGCAGAGATCACCCTCATTAACGTGGGTGGCAGCATCCACTCTGCAGAGGCCCAAACAGAATAAAGTGTGAGAGCAAAGTGACTTTCTCTTCATGAGCTGAGAGACCCATCTCCTGACCCCATACACAAGTGCTTCAGAGCCTCAGACTACAAGTCATGCCATGAACTTCCCTGGGGCCCAGGCCTTGAGACTCAGCTTTCTTGGATTTTCTGCTTGCAAATGACATTTCCCGAGACTTCACAGATGATGTAATCTATAAGCCCATTACCAAATTGACTCTCCACTGTGTCTCTCCACAGGACCCAGGGGCTGGACATGGAGACACTGGCTGGATGTGGAGACATTACATCCTTTCAGCTCCTTTCACGCCTGGAGCAGCTGTGGCTACCCTATGTCTTGTCTCCCATGTGATCCTCTTTCAGATGTCCATTTTAGATTTGCCAGAACGATTCTTCAGATTCTATTTTCATTCAGGGTATAAGGCTGGTCGGCTAAAACCTGGCCTCTCAAAAGATATTCATGTCCTTATCTATGGGGTCTGTGAATATCAACGCATATGGCAGAGGGAGGGGGGTAGATTTCTGCAGGAGGGATTAAAGCAGTGGTCCTCAACCTTCCTAATGCTGTGACCTTTTAATACAGCTCCTCATGTTGTGGTGACCGCCAACCATAAAATTACTTACGTTGTTACATCATAATTTTATTACTGTTAGGAATCATAATGTAAATCTCTGATATGCAACCCCTGGGGGTCGTGACCCACAGATTGAGAACCCCTGAGGTAAGGTAAGGATTTTTTTTTTTTTTTTGGAGACAGGGTTTCTCTGTGTATCCCTGGCTGTCTGTAGACCAGGCTGGCCTCGAACTCAGAAATCTGCCTGCCTCTGCCTCCCAAGTGCTGGGATTAAAGGCGTGCACCACCGCCCAGCCAAGATTTTTGAAATGATAGAGTATCCTAAATCAATCACTGTTGTCTTTATAAGAGAGAAGTGGGTAGGGATTTTTTTTATTTTTTTACCCTAGCTTAGAGAAGAAGACAGTATGACATGGACTGGGGAGAGATTTGAAAGATTAGAGCAACGCAAACAAGAGTCAAGGGACACTGGCAAAGAACGGTGGCACATGCCTATAACCACAGCACATGCCTAATACCATAGCACGTGGAGGTGGGGCAGGAAGATCAGAAGTTCAAGGCCAGTCTTGGCTACCTAATAAGTTAGAGGTCAGCCTGGGATACATGAGACTTTGCGTCAAAAGAATAATAAATAAAAACCATAGAAATGAGCAAATAAAGTAAGCCATAAACAAGCAAGCCTAACTCGATCTTGGCCATGTGTGCAGACAGAAGTTAGCCCTGGAGGGAGCACGGCGCTGCCAGTGCCTGCATTTTAGCAGATGGTGTCAATTTCAATCTTCTATCTTCCAGAATGCAATTACTTTATATTTTTTAAGGTACCAAAGTTATAGCAATTTGTTACAATAATAATAATACAGCAACTTTATCATTTCTTACCTACTGAAAACTTCTCGGGGTGTGAAGGTTCTACGCTCTTGCTGACAGTTTGATAACATGTAGAATACTGTATTCTATACTACACTCCCATTGTATACTCCATATACTACAAACATATACCATATACATATACTCCATATACTATACTATATTCATACTCCCATTTGGAGACATTATACCACAGGCCTCCAGTTCCCAGTGTAACTGATGGGTACTCGCATACTGGCATATTGGGCTGACTCTCATTTCCTGTGCCTCCCCTCTCTATGAGCCAATTGCGCTTACCCTCAGAGTTTGGCCACACCATCAGAATGTGTCCACACGAACTCTGCTTGACACTCTGTGGACTGTCTTGGTCTGAAGACTACTCCTTTCCTTGGTTTAGGAAGCAGTCTATTTTGAGAATGACCCATTAAAACTAAATCTGAGGCCAGGGGGTTGGTTTTGCAGGTACAAAAGCTACCCTGTAAGCCTGAAAGCCCAAATTTAATCCCCAAAGCTCACATTTCAAAATTGGATGTGACTGGGTGTGTTGGCACACTCTAATCCCAGAACTCAGACCGAGTGTGGGTGGCTCTCTGTGAGTTTAAGGCCAACCAGGGTTACACAACTACCCTTACACTCACATACATACATATACAGTATAATAAATACATGTTATCTTTTAAAAATCTAAAATTAATCTTAGTAAAATTATTGTTTCATAAATACTGGAACTTTTGTCACATTTTTTTCTTGACCTTTCTCCACTTACACTCTCCATCCCCACATTCAGTCTCCATCCCTACACACTATCACCACCTTCTTTCCATTTGGAGGACCAATCAGCAACTCTTACCTATGGTGGGTCATTAGACTCAATGAGAGGACATTTAAAAGCATCTGATCCAGGGTACCCCTGTAACGCTAATATATATTCAGGGTTGGGAATCTCAAGCTTGCACCAAGGCCAGGGCAAAATCGTGTTTTCTGAGTGATGACCCAGGAACCAGCAATGCCAGCATCACGCGGGAAACACCCGAGGCTGGGTGCTTCATAAAGAAAAGTTTATTTACCCCACAATCAGACAGGTCAAAGGTCCAAGACTGAGTGGCTTCATCTTTTGGGCTCTGACAGGGACCGTATGGCAGATGTCATCATGGCAGGAGCACATGCAGAAGAGCTCACAGGTAAAACAGGAATCCAGAGATGGGGGCAAAGCTTGATTGACTCGGAGATTTTGTAGGGTTGGGGAGTGACCTTAGGGTCTCATATATAATAGACAAGCATTCTAAAATGGAACTACACCCCCTTGCATAGGCTTGACCACTATTATTATTATTATTATCACTTTTTTTTAATAGTCCAGTCATTACCCACCTCCCGGTCAGCCCTCCCACAGTTTCTCATCCCATTCCCCCCCCCCCCCCCGCCCCGTCTTGAAGATGCCCCAGCCCACACCAGGCCTCCCTGGGGCCTCTTTCGAGAGTTAAGCACATCTTTTCTCACTGAGGCTAGACAAGGCAGTCCTCTGCTGTATGTGTGTTGGGATGGAGGTGGAGGGGGCTCGTACCAGCTCGTGTATGCTGCCTGCTTGGTGCCTTATACTGGCTGATGAGTACCACTCAGGTCCCCTCCCTGTCCAGTGCTATGAGAATTGTCCACCACGTCATGCTCCATAGCAGCATCCTAAGCAATCGCCTCTGACCTCACTTGGAGAGCTGGATGCTCTTCTGAAATGCTTTAGATGAGCCAGCTTCTTTGAAGTCAACCCTGCCTCCATCCCCTAGAGAAGAAATTCAGTATCATGGCTCTTTCTCACACAAACTGGGAGTGCGGGTGGGAGGTGCGGTGGAGACAGGAGCTGCACTCTCTTGATCTGCTGGTTCCCATGAGGTCCCTGGAGGACTGTGACATCGGTTCCTTCAGGAAGTCACGGGCGTCCCGAGGCTCTGGCTCCTGCTGCAAACACCTTAGACTCACCACCAAGTCACTCTCTCTAGACCATGTCCTCTTGTTCGTCTCTCTGCTCTCCACCCTGCATTTCCTCAGGGACACCCCCCTTTCCCAAGCCATGTCACAGACAGCCTGGCTCACAGAAGCACTGGTCATCTGTGGTAACTGCTCAGAGATTTCCCCAAGGGTTCATTCACATGTGTGCACCCCAGACCTGTTCCATCTCAGACTTTGTCTTTGGGAGCGGCCACATGTGATCACCTTTGGGGTCATTTTCAATATCTGTTGATAGGACTAGAGTGCTGCCCTAATGGCAGGATTAGCTCACCCATCACTAAGTGAGAATGGTGTCTGTGAACCTGTAATGTGAGCATAAATCCCTTTGGGAGGGTGTGGTCTTAGTTTGGATTTCTATTGCTGTGAAGAGACATCATGACCATGGCAACTGTTATAAAAAAAACATTTAATTGGGTCTGGCTTACAGAGGTTCAGAGGTTTAGTCCTTTATCATCATGGAGGGAGCATGATGACATGCAAGCAGACATGGTGCTGGAAATGTTTGAGAGTTCTACATCAGGATCCGCAGGCAGCAGGAAGAGAATGAGAGACACTAGGCCTGGCTTGCATCCTACCTCCTCAGCGACACACCTCCTCTACATCTCCTCCAACAAGGCCACACCTCCTCCAACAAGGCCACACCTCCTCCAACAAGATCACACTTCCTCCAACAAGGCCACACCTCCTCCAAGGCCACACCTCCTCCAACAAAACTTCGCTTCCCACTAGTGCCACTCCCCATGAGCCTGTGGGGCCATTTTCGTTCAAGCTACCACAGGTGTCTTGTTAAAATGTCAAGCTCTGATTCACTGGGTCTGAAGGGAGGCTGATATTCTGCATTTCTAATAAACTCCCTGATGAGGCTAAAGCTGCTAGTTCAGGGGTTACATTTGGAGTGTCAAGGGATAAGAAGGACCTTCATATCCTCGGGGAGCCTACAGAGACTCTGGAATGAGGGCTAAACCTGGAGAAGGAAGGTCTGCTGGGAATGCTGAGGACAAGCCTGTACCCTCTCGTGATCTACTCAACCCACTTTGAAATGGTCATGGGGGTGGGGTGTCTTTAATTTATTCAGCAGAGTGTATCAGTAAGTCCAAGAAAAACAGCATGGACATCTCCAGGAAGGGCTAAAATGTTTGACAAAAGTCACCATCAATTCCTGGGGGTTCCCTTCATACAACAAAAAGCATCCTGAACCAACTTCAAACAGTGTAATCTTTTGGAAAGTCAAGGACAGGCAAGAACTCTGCTTGATCCCGGAGGAATTCACACTCCTCTGAAATGTGGGACCAAAGCACAAACCCAAAAGAAAAGACTGTAAAAAGGAAGAAAGGATCCGGTAGTCATAATTTGCAAGGTTATTGATCTGAAATTTTTTTTTGGAATAAATAAAAAAATCTGTATGGAGTAGTGGGATGCATAAAGAAGACACACACAGAGACACATACACATAGACACACACACAGACACACACACATACACACAGAAACACACACAGAGACATACACAGACACACACTCAGACACACACACACACACACAGACACTCACACAGATACAGTTACAGACAGAGACACACATATAGAGACACACATACATACAGAAACACACAGAGAGACATACACAGAGACACACACACAGACACACACATACACACAGAAACACAGAGACATACACAGACACACACTCAGACACACACAGACACACATAGATACAGTTACAGACAGAGACACACATACAGAGACACACATATATACAGAAACACACAGAGAGACATACACAGAGAGATACACACACACACACACAGACACACATAGAGACACATAGATAAAGACACAGACACACACACACACATCACACTAAGCAATAGCTTTCATGCAGACACGCCCTGTTAACAACTAGGAAATGCCGGGAGGGGTGTTTCCCTTCATCTATGACAACAAAATTAAGGCTGTAAGAGAAATTATCTTGGAAATTAATATGCCCTTGTCAGAACAGGAGTGTGCCTCCCAGCAGGGAGGGAACAGTCTTCACTATCTGACCCTGTTTCAGGATATTGCACAAAAATGCTTGTGGCTTGCAGACTGGAGGCATCATGTATAGGTGATCTGTCTCTGCCACTTCTGAATGGGCCACCTGAGGCCAGAGCCTTTGGGGGTCTTCTTGCCCTGGGTCCTGAAGATGATCTGTTATTCTCCTGTCTGGAGCGCTTGGGTACACTGTGTCCTGGAAGGGAAGTTGGGGAAGGAGCTGCAGTGTCTCCTCACCGTCTCCACCCTGACAAAGGTTGACATCCCATCACAGTACTGCTGCCCCAGCCCAGCACCCCGTGCTTTATCCGTGAATCGACAGTCCTCTACATGGAATGCTTCCGGTGCCCATGGACATCTGCTTGCAATCACATATCCCAGGCTGGCTTGGAGTTTACTGGCCTCCTGCTTCAGCCTTCTAGGGCTGGGATGGAGTGTATGTGAGTGCCACCACCAAATCCCCATCTTTGAAGGATGCCTTTGCTTTCTCTTTTGGGGGGTGCCCTTTTCCTGAGCACCACCTAGAACACCTCCATTAGGTGGCATCTCTCCCTCCTTCCCACGGCTGACTTCCTATGCAGCTGTGCCCAGCCAACACAGTTAGCAATATGCAGCCGCTTCCTGGCCTCTGAGTTCCACAGGCATCACCTGGCCTCCTGTGCTTTTTATCTGCTTGCATTTATGTCTTGAAAGAATTCAATATGTTGTCTTGAATGTTATCAGATAGCAATCAACTCATGGACCCAGGTGGAAAACCTCCAGTATTGACTGCATATATTACAGCACAAATCCATTTTCAACAGAAATGAGGAAGGAGAAGAAGGCATAAGACAGGAAATGAGAACCTAGCTTAGAATATAGGGCTCTTTTTTTATTTTAAGGAAGGGGCAAGTTAAGAGAAGACTACTCCCGCCTCGTAAATGGCTTTTTAAGAATGCGTATGGGTGTTTTACCTACATGCGTGTCTGCGCAACACTTGAGTGCAATGATCACAGAAGCCAGAGAGGGCATCAGATACCCTAGGATTGGAAATAGAGAGCTGTCAGCCACCATGTGGGTGCTGGGAATCAAATTCTCATTCTTTGGGAGAGCAACCGGTCCTCTTAATTGCTGAGCCTCATCTCCAGCCCCTCAAATAGCATCTTGTAAGAGAACAAATCTCCTTTGCAGAACAAGTTATCAGTAAGTATTAAGAATACTGGGGCTGGAGATGGCTCAGAGGTTAAGGTCAGTTGCTGCTCCTGCAGAGGGCCTGGGTTTGTTTCTCAGCACCCACATGGCAGCTCACAACTGCCTGTACCTCCAATTCCAGGGGATCCAGTGCCCTCTTCCTGCAGGCACTTAGTGCACAATACATACATGCAGGCAATCTCTCTCTCTCTCTCTCTCTCTCTCTCTCTCTCTCTCTCTCTCTCTCTGTCTTAACAGTGTGCAAACATTCCCCCAATCACCTAGCACTGAATCATACAAGGAACAATCTTAAGATCTTGCATAGCCTCCCTGAACAAAGATGTTCATCAAGGCCTATGGTGACCAAAATGGAGAGACAATTGAACAAGCATCAACAGGTGTCCTGGGAGCCTGCCAAGTCCCCGCTTGGTGAAGATACCATACGTCACTAAAAACTGTATTTTGCCAAAAGTGTTTAAAAAGGGGGGGGATATTTATATTACAAAGATGCCAGAGAAAGTAAATAGGTACTTTCCTTTTTAAAAATGGTAAATATTTTTAAACTTTTACCTGGAAAAAATATAAGAGGGACTGTGCCAGAATAAAAATGTTGAGTCAAGTGTATTTTTTCTTCTCCTTGCTTTTCTGCAACCAGCAAGAATTTCTCCCACTTAAAATAATGGCTACAGTCTACGTGTTATGTAATTCTTCCCTTTATGGTGAACAGTTCGATTATTTTTGGTAAATCCACAGCTATATGCAAATTTTGCCATGTCAATTTGAGGACACTTTTATTCTCTTAAAAATAAATTCTATATATTGTAGGTATCAGCTTCAGACCCATACATCTTCCCAGCCTAAGAAGCCATTAATCTGCTGCCTCTCCGTATATTTCCATGTCTTAGATAGTGTATAGAAATTGAATCATACGTGCCGCCTTTTGCAGCTCTCAAGGTTCGTCTGGCAAGGCATGTACCAGTACTGCATTCTTTCTTGTAGTCAGATACTATTCCATGGTATGGAGGGACCACATTTTGTTTTTGCACTCCTTAGCTGATGAGGGCTGTCTTCACCCTTTGGTCACTCTGTATCATGTACACTCATGTACAGGTTTTTAACCCAAATAACAGACATACTCACATCTCCTGACTATATGCCTCAGAATCAAAACGATGGGTCATAAAATAACTCCACTTATTCTCTTGAAATAGGAATTGTTTTCCAAGAGGGCTGTGTCATTTTGCACCCCCCACCCCAGCCATGTATGAAGATTCCAGTTTCTCCACAGCCTTGCCAAACCTTCTTATGGCCCATTGTCTTGTTAGAGATATCAGAGTAACTATGAAACAATTTCTTACTGTGGCTGGGTTTTCCCTGATGGTTCGAGGTCCTGTGAAATGTGATAAACCATCTGTATATCTTCTTTCTATGTAGAGCCTGTGATCACTTTCTGTTACATTGGACTTTCTGTTACATTCTGCATTTGTCTCTTGTCACTTCGACGCTGGACATTTTCAGTGTCCATTTCTGTGGATGTCCTTTGTCCCTTCCCAGATCAGCCCACCTGAACTTCTCACACGCTCCAGGGGAAAGAAGTAATCAAAATAAACCCCAAAAGGTGCTAGGCGTGCAGTACATGTTACCCTAGCACTTGGTAGGAAGGGCAGGAGTTCAAGGTCAGTCTCAGCTGGAAAAAAGGGGTGGGGGCTAAAGTGGGGAGTAAGCGTAGTGTACCTCTGCCTATTTCATGGTACTCATTACTGCCAATGCTTTCATGGCCCAGCATCTGGGACCCACCAGAAAGGTGAACAGCAGAACATTATCTGTGCCTGTGACACTGTCGAGGCGTGCATCCAGGGCACCAGGCACAGTAATCATGAGTGCAGCATCCCGGATGGTAGTGTTTCCCAACAGACACGCCAAGGACCCTCAGCAGTCTGGCCCTGGGCAGTAGCTTAGTTGGAAAATGGAAACGGTTCTCCTTTCTCTTTCCGACCATTTCTTCAGTCCACTTCAGTGGCTGGTAAAACAACCAATAATACCCATTTCTTTGGGAACTCAACTGAGCATACATGCTTTCTGCCATTGTAATCCAGAAGACTGCTAGCGACAGATTGCGTAGCAACAGACTTCTCTGTTTTCCCCGAGAATGTCTTCCCTATAACTGACTCTGGAGCAAGAGCAGCGTTTAGACTTTCATGAGATAGCAACAGCCTGAGACTGGGAATGTGAGAGATCTAAACAGAAACAAGGTCTTGACTAACCCCTAACAAAGCTCTGGTTATAAACAATCCCTGCAGGCACCAGGGCACCACAGCCTAGACAAAGCCTGGTGGGAAAGGTTTCTGACTGTACAGAGAAACAAGCTACAGAGCCTTGCCTGCTTTATCAATTCAAGATATAGCCCTTATAGCACCTACAAGTATCCACTCCATGGACCAGTGGATTCACTGTTAGTACCGACTGAGTACCCCCTTCTCCAGGATCTCCTGCTACCACATAGCCATGGTAGCAATCAAGGTCACACATGTCAGCAAAGCCCCCCTCCAAACACACACATACACAGCAGCAAGCTTAGCAAGCTTGACCTTAGCAGGTGGTGCAGCCGCCACCCACATGCCGTCACATCCTGACTGTTCCTAGTTCTCAGACAAACTTGTCTTGTTGAGCTGTTTACAAATAGATAAGACAAATATCACCCAAGGGTGTGTGTGTGGAGGTCTGTCAGCCAGATGCTTCCCACACTAGCAGGAGAGAATCCGGAGGAGGCTGACAGAGGCTCAACGGGACCATTCAGGGGCGAGTTACACCTCAGTTTCTTAGCACAATGTCCCTCTCATCACCTAGAACTCTGACTCAGGAACGCCATCTCTCTCCGCCTCCATCCCAAGGGTGAGTCCAGGTCACCCGCAGCAAATGCCAGTTACCAGAAAACCAAGCGGCCAATTCACCCCGAGCCAATATGCAGAGCCTGGCAGGCCAAGCAAACACTGAAGCCGTCTGGTTTATTTATTGGCATAGTCCACAGAAATATTCACCATCATTAATGGCAGTGTTGGGTTTGGGTAACTGACGATAAGAAAAGTGTATTTCTCGCCAAGCAGTCACTTGGTGTTGATATTTTGGGTGGGATTTATTCAGGTTAATTGCAAGTATGTTGGGGTTCAAATGTGGACCCTCCAGGACCACTAAGACTCACTAATCACACCCACCTACGGATATAATTCATGCTTCTCTGCAGAGGATCTGCCTTGGCTCTGTCGAGGTAGGCTCTGGCCACAGGTGTAGTGACCAAAACAGCTAGCTCTAGCAAGCGCCCCCCAACACACACACACACTGATTCAAGCAGCATTCCCTGTCGAGCCCGGCCTGCCACCCTAGGGGACAGACTGAAGCACAGTGGCTGACCAGTGTCTTCCCTTGCCATCTCCCACTGTCCACACTGGGAACAGTCAACATTTGCTTTCCAAGGTGCCCTTTAATGGAGGGTGATCCTGGCAAGCCAGCCCTGCAGGCTGTGGACTTAGAGGCAGGGAAATACCAGAGGTTCCCCATGGGCTCTAGGAGGGTGCTCTGTCTACAGAGAATTGAAACAGTCATAAAACTGAATAAAAGTAGACTCCTATGTGTATGGAAATGTCATATTTTTAAAATTGGACTTCCCTTTTCTTCTTCTAGGCTGGCTAGTTTTTGTCAACCTGACAAAACCTAGGGATATCTTGAAAAGGGGGAAATCTCAGTTGAGAAACTGCCTCTATCAGATTGGCTGTGGGCAAGTCTGTGGAGCATTTTCTTAATTAATGATTCACGTGAGAGGGCCCCACCCACTGTGGGCAGTGCCATCCATAGGCAGGTGGTTCTCCGTTGTGTGAAAAAGCAGTCTGAACAAGCCATCGGGAGCAAGCCAGTAAGCAGCATTCCTCCATGGTGTTTGCTTCAGTTCCTGCCTTGAGCTCCTGCTGGTACTTTCCTTCAAGATGGACCAGAAAATGAAATTAACCCTTTCCTCCCCATGTTGCCTTTGGTCGTGGTGTTTATCATGGTGATAGAAACCAAACTACTGAGAATTTTCAGCAGGGTCAACAATACGGTGACCTGTTTCTCGTTCCACTCCTTCTTCCCACATCTGAATGAGCTCCTGACAGGTGGAGATTACGTCATGAATGTATTTCATGCCAGACCCCCTTCTAGGTGCTACACTAGAAGCATGTGCCAACCTGTACAGATGATTCAAATCCTTTCGGGGTGAATGACCACCGCCTCCAGGTCAGCCTCACCTTGCTTATTACAGCAGCCCATATCCATGAGTGTAAGGACCTGGGTCCCCGTGACTTCTCTCAGGAGCACCAGAACTTCCAATCTTCATAGCCTAGGAACTCATGTTCCTACATTCTGGCTTTGCTGAAGGGACCAAGGAGTCCTCTCTGTCTCTGTATGTCAGATGCTTAGCATAACAGGCTGTGTCTTCCCCATCCTCAGCCCTTGTATGCCTCTCCCTGGTCCCTTGTGGCTCTTCCTGCAGGATCAGGTCCAGAAAACTGCCGTCCCCTGAGTTTTTCCCTTCCCCCACTACACAGACTTTCAGGAAAGAAGGCCTAGAGAGAAGACTTGAATGTGAGACTGGGGAAACCCAGGTCCAAACTTGCCCTATGTTACACTGTTTGCCCACTGTGTGACCTTGGCTCATTCACTCCCCGTTCCTGTGCCTCAGTTTCCTTAGCAGTGAAAGCTGGTCATTGTGCTGGAACATCTTTAGATAGTGTTCTCTCTCTCTCTCTCCCTCCCTTCCTCCCTCCCTCCTTCATTAGGTGGGCATCCTCCTCCTCCACATGTCCACACGCATATCCTGCGTTCCATCTCACTACAGGCCCAGAAGCAACAGAATGAAGGCTAGGGATGAACTCTCTGAAACCATGAGTGAAATAAGTAGTCCCCCCCCCCCTTAAGTTGTTTCTTTACAGTATTGGGCCCAGCAATGAGACTATGACCTGACACAAAAATAGCTCTATTTGGCATTTTAAAGGGGTTAAATAAATCAAGAATATACTGACAGGTCAAAACAAACAAACAAACAAACAAAAAAAAAACAAAATAAAACAAAACTCAGATATCAGAAAAGATAAAAAAAATAGAAGATTTTCAAAAGGAGATGGCTCAATGAATAAAGCCATGCAAGTGTGAAGACTGAGGTGCAGCATGCTCACAAGAGCTGGGAGGTCAGAGCAGCTGACCTGAAGCCAGGCAGGTGTAGCAGCCAATCTGCAATCCCAGGGCTTGGGAGACAGGGGATTCCCAGGGTAAACTAGCTAGCAGCGGAAACTATGGCTCTGCGTTCACCAAGAGCCTTTGTAAATAAAATGGAAAATGATGGAGGAAGACACACAGTGGCAACCTCTAACCTCAAGTGCACACGCACACATATGCACTCATATTTGCCCACAAGTGCCCCACACAAGGAACATGCAGATGCACACATACACACACATGTGCACACACATGTGCATATATACATACACATGCACAGACATGCACACATATATGCACGTACATGCACACACAAGCACATACGCACATACAGACATATGCATACACACATGACACATATACATACACATGCACACACACATTCACACATATGCACATACACACACATGCACACATATATACTAAAGAGGAAATTACAGAAGTGAACAATATGATCATTGAAAATTAATGATTAGGTCAGATGACCACTCTGCAACGGAAACAGCCATTCCTGAGCAGGCTGAAGAGCTGGGGAAAATCACAAAGCCACAGTGAGGCAGAAAGCATGCGATAAAGGTAATAGAGTCAAAACAAGAGGAGAATGGAGAATCAAGAGGCACAAAGGAGCCCATGAAGCCACCCATCACGCCTGAAAAACTCCTGGAGCAGAGAACCAGAAAGAGGTGGCATTGACTATGACGGTGCCCAAGGACTTCCCTCGGCTTAGGAGAGCTAAGGGCCTTGCACTGAAGAAGCACAGTCCATCCCAACAAAGGATCAGGTGATGGGAGCAGGACTCCTTAAGCATGGATCACCTTCAGGAGCGTGGCCATGAGCTGACAGGCAGAGTTTCCTCTGCCAGCTGGACCCCGCACCCATGCTTTACACCTGTACGCACCAGGAAAGACACCTTAGGGGGGACTGCAAGGCTGACTATTGATAGCTTGCTTTCTGCTTACCCAGCATTAAAGGGCAGACAGTCCCTTTAATGTAACAAGATCTCAACCAGTTTATCCTGTCCCTTCAAGGAAATGATGAGAGAGAATACAGGTGTATCAGAGTGAGGTGAAATCAGGGCAGATAGAGGTGGTTTAAGACCCAGAGACACCCCCTGGAAGAACCAGAACAGACATTTAATGTGTGGATGAAATGAGCCCAGAAGAATGACTACAGATGGGCGGGGGAGCAGGGATGCAGTGTCTTTGTCTTTCAGATCTGATAAAACAATACCACAGTCCTCTCTGCTTGGGAGGCTGAGCAGGTGTGGTGGTTTGAATATGCTTGGCCCAGAGAGTGGAACTATTTAGAGATATGGCATTGCTGGAGAAAGTGTGTAACTGTGGGTGTGGGTTTTGAGACCCTCATCCTAGCTGCCTGGAAGCCATTCTTCTACCAGCCTTCAGAACAAGATGTAGAACGCTCAGCTCCTCCAGTGCAATGCTTGCCTGAACACCACCATGCTTCCTGCCATGATGATAATGGACTGAAACCTCCCGAACCTTTAAGCCAGCCCCAGTTAAATGTTGCCCTTTATATGAGTTGTTGTGGTCATGGTGTTTCTTCATAGCAATGAAACCCAAACTAAGACAGTGGGTGTCCAGGTCACAGTGTGAGCAGTGCATGAGATGACGTCGTCTTCTCACATGCAAGCACACGTGTGTCCATTTCCCTCTCTTAAGGACACAGGTCACTGAATAAGGGATGTGTACAGATGTTCCTGAAAGAGCTCACACCTTCCTTGGGGCTGACTAACAAATTAGATCTTTTCTGATTGGAGAGGTTGGAACTTGTTTCAGGCTCAGAGCCTAATTACAATTTCTCTTGGACTGCCTTGATCCACTCTAATAGCCATCCCTGGCCTGCATCTGTGTCTGACTTAACATCTTTGGGACTCAGAAGTAAATGTTTTAGGGATGTATTAATGGAGCACAAGCTTCCAGCAACTAAAAGCCTAAGAACCTGCTCAGAGCATCCAAGGCCTATAGTAGAGGTCTCTCTACTCTGCTGTAACCACTTACCTAACATTTCCACCAAGATATTTGAAAACTGCCTTAATTTATGGTTTTTTCATTCTGTTACTATTTAAATACAACAACAGCAACAACATCATCATCAGACACCATGATGGGTCATGGTATTCAGGATAACCTAAATCTGTGCTTTCCATACTGATGTCTGTGTCTCTCATACTGGGCTCTGGAATATTCTCTTATCCCCTTTGTGGTGAGAGTTACATTTTTTGTTTCCACAGAACCCATCCTAGAAAGCTTTATAACTAAATTTCATCTCTGCAGGTCTCATCTAGCAATGCACCCTGGCATATCAGGGACTCATCCATAAGTGAGCAGAGAGATCAGTAAGGTCTAATTAAGTATTGACTAACTACCATCTATGTAGGTGGTTTTGAAACACAGAGAAATTAAAACAGAGGCAATCTCCCACACCAGGGCTTGATTTAATGATTTCCCTTCAACTTTACAGTGGCACATAATCCTTAAGAACTCTGTAAAAAGTATATCTGAATTCTGAACTTTCTCTACATCAGGGCTTCTTAAACACTTCCCATTCACGAGCCCTGAGAAATTGTGTGAACCTGCTAAGTCAGTCTTTAAAATGGGCATACATAAATTGTAAAAAAGTCATTTTTACAACAATTCTTTGGCATGCACGTAATTTTACCACTTATATTATGGTGAGATGAATACCCACAGTTATCTTCCTCTTTTTAATTATATATTTATTTACACTTCAAATGTTATCCCCTTTCCTGGTTTCCCCTCTGAAAACCCCTTATCCCCTCCTACTCCCCCTGCTCACCAACTTGCCCACTCCTGCTTCTTGGCCCTGGCATTCCCCTACACTGGGGCACAGAGCCTTCATAGGACCAAGGGTCTCTCCTCAAATTGATGACTGACTAGGCCATCCTCTGCTACATCTGCAGCTGGAGCCATGAGTCCCACCATGTGTACTCTTTTGTTGGTGGTTTAGTCCCCGGGAGCTCTGGGGGTACTGGTTGAGTCATATTGTTGTTCCTCCTATGGGGCTGCAAACCCCTTCAGCTCCTTGGGTCCTTTCTCTAGCTCCTTCATTGGGGTCCTGTGCTCAGTCCAATGGTTGGCTGAGAGCATCCACTTCTGTATTTGTCAGGCACTGGCAGAGTCTCTCAGGAGACAGCTATATCTGGCTCCTGTCAGCAAGCACTTGTTGGCATCCACAATAGTGTCTGGGTTTGGTGTCTGTATATGGGATGGATCCCCAGGTGGGGCAGTCACTGGATGGCCTTTCCTTCAGTCTCTGCTCCACACTCTGTCTCAAAAAGCAACTTTTAAAATTAAACCTTCTAAAAACAATACAATGCACAGGTCCACTAATTTGATACTTACCTGCTTTAGTACAGCAGTGGGGAAATATTTAATTTTCTTTTTGTTTTCTGTAAGTTAGCCATTGTATTACTATGAGAGCAAAATGCTTTCCTTTTCTTTTTTTCTTTTTTTATTATTAATTAATTTTTTTACACTCCATATTTTATTCCCTCCACTCCCCGGCAAAATGCTTCCTATGTGCAGTAAAAACACAGTATCTCATGACAGGCCACTGTCTCATGTCTGAGATGAGGTATTTCAGGCAGTGTTTGCGGGTGCAGGTGCCGCCTGCTGTGATGACATCACAGAGCCCAGTGTTTGTTGTGGTCAGCATCACACTGTGCAAGGCAGGACGAGGACTTCCAGGCACATCTCAGATTCATTCGAAGTTTGGTTTCTGAAATTATTTTTGGTCATTGTGCGCTGAAGAAACTTTCACAGTTGTCAACTTTGTTGTGACCTCCACACTCAGTTTACCCAATCCCAAATGGGGTAACACTCACTGTTTAAAGAGCTTGGCTCTACATTACCATCCTGAACTATGGCATTGCAACAAGCTGCAGCTCCCTGATAGTGAGCAAAGGCATCAAGCCCTCCCCTCACTCCCAACTTATTCCTCTTTGGCCTCCACAAAACATTAGACATCTTAAATCCTGACACCCATACAAGTTGCCATAGGGGTCGTTGCAGATCTGACTGAATTCAAACTTTTGAGACAAGGGTAATCAGGTTACCTGATGAGTGGGCTGGGGTGGGGTGACATTTCTCTGAGGTCCTCATGCCTAGTGAGTAAGGTCAAGAGAGACCTGACCACACTCAGATGAGGTAGAATAAAGATAACTCAGGAAAGATGGGGTGGTGCTGTCTCAGAAGGTTAAAAAGATGAGACCATGTCCCAAGTTGCTTTCTATAGCTATAAGAAACACCATGACCAAAAGCAATGTGGGTTTGGCTTACAGTTCTAAGTCATGGTTCATTGTGGTGGTTTGAGTAGGAACGGCCCCCATAGACTCCTGTGTCTGAGTGCTTGGCGCATAGGAAGTGGCATTATTAGGAAGGTTGTGGCCTTGTTGGAGTGGGTGTGGCTTTTTTGGAGGAAGTGTGTCACTGTGGAGGCGGGCTTTGAGGTCTCATATGCTCAAGCTAGGCTTAGTGTGGCAATCTCACCCTGTAGGTTGCAGATCAGGATGTAGAACTCTCAGCTCCTTCTCCAGCACCACATCTGCCTGCATGATGCCATGCTTCCGGCCATGATAATAATGGACTGAACCTCTGAACTGTAAGCCAGCCCCAACTACATGTTTGCCTTTATGAGAGTTGCTTTGGTCATGGCGTCTCTTCACAGCAATAGAAACGCTAACTTAGACGCTCATCATTGACAGAAGCCAGAGCAGGAGCTCAAGGCAGGAACCTAGAGGCTGGAACTGAAGCAGAAGCTATGGAAGAACACTGTTTACTGGCTTGCTCCCCTTGGCTTGCTCAGCCTGCTTTCTTATATAGCCCAGGACCATCTGCCTATAGAGGTGGTACCACCCATAGTAGGCTGGGCCCTCCCACATCAAGCATCAATCAAGAAAATGCCCCATAGGTTTGCCTACAGGCAATCTAATGAAGGCAATTCCTCAGCTGACCTCCTTCTTCTCAGTTGGCTCTAGCTTGTATCAGGTTGACAAAAAACTAACTGGCACAGATCCAAGCCAAGGACTATCAACAGCCACAGACAATGGGAAGAGACAAGGAACAAAGTCACAGTAGCCCTGTTGACACTTTCATGTACTCTTGGGCTCCAGAACCTTAAGAGAGGACATTTCTGCTGTTTTAAGCCATGGGGAAGCAACATGGCTTCCCACTAATACCACTTGTAAGGCTTGCAATGATACTCGCATTTCCCAGGCCCTGTGCTAACCCTTCTACCCTGATGCTTGAACTGAACACCTCTGGATGTCTCTGGATGTAATGCATGGGTAAGAGTCAGGTTTCAGACACAGGCAAGCACATAGCAGAGTTATCTTTTCAACAAGCTGTGGCCCCATCCTTGAAGTCAGAGGGGGCAGCAGGTTAGCATTAAGCAGGGAAGGAAAGAAGGCTGGTCCATTTCTGCTGTGTGTCAGCACCCTAGGTCAATGCATTCTGGGCTCAGATACCTCTATCCAGTCAGCACTCACGTCCTCCAAGGAAAGGAGGGAAACTGAGCAAAACTACTAGAATGGGCAGGTGTGGGAGGGGCTGCTTCTCTGGGGTCCTGTCCCGAGAAGCACCCACCCCAGCCCTCCAGGTCCTGTCCTAAAAGCCACCAGGAATCTGTCCACAATAGTGGCTCATTTCCAAAACAATGTGGAAAGAAAGGAAGGAAGAAAACGTCCCAAATCACTCTTCACCCAAGACCTGCACTCAACAGGGAAGAATGAAATGAGTTCTGAGGAAGCAGGTGCTCGTGGCTGAGAGGATGCCAAGCGGGCCTAAGAACATCTGCCAGTCCTCAGGACCCAATAGCCAACTCTGCTGACCCCTCCTCCAGCTGACACAGAAGGCCTTGTGCTGGGATCCCCACTGCTCACCTCTGGGAAATGGTCCATCTGTTCACAGCTCACCAATGCCCCCAAAACACCGACCAGTGACACCACAGTGGTCTAGGCTGTGGGAACACACGCCCTCCTAACATTCACTCAAATTGACTGTGATCCTCAGATACCTGCCCGGCTTATTCTCTAAGTACCACCAGACTTGGGTCAACTTGCAAGAACTTGAGTTTAGCCAGGAAGGCAGTCAACATCTTGCACATAAATCCATACGGTGGATAGGCAGACACCTCAGCAAAGGAACTCAGAGTTGACACTTAACATTTGCCACCCTAATCCTTTTTCTCATGAGGTACACATCTCTTATCCCTTCTGGGTGCCTGCTATCTTGCCCTGAAATAGCCAGAGGCTAGGAGGTGTGACCTTAGTCCACTGAGTCTCATCAAAGACTCTTTTTTTTTTTTTAAGATTTATTTATTTATTTATCATATGTAAGTACACTATAGCTGTCTTCAGATACACCAGAAGAGGGCATCAGATCTCATTACGGGTGGTTGTGAGCCACCATGTGGTTGCTGGGATTTGAACTTCAGACCTTCAGAAGAGCAGTCGGGTGCTCTTACCCACTGAGCCATCTCACCAGCCCTCATCAAAGACTCTTAAAGTCTCTTCATAAGCTCACTTGCTCTGGAATTCATCAGGAGCCCAGGGTTCGGGGCATACCTAGTCTCTGGCCTCCTTTAGGTAGCTGCAAAGAGGCCCCGCCCCCTCCTCTTCATTCTTCCTTTGTTCTCTGTCTCCACACCCAGGGACCACAGCAGAGGCTCTCCACCATCTCTGTCCAGCAAGTCCCAGTCATCATGAGTCTTCAGGATTTTGTTTTTTTCCAAGTTAAACCAGAGACTCTGCCTTCTGATATTGACTGCCTTCAAAGAAAAGTCATGACGCACAATGCTGAAATATCACTCCTGCAAGAAGGGTGGGGGTGGTGGAGGCAAGATAAAGAGGCCCAAAGTCTCATCCTGTTTTTTCTTACACAGGAATAAAAGGACCAAGAAGGCATTCTGAGGAAACAGAGACTCTGAGGTTTAATGACCTGCCCAATGCCACACAGTGCCTTATATGGTAGAGTGTACTTCTTGCTAGTGACTCACTCAGAAAATAGATGAGGACAGGAAAGGAGTTTGAGCATATTCACTGAGTCGGGGCCGAACCTGTGTTGGGTTGTCCAAGCTAAAGGTTCAATACCTGCTTCCTGGCTCCGAGGCAGGTCCACTGAATCACAGCCCTAGGGAATAGGGGACAGGTACCCCACAGGCTGTTCAGAGAAGGTTTCAGTTTACCTGTGTAGGCTTCTGCCACACCACTCCCTCCTCCATTAACACCAGTTGCTCTGCCAGGGCAGAGTAGCAGCCTCTGGGAGGGGTACACAGGTAACTGCGGCATGTCCCGGACCTCAACCTCAGGACTGTCCCATGAACTACTTCCTCTGGGGACTACACATGCCAGAAACCTGAAGGAAGGAATGAAGACAGTTTAGTCACCGACTCTGTGCTCCCAACAGGACAGACGTCCAACTGCCTCATGGGTAATTCGAGAATCCTGAGTCCATACTTCCGCTTTGACAGCCGACTCTGTTAGTCCCTGCAACAGGGGGCGCTAGAGAGAGGCAGCCAGGCAGGAGGTGGGAGCCGGGATCTGCTTCTTCCTGTTTGTTCGCTGTCTCCTTCCTGAGGGCTTCCTGTTTCTTGGGCTCCCATCCCAGGCATTATTTTTCTCCTCGCAGCTTCAGTGGCATCTCCCACTCCCCCTCCCGACCGCCACCGCAATTTCAGTTGCATCTCCCCCGTCCCACAACCCCCTTCCAATCCTTGAACCGCCAACAGCAACAGCTGGCAGGTGACCTCTACTCATGTGTCTGAGCTAGAAGAAACTCCCTCCTCTTCCCTCATCCATAACTGCTTCTAATTACCTGTCAGTCTTTGGGCTCTTCCTGACTTTTTAAGCTACCTAGCTAACTTTCCTTAACAGCTCTTTACATGAAGTCCTGTTCTGGTAACTGGGCACTGACCCAGTATTGGGAGTAGACAGCCACTGTTGTGAGGTCTCAGGAGCTGTCCCTCTTTGATAACAATACCCCCTCACCGACAAAGCCTCTCTCCCACATACCTTTGATACAATGCTACTTAATGCTCAGTGAGAGCAACCTTTGCCCTACTGTGGCCTGGACATGATGCTGGTCACCGAGGCAAGTGCATGACTACAAACAGCTTTGTGACACCTTCCCCTGGGACCTATTTGTAAGGGTCCATGAAATATGACACCCCAGACTCAAATAGTATGCAAACACACAGAGTGCTTTATTCTGCAGAAGTCCAGCATGCTGGGGTCTCCCATTACCAATAGAGAGACAACCAAGTAAGCTTGCAGGCCTGATTTAAAGCACATTAGGGAAATCCAAGGTAGGTGACATCTATGTTAATCTGTTGGGTCCATCTCTATAAACATTCCATTACCAGGGTGTGGGGGCTGGACACTTGCTGAGGAAGTCTGGAAACTGCTGCTGACCCGTTGTCCTTGCTTCAGGCCAGGTGGCAGGCAGTTTCTAAGGCCTGGACTTGCCCGGAATTGTCCAGTTCTTGGAAACAGAGATTTAAGCCTAGTATCCTTAATTGCCTATTTGAAGCCTGTCATGGACTCAGCCAAGCCTTGTCACCATAAATGCTGTGGTTGAGTCCAGTTGAGTCCCCTTTTCCTGTCTTTCCATTTGAAACTCAAGAACCACAGACGATGGTTTGGAGGTTGTTTGCTTCCCTGCCCTCCAGCCCCACCCCACACACACACTCAGCTGTTAAGAGCTTGAGAAGGTGTTGTGGAACCTTTAAGAGGTGGGGAAATCCAAGATCAAACTGATATAAAACCCTGAGTCTAAGCTTTCTGGGTTTGTTTGTTTGTTGCTTGTTTATGCTTTGAGGGTTTCTTTTTTTTTTTTTTTTTTTTTCTTCTTCAACTAGCGCTTTTATTACTTGTTAATTACAGGGACTGTAAAGCTTTCTATAAAGGGCCAGGTGGCAAATATTCTAGGCTTTTTTTTTTTTTTTTCATTTTTTTTTTATTAGGTATTTAGCTCATTTACATTTCCAATGCTATACCAAAAGTCCCCCTTACCCACCCACCCCCACTCCCCTATCCACCCACTCCCCCCCTTGAGGGTTTCACATAGTGTATTTTTATCATATTTTCCCATCCCCCGACTTCTCCCAGACACCACCCTCCTCTCCTCATCCTCACCCTGCCCTAGACATCTGAAATGAGACTGCTTCCTTCTTCCCTGTGTGTTCCTACCACCCTGCCAAGGGCCCTCACTGGAACCTATGCCATTCTCTTTGAGCTTTTAATTTCCATAATGGTGAATTAAAGAACCTTGCTTTCTTCGGACATGACCTGATTCATGTGTTTCGTTATAGCAATGAAAAATGAACTGAATGAAAAGTAACACACTATAGAAAGCCAGGGCCCTTTTAGCCTGCTTACTGCCAACCCATCCTACAAATGAGAAAACCAGGAGTCAGAGATGGCAGGAGAATGGGCGGGGTCGGCGGCAGTCAGGGGACCACACCTCTAGCACACGTACTATGACTTCAGTGTTCCAGATCAAACCCCATCCCACTCTGTTCTAGATGTGTGGCTCTTGGGAAGGTTTTACAATCTCCTGGAGTTTCTTCCTCCACCAAAGTGGACACTTGTGGGACTGAGGAGACATGAAGTGAGTTTACAGTTGTAAAGTACTGGGAACAGTGCCAACCGAGTAATTCACCACTGTGAGCTCTGTCTGTCACCTCTTCTGGGAAACCTCCTACACTCTCATAGCCTTAAGTCAGATGGCTTATCATCCTTCCAGGAATCCAGTGCTAACATTTTTTTTAATTTTTTTTTTTTTTTTTTTTTTACTTTTTTGGATTTTGAGACAGGGTTTTTCTGTGTAGCCCTGGCTATCCTGGAACTCACTCTGTAGACCAGGCTGGTCTTGAACTCACAGAGATCTGCCCGCAGGAGATACTTGTCACCAGTGAAACAGAGCTCACACTATTGGCTTGGACCTCCTGGATACTGGTGGCAGCACAGGAAAGGGCACAGCTGGGCTCATGCACTCCTCCACCTTCTGTCGTGGGGCAGTGAACACTGACAGACCAGCATATAAAGGCACAGAGAAGCCCAGACCACAGTATGACGATTAGGATGGCAAGTTCAGCCTGACTGGGAGATACAGAAAACTGAAGAGCCCTTCCTTCCATGTGGGACAGGACAGGCATGTGGGACAGGACAGGCATGTGGTACAGGACAGGCATGTGGGACAAGACAGGCATGTGGGACAGGACAGACATGTTAGTCAAGAGATGCCCCATCCAAAAGCCTGCTGTGGAGCAATGGCTTTAAAGCTCTTTTATTTTGAAATCCCTTCTCCTTTTTCTTATCTTCTCTCTTCCTCTCCTCCCCACCCCCATCCCTTCTCTCTCCCTGCTACCCAGCCCCCATCCCTACCACCTCTTCTCCTTTATTGCTTAATTGAAATTTTACAGGGCCTCCAGTATATTTGGTTTGACTTACAAGTCTTACCCAGTCTCTAAAGTTGCTGTCATTTTCTGGAGAGAACATCTAAACGTTCTATTCGGATTTATCAAACCCCTCCCTCTCTTCCTTAGAGGCCCTTGATGTAGCACACTATTTTTAGACATGACTGGGAAATCTAAGACAGTTGCTTTAATTAAGGTTTTGTGCAAATAAAATACTCATTCCCTTTGTTCTTATTTTATGTGTAGTGTATGTTAGGTCAAGGAAATTTCTTTCATATTCAAAATGTGACTGACCATGTATAATTCCCAGAGTGAGGAAGAGTATATAGGCGCCCTGACAAGGTACCCGGAGGCGCGAGAAGCCTGCGACATTCTATTCACTTCACTGTTCTCACACGTTGGCTCAGATGGTCCCTCCAGGCTCCGTGGAAAAGCCTAGAAGCTTCCTCCCATCGCCAAGCTTCTGATCCTTGACGCTAACAAAAGGTTGGCTCTCAGGACCGGACAGACAACTCAGGTTGTTTCCATTTCCGGTCCCCAAGCTTTCCCCACCAAGTCCGGACTCTTCCTCTTTATGCTAGCCTAGCAGGTCACAAAGAGGCATTTGCACTTTCAGAAGCCAATTCCCCCTTTGGGGCGGAGCCAGCCCTAGAGAAAACTGTCGAGTACAACGGAGAAGAATGGAACCTATTTTTCCCATTCTCCTAGGCTCCGTGAACTTCAGGGTAATTAGACAGATGTGAAATGAATATATGGCTCTTTTTAATCCTAGGTCTTCTTAATTGCCTCAGTTGGAAGAGTCATTAATTTATGATTAACGAGATAGCTTCTGTACAAAATTCAATTACCCTGAGACGTGCCACAACCTGCTACCCAGACGCTCCGGAGTGGCTCTCGCTGTTAATCGCTCTAGGCTGGCCCTGCCGTCACGCAGCAGATGATGTGGCAGACAGAAGGACCATCCTAGAGGCCAAGCCTGGCCCGTGGTCAGAGGGAAATTAGAGAGCAGGTTAAACAGCTGGGTCTAAAGCCCAGAAGCAGCCGGGTTACGCCAGAGTGGCAGCCCAGGTCAGTAAGAGCCAGGCGGCACCCCGTGGCTCCAAAATGCCTTCTCTGCCACCAGAATCCTGCAAAAGTAACACTATAAGGTGGGAAGACAGGAAGCCTGCCTCCTGGGTTGTAGCAAGGGCTACGCATGGGAGGCCTCGGAGCTGACTCTGAGTTTTGTGCAGTTTTTCTGCACTGGCCTTGTGTTATTTGAAAGTGTGTGTGTGTGTGTGTGTGTGTGTGTGTGTGTGTGTGTGTGTGTGTGTGTGTGTTTATAAATATATTATCTTGAAGAATCCAATATACAGCATCTCCTGCCCGAGTGCATAAATGCTGACAGGCTAAGCATGTGATCTGCTCATGCCTCTTTCAGTGTATTCTAGGCCTTGATCCCAGGGCCTCAAACATCGATAGCACGTGCTCTGCCACCCAGACAAACCTACAGCCACACCTACATACCTATAACCACACCTACAGACGCACCTTCGCCATGTTTCCCTCATTTTGAACATGAAAATGAGGACTAAATTGGGCAGAAATCACAGAAGTAACAAAGTCACACCATACCCTCTGCAGCTCCGAACCCAGGCAGAGAACCAACAGCTAGTGTTTTTCTTTTCTTTTTTTCTTTTTTCTTTTTTTTTTTTTTTTTTTTTTTTTTTTTTTTTTTTTTTTTTGGTTTTTCGAGACAGGGTTTCTCTGTGTAGCCCTGGCTGTCCTGGAACTCACTTTGTAGACCAGGCTGACCTCGAAATCAGAAATCCACCTGCCTCTCTGCCTCCTGAGTGCTGGGATTAAAGGCATGTGCCACAAAGCCAGTATCAGCAGTTGCATCCAGTTAGATGAGGCTGGAGGAACTCAGGAATGCATCCATCAAGAGACAAAGGAAAGAAATGCTTTGCCTGACACAGGTAGAAGTTGTGTCCCTAATAGGTGCAGAGCCCCTGTATACCTAAAAGGTGCAGAGCCCCTTTGTACTTAATAGGTACAGAGCCCCTGTGTACCTAATAGGTGCAGAGCCCCTGGCTGTTCAGCCTTTGGGATAGCAAACTCTATTACTAGGAAACAAACCCAGGCCTTGCAATTTTCCTGCTGTTCTGGTGATCTGAGGTCTGCAGCCTTTAGAATGTAACCTACAGTCCTGTAATTGAAGAGCCAGTAAGTGGGCACCTAGGGAAGGGTGTGGGGGTGGGGCAGGCAACTGGAAAATGTGCCTGTGGGTCACCCTGAAGCTCTAAAATTCTGTGGTGCAGGGGGCGTCCGCCACCCCGCAAAGTTACTAAAACCACTGAATTATACACTTTAAATAGCTGGGTTTTATGATCTGTGAAACAGACCTCAATAAAGATGGTAATAAAAACAAAATGAAGGGAAGCCGACTCAACAAGGACACTTCTCCCAAGTGCCAGTGACCTCTTCAAGCTTCCCAGCTACCCCACTGCACAGACGACAGCTCCCTCCACAGGCCTCCTGCAGCTGCCTTCTTAACTTAACCTGCCACAGAGGGTGGGGGGGGGACACATCTTGAGAAAAGCAATGTGCAAAAAAATAAGAAGAAGAAGAGGTGGCGGGGCGAGGAGGGGGAGGAGGGAGGAGGAGGGAGAGGAAGAGGAAGGGAGGGGGAGAAGAAGAGGAAGAGGAGGAGGATGAAGAAGATGAAAAAAGATGAAGAAGGAAAAGAAGAGGAGGAGGAAGACGAGGATGAGGAGGAAAAGTTGTTTATTTGGCGCTTATATTTCAAAGTCTCTAGTCCAAATCTGTTGATCCTGTTGCTTTGGGGTTCTAGGGCTCGTCCATGGGGGCAGGACCTAGCATAGCACGCCTGGTATGCTCATAGCCACAGGGAAGCAATGAAAGGAAAGATGGGTTGAGTGCTCTCATGTCCCCTTTATGGGACATACCTCCTATATAACCCAACTTCTTCCCACTAGGCCACACCTCCGAAGTCTCAGCAGTCTCTTACAGCAGCACCACAGACCCGAGACCAAGCCTTCAACATAGCACAGCAGTTCACACTTAGAGCAATGCTGTGTCTTCCATCCAGACCAGTCCTGTGTGTCCAACTGCCCCAACGTCCTTGTCCCAACGTCACATAGGCTTGTCTGCCCCAAATGCATAAAGGCTGTGGGAGGCCTGCAGCCTAACCATGGATGGTATCACTAGGGCCTTCTAGGTTATAGAAAATCAGTGGTCCCTAAGCCCTCTACCCTCGAGAGTGTGTTTCCCTCATTGCAGACCCAGTGGATAGCACAGGGACACTTGTTTTGTGACCCCGAACTCAAGGACAGCTTCCCAAGCAGAAAATAAAAAATATATGTGTTGTGACTAACAATAAAAACAGAAAACCTTCAAGACCAATAGTGACATCACCACAGGATGGATAGCGATGCCGCTAATAACAAGGAAGCTGCTCAAAACCATTTTGTGGATGGAAAACTAGAACATTTTATTGAGCCACAAAGGCAGAACACAAAAATTTGACGGTGTGTAGGGTCCTTAACTTTTTCAGTGTGTCATTCCATCAGACTGGAAAAGGTACTACAATAGCCACAGGGACTTTTAATTTCTGTCTTTGTGTCTTTCTGTATTTTACAAGTTTCTGCAATGAGAGTATTGCTTTGTTTTACATTTATTTGCATGTATATACACGGGTGCTTTCAATATTCACGCATGTGGAAATCAGAGGACAGCTCTCAGGGGTTGGTTTTCTCCTTCTACCCTGTAGGTCCCAGGGCTTGAACGCAGGTTATCAGTCTTGGCTGCAAGCACCTTGACCACTAGTCATCTCACCAGCCCATATTATATAAAAGCCAGTCAGCCTGTAAGCCCTATCTGCCCAAGGACCAGGGAACTTCCTGGAATGCTGGGAGTGGTAGTTTTTGGAAATACTGTGGCCTTTAACGCCTTGTAACATGTGATTCATTGCCCTCACTGGGATTCCAGGAGTGGACCTGATTAGAATCCATCCAGAGTGGACAAGCTTCAAATCTGGACTTTAAAACTTGCTTCAAATTTAGCTCAAAATTGTGGAGCTGGTTTTTCGCTCACACATCTCAGGATTCACAATTTCTTAAAAAATTTTAACAGTTTCTCAAATTTTTATTTAAGGATTCTAGAAAATTACAAAGAAAGTAAAATAAAAGCAATACCACTATCTAGAAGAATAAAAATTATAGCTTATTTAGAATTTATTTTTTTAAAGCAAAGCAGCAGATTAGGTTGGCACCTGTATGTCCTCTTCTTCAGCTCTTTCCACTCTGTCTCTAGAGACAAGCACTTTCTAGATCAAACGTATGGCTAGTTCATGTTTTCAAGCTTCTATCGTATTAGTTTCATAGAACTGGGATTTTAAGTTATTTTTAAACTTGTCGACTCTTGCATGACCTTTTCCTGGAGACATGAACAAATGTGTATTTACCCCAGATAGGGTACTGTTAGGTCTCAGGAAGTGTGTATATGTCCAGAAATGAGTGTCTCAACTCAAGCTGGACTATAGATGGTGTGGTGATTTGAATAGGAATGGCCCCCATAGACGTGTATTTGAATGCTTGGCCCATAGGAAGTGGCACTATTAGGAGGTGTGGCCTTGTGGGAGGAAGTGTGTCACTGTGGGGGCGGGCTTTGGGGGGGTCTCCTATGTTCAAGTCACTTTGGCTTCCTGCTGCCTGCAGATCCAGATGTAGACGTCTATCTCCTTCTCCAGCACCACGTCTGCTTGTGTACCACTGTGTTTCCCACCATGAGGATAATGGACTAAACCGCTAAACTGTAAGCCAGCCCCAATTAAATGGTTTCCTTTATAAGAGTTGCCATAGTCGTGGTGACTCTTCACAGCCACAGAAACTCTAACACAGAAGTATTGCTAAAAATGTCTATTGTTGCATGCAGTTTTAAAAGCACTCAACCTCGGGCTGGAGAGGTGACTCAGTGGTTAAGAGCATTGACTCCTCTTCCTGAGGTCCTGAGTTCAATTCTCAGCAACCACATGGTGGCTCACAACCATCTGTAATGGGATCTGATGCCCTTTTCTGGTGTGTCTGAAGACAGCTACAGAATGCTCATATACATAAAATAAATAAAATCTTTAAAAATCTTAAAAACAAAAATACAAAAAACATGCCACCTCCTTTGCCGGGAACATGACCATCTCGCTACCAGTCCTTCCCTGCTCCCTCTTGCCTCTTTCTGGCTTAGCTCCAGGATCAGTGCCATCAGCACTCTTTCCTACCCACCTTTGTTCCTGGAGGGGTCATGTTACCAGTTCACTCCTGAGACCCTTGAATCCTCAGATAAAAGATACACACACACACACACACACACACACACACACACACACACACACACACTGTGTTACCTTTAGAACTTGCCTCTAGGCACAATTGCTGGGCGCAGATACCTCCTGCCCGAAAATTTGTGCCCTTATCAATTTATTATCTCTGTCTCTCCCTCTGCCCTAAACTTAGTGGCTTGCATCAGCTAGACCCCACCCCACACATTCAACACCCATAGCGGAGGCTGCAGGCCCTAGCTGCCCCAAGACCTGACATGACTGCTGCTTTCTTCTTGTTCTAAAGCATGATAGAAAAGTCCCCCTCTCTTTCCCTGCATCACCTTTTCCTCTTGGGACCTGGAAGTCCCACTTGAACCTTCTGTCTAGCAATTGTACACACACACACACACACACACACACACACACACACACCAGCCTTCTTTATTGACAAGTCAAGAACCAATTGGGAAACGAGACCTTAGTGACAGAACCTCCCCTTATTGTCTACAACCAGCATCCTCCAGGAATGTGTGAAATGGGTTCCTGCCTGCCAGAAAGGGACACATGACTCTCCATTGACACATCCCTGTGGTTTGTATATCAAAGCTCATGCTGGCCTGCAGGTTCCCTCAGTCCCTATTCAAAAGCACCCATTCTGTATCTCCTCTACCCTAACTATCCAGTCCCTCCCCACAGCTACTCATCCTCTTTATAACCATCCACCCCCACCTCCCCCACTCCACCCCTGCTTCCCTAGGGCTGGGCATGTCTGCTTCCTTTTCTCTCTGCTCTGGACTCTTCCAGATGCCTTTGGATGTTTTTTTCTCTCTTATCCACAATAAAACAAAACAAAAACAAACAAACAAACAAAAAACCCTACCTTCTCTCTAACCGCAAAGCAGTCATTTTGGTTGGTGGTTTCTTTACTGCACCCTCAAATGCAGGCACCAACTGGCAGATTTAAAAAAAAATTAGTTTGATAGGTGATACAAAGATTGTGGTATCACTCAAAGGCACATCCTAGCAAGGATGACAACTGACAAAAGCTACATCCCTGGTATTCCCTGGCCACCTTGTAGGCAGCTCCACTGAAGGGTGACACCTGCTCTCCTGCAATTGTTTGCCACTTATAACCTTAGAAGGGGGTGTGTACATCTTGTAAGCATCCCAAGCCTTGCCTCATTAACTTCCTAAGTCTTAGCAGCCTTCCTTCATTGGGTAGTGCTTTAATCCCAAGAAACTAGCTAAAGAATGCAAGAAACGTCATTCCGGTAGGGCAGAAGTTGTCCCTAGCAAGCTCTGGAGCTTTGCTGGGTAATCAATAATTGGATGGCCAGGCAAGTGAAGATTGCACCAACCAGGAAGGACCCCCCCCCCCCCAGCAGCCCGAAACAAACTCAAAAACAAAACTTCCCTGTTAGCTTCTGATATGGAAGTCCCTGATCCTCTCTGTAGCCACCTTGTTGGGAAGGAAAACAGAGCCATCTGCCTGGTTGGAATTTTTTTAAGATTGTGTGTGTGTGTGTGTGTGTGTGTGTGTGTGTGTGTGTGTATTGCCTGAGCATGAGCAAGCAAGTCCCTTTGGGGGCCAGAAGAGGGCATCAGATCCCTAGAAACTGGAGTGACAAGCAGTTGCAAGGCACCTGACATGGGCACTGGGAACTGAGTCCACAACATCTAAATGTGCTGCAAGCACTCTTAACCACTGAGTCATCCCTTGAGCCCCTGGAAACTTTTTGGCATGCTGGATCTGATTGGATACTCTTTACTGCCACCAGTTGCCCACAAGAACGTCCCAACCACACCAGGGCAGGCACTATCCTGGCATCTTCTTAGTGCTGGAATGGGTAGAGATGGTTTCTAATTTGTGTTTCAATTTGCCTGACTATCAATAACAAAGGTGTCCATATACATTTTGGCCCCTCAAATTTCTATTTCATTTGCTTTATAGTAATTCAAGAAATGAAACTGCAGATTTAAATACTTGCATATACACTGCAAACTATGTTTGCCTCGTGATCATATATATAAAGTGATTGACACCCCGCGCCATGTCCTGCTGCCTACCCATCTCCCTGCTCAGTGTAGGCTGTGATCTCGGTCTCTGTGATCTCTTACCTAATAGCCTACGGCCACAGGCCTGGTAGTAATCCTCCACACACGATGGATTAATGACAAGGAACAAGTTCTTCCCCAGCTCCACCCCCCGCCCACCCCAGGGTTACAAGGTCCAATTCAAAGAAGTAAAATAGATGCTTAACAATGGCTTCAACTACTTCCCCCAGTCCTTGGCTCACCATCAGAGTGTGTTTGGTGAGTGGTATGGTCTCCCAGGCCCTGACTTCATTTGTGAGTGAGAGCCCCACTCTACAGCCTTCCAGGAACTCAACCCTTCCCTGGAGGACACACACAGAAAGTGAGTAATTCTATACCTCATCATGAGGCTAGAGGCTGCCCCAGGAGGTGAGACTCAGCCAAGAGCTGGAGGAAGCAAAGGAGTGTTTTCAGGATCTCCAGAGCCCAGTCAGACCTTCTGAGCACATAGTGAGGGCTGAGAGCAACCAAGCGGCATTGACATGGAACCCCAGCCCTGCCCGGTCAGTAGCCGAAGAGCTGGGCTGGATACCCAAGCCCAACAGGGACTCACAGGGTTTTATGTCCACACCAGCAACAGCACAAACAGTCCCATCAAACTGAACACCATAAAACCCAAGAACTAGAGGTAGAGAGCCCAGAACACCCCACTGCAAGGCCGGCTGCTGGCTTTGAAGTGAATGGACAGAGTCTAATTTGTTTTTCACAGCTCTGAAGCAAGGAAGGAAGATTCACTGCTTCATGCCAGCTCTGCCCCTCCTACTTCTCAAGCCGAGGATCCCTGGGGAACGGATGGATGATACCTGCTGTTGTTTTCCGTTTCCAGATGAGTTCTAGGGGCTGATTCACTGGCCAGGATGTCAACGGTGGACAGAAGCTCTCACACACACACACACACACACACACTCTACCTTATTTCTGAAGATATCAGGCAGCACCCCTCTCTACATCTCTTCTGGATAAAGAAATAGAGTGTGTGTACCCCCTACCCCCACCCCACCCACCTTGACTCTTCATCAGTGCAGACCCATCACTCAGGGTCTAAACTGCACATCACAATGACCTAATGAAAACAGGCTGCTTTTTAATTTTCTTTGTTGTTGTTGTTGTTGTTGTTGTTTGTTGTTGGGTCCAAAAGAAACTAGGGACAAATGGCTAAATGGGCTGCCTATCAGCATACCAAAGCACATGCTGGCCTCCAGGCTCCCTCAGTAGCTGGGACTCCTCTCTGCTCTTCTCACCCCACCCCTACCTCTCCAGCCCTTTGGCTGCACTTCCCCCAGCTTCTCATTCCTGTATAACCCTGCCATTGCACCAGGCCATGAAGCCATGGGCTCTCTTAAACTTCATTCTCTCTTGCTTTTCTCCTCCTTCCTCCCCCTCCCTTTCCCTCCCTCGCTCTTGCTCTCACTCTCATTTAGATCCACAAGCACAAGGCAGAGAGAACTAATTGGGAATTGGGGTGGGTTCAAAACACACCTCCAATGACACCCCTCCTCCAACAAGGCCACACTTCCTAGTCCCTCCCCAGACAGTGCTGCCAAACGGGGATGAAGTATTCAAATCCAGGAGCCCATGGGGATCGCTCTCATCTAAGCTACCATGAAGGCCGATGACATTTAGTTTGTCGCTTTTTCTAATGCTCTGATCAATGGTGATGTGATTCCTGGTAGCTTACTTGAGGTTTTAAAAACTTCAGTGGAGGAAACTGACAAGGAGTAGCAAGGAACAAACTGAGAGACTAAAATGAAACTAAGCTTAGTCGCAGAATAAAGCAGGTGCATTCAAAGAGAAGGGAGCCATTGTTTTCCGGGAGAGCTTCCAGGGCTAGAAGTTAAGTGGAATCTGTTTCAGGATTAAGACCAGCCAGGTACTTAGAAGAAGGTCAGTGCCTCCTAGTTCAAAGGCCTAAGAAAAATTCTCAGCTTTTCAAAGAGAAGTTCTCTGAAACATCAGGAGCTAACTCCCATCACCTGCTACGAAGCACATTAACCTCTTGTCATGGCCTCCAGGATCCGCAGATATCGACAGAATATCAAAGCAAGGTTTGGTGACATCAGCCTGACCCCACCAGGACCCACAGCTCACACCTGGTGTTCTTTGGTAGACTCTGGGAGCTTAGAGGGCAGCAGCAGAGTCGCTAAGACAGGACACGGTCCTTGGTGTAACACTGCTCCTCTGCCTCTGGTACCTCCATCCCTCCATGTTCCTGCTAATCAGACAAGCCAAGGCTGGTTTCAATGAAGTGACCTTTCTTGCCTTCTAATTGTTCTGATAGACGTTTAATTGTTCTAATTGTTCTGACATAGTAAGACCCCTCAACTCCACAGGCAGTTCAAGGCTTTGTAGGATCTGCCCACCTTTTGCTCTGGCCCCAACATGGACATTCTCGAACCTTCACCTGTTCTATTTCACCTGTTATACACTGTGAGACACCGAACCCCCCGCCAGGCCCAACATTGGTTTACCTCTCTGCAGACACACTCCCTGTTCATGGTCGTGCCCTTCCACTCTCCTCCGTTTGGTATCTCTTTGGATATCTCTCCTACCCTCTAAGACCTGGCCCAAAGATCCCCCTAAGTTAAACCTTCCCCATTTCTCCAGAGGTTACACCCTCCCCAGAGCACTCAGGGTCATAATCCGAACAGCAATATCATCACTAAACCTGTTGGGGTCTTCTCTGACTCTGTGGAATTGAAGCACAGAAAAGCCTTCAACCCGCAAGAGTGGGAGTTTCCTGAGTTTAGGTCTATCTCCTTAGCTTCGACAGAGGGCTTCTTGAAGGGCAACACTTGTCCACAAACTCCTCTGCCTTCGGTCTTAGAAGACCCTCCCTGTCTTTCCAGGAGCTCAGCAACTGTCTATAGAACTCGCCTGCAGGAGAGAGGGCAATGGGGTGGGACCTCAGGGGAAGGGACCCTCTGAGGGCCAGCAGACAGTGAGTTCACTCACTGGGAGAGCTGGGCACAGGCGGGCAGAACCTTTAATCCCATTATCCCTACAGAACTATCCTGGCTGGTGGCCAAGGGTGCCAGGGCCAGGAGGTCGTCTCCAGGTAGATAAGCTTCTGAAACAGTCTGTGCTTATTGGCTTGTCTTGCTGCACCTGTTTATGTAACCAAAGCACTCTGATCGCAGTGTCCATGAAGGCTTGTTGACATATTTGAAATTCTGCATTCATGACACTCCAGCCCCAGCCTTCCATCTGCCGCCTGTGCCTCGCAATAATTAAAATGGCAGAGGATGTAAATCCAGTTAATCCTCTTGGGGCAAAGGTGGGGCTTCTTTTTCAGAGGGATTCTGGTTCATCTTGCAGAGCATAGTGCTTGGCCTTCGGAGTTTTACACGGGTGTCTGCTGAGCCTGTGTCCGGCACCTGCTATTAGATAGAGCTTTGTTTCTGAGCACATTTGAGGACCAAAGAGGAGGTTCAGGCATGTGAAACCGTGCAGACTGTTTGTGTATTCCTCTGGGGTGTGCATGGGTATGACTGTCTGAGCCCTGTATGAGGACTCTTTACATTTTGTTGCGCTGGAGACACCAGGGAAGCCGAACTGCTCGGAATCAATCGCTTCCAATTTAAGAGAGATCTTGGAGAGACTGACTCAGTGTTTACTGTGAACTCCTTCTCGTGGTTAATTACTAGGACTTTGTAATTTCCCTCCTGGATAATTTGGCAGAGTGGGAATAATTAATTTTCAGTCTTACTACTTCCTGGTGGAAGGGCTCTGAATTCTTCTGCAGTGAGCTGTTTGTCTCGTCTGGAGGCCGTTTGGGGCCATGAAAGGTGGAATTCCAGTAGCACAACTCCACAGAGGAGGTCTCCATGGATTGTATTGGAGTGGAGTTTTCTGGAACAATACAGCACAGGGCCTCATGGGAAGGGCTTAGCGACTGAGCCTGGACTCTGGGCACCAACTGACTATGTGTTCTTGGAAAATTAGTTACCCACCTGTCACTCTGACCTTCGTCTTGGGACGTGCTTCTTCATTTGTGACCCGACAGACTTGAATTCTATCGTGTCTTAGACACCCTGCCTCCCAGGCTTCAGAGTCTACTGCTTTGGGTGTGAATCATGAAGCTGGAATGGATCATTTCCCAGGAGCAAATGACATGCTCAGAGTGCATCAAGGCAGAGAAGACAAAACATGTGTCCAGGAGTAGACCCAGACCCATCCTGTCCCCTGAGTAAGTCATTCCAGGAGTCTATCCATCTCCCCTGGGCTTCCAGCAGAACATCCTCTTCGGATCTCATTCCTCCCTGAAGCTCCTACCCAACCTCCCAACCCCACGAATCCATCCCTCAGAGCATCAGGAATGCACAGATACCCAGGGATACTTCTCTGCATCAGACACAGCCTGCAGCACCTGGAAACTAATGAGTCAGGCTCCATCCCAGACTTGTCACCCTAGTTTTCAAAGGACTAATTTGTGTATGAAGCCAGAGAGGTTCATTCTAAGGGGCATGTGGTCTATCCTATAACTGCTCTATTCAGTGATGTGTCTCCCCAGTCAGACTGTGAGCTCTTGAAGGGTAGGACCCATGGTTCATTCCTGGTTTGGGGCAAAAGAACTGCTCAGTCAGCACAGGGTGATGAGTGACCCGAGTCTGTATTTCTTAGAGACAATGAACTTGACAGCAACCCAAGAATTGGTGAATATAAAACCATTATGGATTTGAGAAATCTCTCTCCTCTCACCCAGTAAAAAACCAGTCTAGTTGGAAAGGAAGGATGTGACATGAAAACTATCCTGGGGCTGGAGATAGAAAGATACAGAAGGGAAAGAAACGGCTGTTGAGGAATTGCAAAATATGGTTAAATATGAATGTCTGGGGAGAGGTCTGTGAACACATTTCCCCTCCTCCCAGATCAGTTCTTTAGCTCAAACATGAGCTGCTGGCCAGGAACCCTGAGGCTCAGGGAAAGAGCACAGTGCTTAATAACATGTCTTAGCACAGGGTCCGAAACCCAGCTCCTTATGCACTTGCTGTGTGATCTTGGTTAAGTCCCAACCGTCTCAGGCATTCCTTATTGTGGGACAATGGGCTATTCACAGACAGGCTGGTCTCCAGTAGAGCTGAGGTTGTGAACCTCGGAGAAACCCAGTGATGATCATTCACCTACATGGGACAGAAGACGTTCCCTCATGTCTCCTGGAACCCTGGCTCCTGTTGAAGTTACTGTCTCCACAGTCCCCACAAGAGAAGTAGTCACAGACAATGTCCCAAGCTTCTGACCTTTCAGGCTAAACTCCTCCCAGTTACCTAGCAACAACAAGATAACAGCCCACCATAAGAGGGGCTGTTTGGGGCTGGTGAGATGGCTCAGCAGGTAAGAGCACTGACTGTTCTTCCAAAGGTCCTGAGTTCAAATCCCAGCAACTACATGGTGGCTCACAACCATCCATAATGAAATCTGATGCCTTCTTCTGGAATGTCTGAAGAGAGCTACAGTGTACTTACATATAATAAATTAATAAATCTTAAAAAAAAAAAGAGGGGCTGTTTTGCCCCACCTCACTCTCTCCTCATCCTCTCCTCACTCTCTCTCTCTAACCTCTTACTCTATCCTTTCTTCTCTCTCCTTTTCTCTCTTCTCTCCTCTTGGCCATGCCTGGTCTCTCTCTCTCTCTCTTTTACCTTCTCTCTTTCCCCCTGTCTTTCTACAATAAAGCTCTAAAACCATAGACTGTCTCTGCTCATCAAGGCCCACTGTACTTGGATGATGAGATAGGCTTTCCTCTAATGAGTCATGCCTAACCTCCCATTAGGCCTTCCTGTGCTCCAGTCAAGGCCCGGACTAAGGACTCTCGCCTTCATGGGAATCTTTCCCTCTGCCCTCTCTCCTCCATCCCTGGGGCCAAGGGTGTCGCCCCGGAGCCCCTGGTATCAAGGGCTGCCCCTTGTTCACCCCCCGCCGAGTGGGGTTAGTAGCTTAGATGCCCACCTGGGGCCGAATGGAAAGTGTCTGGCAGCCCTCCTGCGCCTTCCTGCCCAGAGCACAGGAAGAACTCTGGATGCGGGCTATCTCCCTCTCCCACCTCATCCCCTACACCCCATAGCAGCCCACACCTTATCTCTAAAATGAGGATCCTAGAAGTATCTTCTTCAAAGGGTTCCTGTGAACATTAGCTGATATAGTCCTGGCATTGTGCCTCCTATGAGGGAGGGTACAATGTACCATTATCTTGAGTGAAAGAGTTCACCTGATTGCCAGTTTGCACGAGACTGTCCAGCTTCAGTCTGGAACCAAGCTCTGTCTACAAGCTCTGAACCATGGTACATGGTAGACTCATGTACCAATCCTCAACTTTCCCACCCAGAGGCTCTCCACGTCCACTAAAAACCTCTTGCCTCTCAAGGCCCTCAGCTTATATTTCCCAGCACAGAGAACCCCCTCATCCTCAGGAAAGCCACATGGCTTTGCTCAGGCTCTAAGACCCAGTGAATAGGTCCAGGTTGCCATCCAAACACCATTATCTGTAAACAGCAGATGTGCAGAGCATGCCTGGAATACATACAGCCCATTAACGCCAGCCTGGGGGAGGGGCAGGGGCAGAGGGCATCCCCCTCTTTGTTGTTTCAGACACATCCAGGTTTCTACAGCAGGGCCACCACCTAAGTCTGAGTGGGTGGTACAAACTGAAGTCTGGTTGAGTGACACCTCTCAGGACTTCAGTGTTTAACCTAAACAGATGTATGCAGGCTTCCCATCCCCAAGCCCCACAGCAATCCATGTCCTATTCCTTATGAATAATTTAAGGACCTCAGGAACAGCTGTGCTAGCAGCAGGCACAGGTAGTTCAAATTAGCCACAGAGCTGCTCTTTTGAAACAATCTCTTTCATTTAAAATATTCTAGGAAAAAAGAAGAAGAAGAAGAACAGAGATCCCCTCAGAGCCATGTAGGAGAGCAAAAGGCCGGGATTAAGAATCTAGCAAGAAAAGTTCTAGAATAGGCATTCATTATATTCATTATATTCATTCAGTATATCTCTTTCCCCAGACCCTTAGGCCTTGTCCCATGGTGAGCCTTCCTGATGGCCAGGCACATCATGACCTTTTTACAAAGGGAATGATGGATGTTGGTGTGGCTGGTACTCCTGAGATGGTCAAGCATAGGGGGGCATGCCTGCTGAGGTGGTGGATGGGTGGATGAGGAGAGCAACCCCACCCCAGAGCCCCTGGACCCCTTCACTCCAGAGAAGTCAGCAAAGGGGCCCAAACATCACCAGCTCCCCAGCCACAGGCCCTCTCCCCTGTCCTGGCCCTGCCTAATGAAGCACTTCCCATACTTGATTTTGTGTCACCGTTGAGAAATAGTGGCCTGTTTATTCTTCATACCATTACTGCAAAATCATAGTCATTACACAAGGACTACAGAAAAATCGCACTCAAGTCAACAAACAGAGGAATGATTTTTAGTGCATTTCCCCCAATGAATATGTGATTATGGGCTATAAAAGGTCCATTTTCTACTCATAGAATGACCACATTTTGTCCTTGTGAGAGGAGGGGAAATTTGTGCTCATTTATGCAGATCAGGTAGCCTGAGATATTTGGGATAAACCTTCTTCTTCTTCTTCTTCTTCTTCTTCTTCTTCTTCTTCTTCTTCTTCTTCTTCTTCTTCTTCTTCTTCTCCTTCTCCTTCTCCTTCTCCTTCTCCTTCTCCTTCTCCTTCTCCTTCTCCTTCTCCTTCTCCTTCTCCTTCTCCTCCTGCTCCTGCTCCTGCTCCTGCTCCTGCTCCTGCTCCTGCTCCTGCTCCTGCTCCTTCTCCTTCTCCTTCTCCTTCTCCTTCCCCCTTCCCCTTCCCCTTCCCCTTCCCCTTCCCCTTCTTCCCCTTCCCCTTCCCCTTCTTCCCCTTCCCCTTCCCCTTCTTCCCCTTCCCCTTCCCCTTCTTCCCCTTCCCCTTCCCCTTCTTCCCCTTCCCCTTCCCCTTCCCCTTCCCCTTCCCCTTCCCCTTCCCCTTCTCCTTCTTTCCTTTCTTAATTATGTTAAATTTGTTCTTGGGCAATTCCACACAGGCACAGGATGAAGATTAACCAGCCTCACCTCACCTCCCATCCTCCTCCTACCTCATCAACCCAAAGTCTTTCCTACAAACTTCTGTCTCACATTGGTATCTGTTTGGTTTGGTTTGTGAGTCACTGGGTTTAATCAGAACCATCTGTGTGACCAGGAGTTTGGATCTGTTCATTGGAGCCGGGTATGATCCTCTGTGTATACATGAATGAAGACAGTGACTCCCACCCCCAAATCCTTCTGAGCCAATAGTTCTTCAGCACTGAGGGATATGGCCCCATAAGACTCCATAAGCTCCTCCCACTTCCATGATGGAATGTTCCCAGGGCCAATCTTGTATGGGGCCAGTGCAGGTACCACAGTTGTGAATTCTTGATCACAGTGGTTACCTCATGCTCAAAGGATGACAATTTACAGCCTTCACCCTATCTTCTGTCTCTTACAAAGTTCCTGTCCCTTCCCCACAGTGTCCATTAGCCTTAGAACAGGTGCTGTAAATATCTTTATAGCCTCTGGCCCTAGAGGCTTTGCAGGTATGGTTGCTGTGTCACATGTGCATCAGTAGGTGGCAGAGAGGAGAGGCTATGTCTACATTTCAGTGTTCTGACCTGTGAACAAGCCTGAGATGACCCTCTAGGCAGGCCCACCTGGGTTTCCAGAATGGGGAGCAAGCCGGGGCTAGAAGAACCTCACCTGTGATCATGGGCCCTGGGTGGGAGTAAGCCCTAGATATACGACCCTCAAAAGGGGCCACTTGGGTGGACCTGGCAAGGAGTGAGCCCAGGACAACCACCAAACCAGTGTCATGGTGCCCTGACAGGGAGCTAGCCTGAGATGACCACCAATCAATGCCACACAGGCCTGAGAGGGCAGACCCTGCCCAAGATGACCCCTGCCCAGCATCATAATGCATGAGCTGGGCATAGTACTCCTGAGAAGATCCCAGACACTCAGAGACCCCAGGCGCCACTAATAGAAACAAGAAAGTCATGGAGAGGGGCTGGCAAGATGGCTAAGCGGGTAAGAGCACTGCCTGCTCTTCTGAAGGTCCTGAGTTCAAATCCCAGCAACCACATGGTGGCTCACAACCACCTGTAATAAGATCTGACACCCTCTTCTGGTGTGTCAGGAGACAGCTAAAGTATACTTACTTATAATAATAAATAAATCTTTGGGCCAGAGCAAGCAGAGACTGAGTGAGCAGAGTTGACCAGAGAAAGCAGTGTTGACCAGAGTGAGCAGAGGTCCTAAAAATTCAATTTCCAACAACCACATAAAGGCTTACAACCATCTGTACAGCTACAGTGTACTCACATACATAAAATAAATAAATAAATCTTTTTAAAAAAGAAAAGAAAGTCATGGAGAAATGTAAGAGAAAGAGAAACTGAAGGATGTGGGGCATAATGAATAGAGGCAAAACTGGAGACTTGTGGGTTCCTTGATGCCACCTGGGACCACGTGGGGTCCTGGCCTATGCTGCCACGAAGGGCCATGTCTGGGTCCATGCCCCTGTGGTCTGTTACCACCAAAGGCCCAGTGACATGCCTCCAGGGGACATGTCAATGTCTGAAGGATGTGCAGAACTGGTCCCACCCCTCACCTGGGCATCATGGGAGAACTGGCCCTGGGAACATGAGAGCAAGAGAGCTGACCCCACCCCTAGTCAGCTGCAGTACTTGGGAGAGTGGGCCACACAGGTCAAGAGTTGTGGGTGGGCCCACCCTGAAGATACGAGCACGGGAGAGCTGGCCCTACCACTCATCTGTGATGTGGTATAGATGGGAAAGAGCTACCCCACCACCACCACATGTGGCAAGCAGGAGACCTTGCCCTGGAGTCATAAGAGCAGGAGAGCTGGCCCTGCCTTCACCAGCTACAGCACTCAGGAGAGTGGCCCTACAACTCAGTTGGGCAGCACAGTAGAAGTGGCCCTGAATGTGGGGGTTGCAGGTAAGCCAGCCCCAAGAGCATGAGCATGGGAGAGCTGGCCCTGCCTCTTGTTTGGTATGCAGTAGCATCAGAGAGAGAGAGATAGCCCCTCCCCTGCCTTATGTCCTTGCCACAGGCACCAGGTGGGAAAGCTGGCTCCAACTGGGTAAAGAGCAGGAGAGCTGGTCCTGCCCCTCACCTGCTGTAGCACACTGGAGAGCGAACCCTGCTCAGTAGAGCTGACCCTGATAGCAGGGTTCAGGGGGGAGATGGGGAACTAGGGGTGGGGATACAAGTGAGCCAGCCCCAAGGGTGTGAGCATGGAAGAGCTGGTCCCACGACTTGTCTGCTGTGAGGCAGAATGGTGAGAGAGAGATACCCTTTCCTATCCTCATCCCTTGCCCTGGGGTGATGAGAGAAGGGAGAGCTGGCCCTCCCCCTTACCTGCTGCAACACTTGGGAGACAGAGCCCTGGGCAGCACAGTAGAGCCAGCTCTGCAACTGCAGGGTTGCTGGTGAGCTAGCCCCAAGGGCATGATTGTATGAGAGCCTGTAGGCTGACCAGTTCAGATACCTCTCAGGTCTAGATCCAGGGCTTTGAATTGGCCCACTCCAACATCTACCCCATTGATGAACTGCTGGAGCACATGAACGGGCTGGTCCTACAGATTCAAAACTATAAAGTCTCCGTGACACATGGCAACAACAGGATATTGTAGGCTTAGATTTTTCAAAATCTACTTTAATAAAGATTCTTTAAATGCCTCTAGCCCACCTACCAGAGGTAGGGAAAGGAAAAAGTTAATAGAAAACAGAGGTCGTGCACCTATTGAGAAGTAGATCTTTGGGGCGATTCCAATCATCACTGCAGATATCAGCAGTCCAGTTCAATAGTGTCACCGAACACAGATCAGCAGCAGCAGCTTGATCCAGAAGAAACCACAAAGCCCTGCCAAATTGGCGTGAGTCAGTAGAAGCGGCAAGAAGTAGCTGGACGACCACCAGAGAGTCTTTGGTGTTTATCTCTACAAAGTCACAACAATTGGAGATCAGCGAAGACCAGCAGTGAAGACTAGCAGCGAACACCAGCAAAGCATTGCAAGGCAAACCAATGCAAGAACATCATCTCACTGGCTATGGGGTTATATTTAATTCTTTCTAAGTATCACGTGCCCTCTTAAGCATTCACCTATCAAAATAGCACATGCCCTTTCACAAGACAGTTTCCAGAAAAACATGAGTCTGTTCTTAGCAAAACATTCTCTTACGTGTCTGCTTCAGCAAAACAAACATCACATGACACAACTGAGTCTCCAAAGTGACCAGAAACTTCCACTTCAGGAGAGGACTCCCAGTGAGGTTGCATATTGATAGAGTAGCAGAAGCCAGAGGCCTTGGACCAAACCAACAAGTCATTATAATGAACATTTGCAAGGAAAGAAGTGTGAACAAGAGTATAGTGTGGGATACACTGTGATCTACTACAGCTTCCACAACAAGATTTTTTTCTCTCTGTTGACGGGGCTGTGGAGGTTGCAAGGATGAAGGATGGGTATGAGGAGAGGGGGAAATAAGTGGTTTTTGGGTGCATGATGTGAAACTCACAATGAACCAGTAAAAAGTTTTTAAAACCTATCTTTATAGACAACCCCTCAACCATCCCTAGTTATCAGTATCTTGGGCAGTCACGAGTCTCTGCATCCACCACCATTCATGTCAAAGAAAGGCTTCAACCACTTACCTTCTTGCCATGAATAAGAGTGGGATGGCCTCCTTGACCCTCCCCAATGAGGGGAGAGCCCACTCCACTAGATCTGTAGGATCTGTAGGATCACCTCCATGCCATGCATCTTGGGCTATGTGAGAAGGGCAGATGGGACAAGAGGAAGGGGAGCAGCCAAAGTGGATGGCCATAGACTAATGGCATCCAGTGCATCTGAGAGAGAAGCTTGCATCTTCCAGACCCAGGCTCCCTTCTCTGTGGAGCCTTCCTGATGACCCAGGCTTAGACACCATCTATCTTCACAGAGGGAGAGAATTATCAATGTGGCAGAAGTGGTAGTGTTTGTGCATCCTCTAGGGACACAGGTGATATACATATCCCAGCCCCCTTGCAATGAGGCATGACCAGTGATTGAATTCTGTCTTATGGGGTCCAAGTAGAAATGGTTAGCACCAGCTCCCAACCATGCATTGGCTACTAGTCCCTGGCTCATCGCTGACCAGCCACGCATGCATGTCCAGCATGTCTAGAAGAAGGCCAGGGTAGAGCATGGCTGTATGCCGCTGCTGGCGGCCAGGTTCTTGATAGCAACAGACATTCTCCCTATTCAGCCAGATGTGGAGCCACTCCTTCTTATCTCAAACTTGCTAGACATGACTGCAGTGTTCTGGGTGGATCGTTACAGCTACAAACGTAAACTGAAGTGAACATTCATCCCTCTCATCCTCTACCTGTTACCAAACTAACATATGGGTCTATCTTGATGAAAAATACTTCATTTATGAAAAACATTGGCTCCTTGGACTTCCCTGCAGTCTTAGTCAGTGTCCTATTGCTGTTAAGAGACATGGTGACCATGGCACCTAGGTTTTGATTATAGTTTCAGAGTTCATTGTCATCATGGCTAGGGGCATAGTGGTAGGAGGGGGACATGGTGGTGGAGGAGCTGAGAGTTCTACATCCAGATCCACAGGCAACAGGAAGAGCAAGGGCCTGGGTTGGACCCTTATAACCTCAAAGCCCACTGCCAATAAAATATTCCCTCCAACAAGGCCACACCTACTCCAACAAGGCCACACCCACTCTGACAAGGCCACACCTCCTAATCCTTTCAAAGAGTGCCACTGCCTGGTGATTGATGGGATTCAAATCTCTGAGCCTATGGGGACCATTCTCGTTCAGACCACCACACATGCCATAACATGCGACTTCTGTGACTGGTTCTAGATTTTACCCAAAAAAGAAAGGAGCAAGAAGAGCTAAGGTGATTTGGGGCAAGAAAAGTAAAGTTGGAGGTGTGAATACTGTTTTTAAGACTTCTTGCATCTGGGCATGGTGGTGCATGCCTTTAATCCTAGCACTTGGAAGGCAAGAGGCAAATGTGTATCTCTGTGAGTTCGAGGCCAGCTTGGTTTACAAAACAAGTCCAGGACAGAAGGGCTCTGTTTCACAGAGAAACTCTGTCTTGAAAACACACACACACACACACACACACACACACACACACACACAACACCAAGCCCAAAAATTACTTCTTGCAGCTGCAGAAGGAGACAGAGTGGTGGGGATTCCCAGCCAGCAGGGCAGATTGAGGCAGAAGCAGAGCCACATATACAGGATCTAGTTACTGACTCTGACAGTAGTCAGAGCCTGTCATTATCATAAAATCATCTGCTAATTGCCTGTCTCACCTCTAGCTTTTATGCCCTAAGAGGAGAAGCCTCTGTGTTGTGTTGTCTGCAGCTACATCCCTGACTTTCTACAGTGGCTGCACAAACTCAAAGCACAACAAATATTATTTTAAAGGAAAGAAGGCAGCCAGGTAGGCTTTCTCAATCCTTCAGGCATGGATGAGATCTTTCCCCAAGCTCAGACTTCTGGCAACTTCCATGGAGCCTATTCCTTGGTTTTATACATGCACACACACACACACACACACACACACACACATTATATAATGATTTATGCATCTTACAACTATCTGATTCCAGAGTGTGGTTTTTGCCAGTGGCAATGCTATGACCATCAAAATCCATGTGCTGTGGTGGGATGGATGCCATGGCTAAGATGATGTGGCCTCCCTTCAGCTTGCTGACAGATCAGCCTGAAACCTAAACAGGCTCTTACAGTCCAGCAAGATCCCCTCCTCTGGCCCAGTTGGAGCTAGGCTTTTAGACAATGACTGTGGGGAATTGCAGGCTGATCTCCAGTTGAGTTGAGGTCTGAACCCCAGAAATGGTGATAATTCACCTACATGACACGGTAGGTGTTCCCTTATGCTCCTGGAACTCTGGCTCCTGCCTAAGTTACAGACGCCCTCCCCCCAGCCCCCACAAGAGAAGCATGGCTAGAAGTCATGTAGGCAATGGCCCAAGCTTCTGACCTTCAGGCTAAACTCCTCCCCAGTTACCTAGCAACAGTAAAGACCATAAAAGGGGCTGTTCAGCCTCACCTCACTCTCTTACCTTTTACCTCTTGTCTCTCTTACTTCTTACCCCTCACTCTCCCTCTCTCTCCTCTCTCTTTGGCTTCCCTCCTCTCTCCTCTCCTCTCTCTTTACTTTCTCTTTCTCTCTAGCCTCTCCCCCCTCCCTCCCTCCCTCCCTCCCTCCCTCCCTCCCTCTCTCTCTCTCTCTCTCTCTCTCTCTCTCTCTCTCTCTCTCTCTCTCTCTCTCTCTCTCTTTCTCTCTCTCTCTCCTACCTTCTCTCTTTCCCCCTGCCTTTCTACAATAAGGCTCTAAAACCATAAAGAGTCTCTGCTCATCAAGGCTGCGCTCACTCTCATCAATGTTGGGAACCTCTTCCCTCATCCCTCTCCCCCATAACCCCGGTGGCTTTAGCAAAGTAGCTTCAGGACTCCCAGGTAGGGCTGCCCCTTGGCCACTCCCTGAAGAATGGGTCAGAGGCTTGAATGACCACCCAGGGATGAGTGGAAGGTAGATAGCAGCCCTCCCACGCCTGACAGACCAGAGAATAGTTAAAACTCTGGCGGGGTGTGGGTTCCCCTTCCCCCTCATCCCCTGGGCCCCCTTTCTTAGTTCCCAACAAATGACAGCACAGGCAAGAGGAGGTAGCCCCTGCCACAGTCCTCACAGAGGCAATGCTGCTGTGAGTGGAAGGATGGAGCCGGTGTGTGGGGTGGAGGGAGTCAGAGAAGGTGATGACACTTGTAGCTGACAAGAACATGAGAATCTCCTTCCTAGAAACAGAAACGCTTCTTATCAAATTAGACTGTGAGATAATTGGCTTGTTTTGATTTTAACAAAACTTTCTGTTAATGAAGGCAGCAGCTATCCTGGCCTCAGTCCTGGTCCAAGCTCTCTCTCCTATCACTAGGGGCGAAGGCAGCTCTCTCATGGTGGCACAGCCCGTCTGAGGGAGGCCATACTTTTCCTTAGGGTTGAGTTGACCCTGGCTTGCCCATTGTTTCATCATAACCAGAATCTGCAGAACACATTTTGATTATTCTTTTTTGCTTGATGCTTCTCTGCTCAGCACCATGGACAAGAAACTCTCATTGAAGATGGTCCACCATCTTTGATTTGTCAGGGGCCCAGGGAACTAGTTCTGCCCCACCTCTGTAGAAAAAGATCAAAACAGAACTTGTGACAAATCCCATTATGATGTCATCTGGTATTACTTTATTGTCCCAAACATCATGCCACTAGCTGCCTGCTAATTGTCTCATACATTTTAAAAGCTTGGGTGGAGGGGAAATAACGATCCTGTGTAAAGAAGTTCCCAAGCTGGCAAATGAAGTGCAGAGATAGACTAGACATTAAACTACATCGACCCATCAAACTCTAATAAAGAAAAGAGGTTAGGGGTTCTCTAATGATGAAACACCATGAACAAAAAGCAAGTTGGTGACGAAAGTGTCTATTGGGCTTACACTTCCACACTGTAGTCCATCACTGAAGGAAGTCAGGACAGGAGCTCAGACAGGAACCTGGAGGCAGGAGCTGATGCAGCGGCCATGGACAGAGGCTGCTTATTCAGTATGTCTTCTTACAGAACCTAGGACCACCAGCCTAGTGATGGCACTACCTACAATGGGCTAGGCCCTCCCCCATCAACCACCAATTTAAAAAATGTCTTATAGCCAGATACTCTGGAGGCATTTTCTCAGTTGAAGCTCCCTCTTCTCTGATGATTCTAGCTTGTGCCAAGTTGACATAAAACAAGCCAGGATGGCAGGTAACAAACATTGCATCCCTTTGTCGGGGCTGCCATGACAAGTGACAATTGGATAGCTTTACAGCAACAGACATTTACTGTTATGGCTCTGGAAGCTAGCCATCAGAAATCAACATGCTGCCAGGCCACGGTCCTTAAAGCTGTAGGAGAAAAAGCAGTCTTTGTTTCCTCTGACTCCCAGGAGCTGCATGCATCGCTTGGCCGTTAGCTGTGCTACTACGTCTCAGCCTCTGCCTTCAAAAGACCATGTCCCCTTCCCAGCATCTTCTCTTTTGTCTGTATAGGGCAATGACTGATGTTATAGCCTTCCTAAGTAATCCTCCATGATTTTGTCTCAATTATATCTTGAAAGGTCTTTGATACAAATAATGTCATAGCTGGGCAGTGGTGGCGCACGCCTTTAATCCCAGCACTTGGGAGGCAGAGGCAGGTGGATTTCTGAGTTCGAGGCCAGCCTGGTCTACAGAGTAAGTTTCAGGACAGCCAGGGCTACACAGAGAAACCCTGTCTCGAAAAACCAAAAGCCAAAAAACAAAAAACAAATAACGTCACACCCGCACGCTCCAGGGAGCCAAGACATGGACATATTTTAGGAACCACCATCTAGCCCACTATACATGCCCCCCAAAATCACCACCAACTCCTAGATGTTCAGAATGCATAACTGTTTCTCACAAATTGTGTTTCACCATCATCAGATTACTGAATCTTCCAGCAGACCTGGGAGGAAGTATAACTGTCCTGTTTTGAACAAGAGGAAACTGAGAGCCAATAAGTTTTGGTGATGTGCTGCAATCATATGGCCTCTAGAAATGAGGGATGTGACACAAACCCAGGTCCGAGGACAGGAGAGCCCAAGGATCTCTTCTAGGGGAGAGGGACACTGTATTTGTAAGAAATCTCTCACACCGTAACCTCAGGAACTTCCATGGCGCATCTCTCTTCCTCATCACCTGCTACTACAAGCGCCTGCTCAAAAGGCACTGGATTTTCCATTGTCTGTCTGCATTTCCCCCTCCTGTCTGAACTAAGAACCTAACTAAGAACATATACAAAGCCTCCAAATGACAGCCCACAATGTAGCAACGGCTCAAGGAAAGGCAAGCGAATAACAGTCTCTCCCAGCCATGCCTCATGTGGAAGATCAAGCATCTTTATTGAATGACCTGACCAACTGAGGGCAGCAGGCAGTGCCTGTTCTGAATTACTCCATATTTTGTAGCATAGCACTCTTCAGGCTGTGCCTTGCCTTCAGTGACTCCATTTTGCCAAGCAGCAGTTTGCCCATTCTGTGTACAGAATAATTCTGTATCTTGTTTGTACAGATGTCTGGAACAAACAGTGAGACACAGGCTGAAAAAAATAACTTATCTGTGCAAATGAAAACTGGCCACCCATGGATTCATCAAATTAAATCAGGAACTCACGAGCAACCAGCTTCATCAAAACCGTGCCAGAAATGAGGCTACAGGGGTAGCTCACTCCATAAGGCACTGGATGCACAAGGCCTGAGTTTGGATCCCCAGACTCCACATAAAAAGCTGTCCGTGGTGCCAAATGACCGCCTGCAGCACTGATGAGTAAGGACAGAGACAGGTAGGACCCTGAGGCTCATTGGCCAACCACCTAGCCAAACCGAGCTTCAAGCACAGGGAGAGATTTTCTCTCTCTCTCAACAAACAAACAAACAAACACAAAAAGAAACTCTACTACAACAACAAAAAACAATGGAAGTGAAGAACAATCAAGGTGAGACACTCAGCATCAACTTTAGGTCTACAAACATGGTCACACTCATGTGTGTGAGCACCCAGGTGAACACTTTACATACCTCTACTAACAAGTATACCTAACACACACACACATACATGTGCACAAACACATGCACATACACACAAATAATAATAATAATAATAATAATAATAATAATAATAATAATAATAAATAAAAAGAATAGGAATAAGAATTTTTATATAAAAACAAAATTTGCAGCTGGAGAGATGTCTCAGAAGTTACGAGCCCTTATAGCTCTACCTGAAGACTGGAATTTGAATCCCAGCTGCTACAACAAAAGGTTCACAAAAGTCTTTAACTACAGCTCCAAGGGATCCAACATGTCCTTCTGGCCTTCTTAGGCAAACACATACTCATTAGTAAAAGAAATCTTTCGTTAAAAGAATAAGTCAACTAATGTGGGGTTGAATGAATGAATGAATGAATGAATGCAGAAATAAGAATCTAGGAAGCACTGAGGTCAGGGTGAGAGGGGAATGTCCCAAGTCTTGTCTGGGTGGTAGAGCCCTGGTATACATTACTGTATAACAGACATATGAAAGATTTTCACATGTTACCACCTGTGATGGTTTGTATATGCTTGGCCCAGAAGTGAAATTATTAGGAGATGTGGCCTTGTTGGAGTAGGTGTGTCATTGTGGGCATGGACTTTGAGACCCTCCTCCTAGCCATGTGGGAGACAAACTTCTCCTATAGTAAGTAGCCTTCAGGTGAAGATGTAGAACTCTCAGCTTCTTCTGCATCATGCCTGCCTGTACATTGGCATGCCCCCATTTTAATGATGATGGCTGAACCTCTGAACCTGTAACCCAGGCCCAGTTAAATGTTGTCCTTGTAAGAGTTGCCTTGGTCATGGTATCTCTTCACAGCAGTAAAACCCTACCCATGACACCACTCATCCATATATTCAGTGGGTATGTAAAATCCATGGCTTTCCAAGCCCTATCATTCCCTGAGACAATTCACTTCAACAATAGAAGAGCTTTTGCAGATGCTCGAGTTTCGATCTATTTTGGTCCCACAAAGAGTTGGACAGAGATGGCCTAGAATAGAATAGATGGCAGGGAGGATATCTAGGATGTTGGAGGCAGATGATGGTGACCTAGGAGACGGTCAAGGACTGGAATAGAGAAACAAGGTTCCAGAAGGATCCGCTACAGGTAGCCCAGTCATGCTACATCTCTAGCCTCACAGTTTCCAGTACCAGCCTCTCTAGATGGATGCCCTCCTGTTCACTCAGACACAGCAGGGAAGTTGCTCTGGGCCATGTGTACCCAGCACATCCTCTAAAGAACTAAAGAAGTGGCCAAAGTTAGTTGGTACTCCAAGGTCCTCTTTCCCTGGCTGCTGATAATTCCGGAAGCTGGGGTCTAGCTTTCAGAGGCCTGTGCCCCTCTGTCAGTATGAGAGAGTGACATGACAGTAAGCTAAAACAAACCCATCTTTTCTAAGTTGTTTTTGGTTGTGGTATTTTCTCAAAGCAACAGAAAAGCAACTAACACATTCAGCAAACATTTGCTGACCCTACCATGTGTAAAGGACACAGAGTGGACTGACTGGTTTTGTGTGTCAACTTGACACAAACTGAATTATCACAGAGAAAGGAGCCTCCCTTGAAGAAATGCCTCCATGAGATCCAGCTGTAAGGCATTTTCTCAACTAGTCATCAAGGGTGGGAGGGCTCATTGTGGGTGGTACCATTCCTGGGCTGGTAGTCTTGGGTTCTATAAGAAAGCAAGCTGAGCAAGCCAGGGGAAGCAAGCCAGTAACATCCCTCCATGGCCTCTGCATCAGCTCCTGTTTCCTGACTTGCTTGAGATCCAGTCCTGACCTCCGTTGGTGATGAACAGTAGTGTAGAAGTATAAGCTGAATAAATCCTTTCCTCCCCAACTTGCTTCTTGGTCATGATGTTTGTGCAGGAATAGAAACCCTGACTAAAATGTGGATGTAAAGGTAACATGGGCCAGTATTCTCTTTCAGAACCACCCGTAGTGAGCACAAGACAGAGGGACCAGAAGGCCACTCATCTGAGTTCTCAAATGCACATCTTGTCATTGATACAAGGGGTCACAGGGAGTGGACAGCTGCGGTGATGAAGAATGCAAAGAGGGGAAGACAGAACAAAGAAGTTGCTCAGGCTGCAGAGAGATCTGGGAACTGACCAGCCAGCCTCACTTGGCTCCAAGAGACTGATGGAGGACAGGCTGCCTAGCACAGTTGGATCACCCCATAGGTAGCATTGCCATGTTAGAGACCCTTCCCTCTGTTTCTGTGTCCAGCTTCTGAGGAAAATGTCAAGGGCTCTGCACTCCAGGCCAATCTCCTGTCTACTTGTACTACCTCAAAGAAGCAATGGAAGGAGAGAGTGCCTATCTGTCAGTGGGCACCCTGTTCATTGTGTGGCTAGGAAGCATGTGGCCATGCCAGTAAGCACCCATATTCCCAAACTCAGGGTCACAGTGGACTGTGGATCAAAGTGCCTATCTCCTTGCTCTGGTGCTCTCTTCAGCTTACAGACTCTGAGCCAGATTTGCTCAGCAACAGCCTTTCAGAGCCCCAGTGAAGGGACGACTCTACAGCTGACTGTGCCTAATGACAGATTCTAATAGGCCAGAAAGCAGTATTAAGCCCTATTAATCATTTCTGTGGGCTGGTTGATATGAAATGCTATCTTATCTCGGGGCTGCCGGCAAAGCCAAGATGTACCCTCTTTCCCTTCTCTGATTCCCAGACTCCTCATCTCCTGGCTGCAATGCTCAGTACAGCAGGTGAAACATCCCAGGCAGCTTTACAAAGCCAGATCTGAATCAGCCGCTATTCTACAACTACTGGCTGAAGTATTCATGGCAACTCCGATCATATTCAGAACCTTTAAGTGTAGTCTCTCAGATCAATCAAAATATGTGTGCTAGGAAATGATATGGTATTAAATTGGTCTGGTATCTTATATTCAATGGCTATGCAAGCTAAGAGATATACTTAAGAAACATCTATGGAAAACAGGATTTGTCTTACTAAACTGTTCCTTGCCCATGGCTCTCTGTATTTTAGTGGGAGGGAAGGCATAGTGAGAACCAGCTACATCTCCAAGAGGCCAGACCCTGCTTTCAGATAGGATCTCTGGCAGGAAATGAATGGGACACTTCATCAGTGTGCTTTTTTTTTCTCACAGCACTGCTTACAAGAAACAGAGCCAAGCTAACAGACTGTGTGATGGGTCCAATTATTGAACCCACCAGGCCTTGGTGCCAAGCCTTGTCTCCTGATGGTATCTTTCATCCAGAGCTCCTGAGATCACAGAGCAGTTTTATGTACTCTGATGCTTCACTCAAGACAGATTGTCCCAAACACAGCTGTAGCAGAGGTGTTTGCAGGGTTGACTGCAGGAACCTAAAGATGTCCCTCTGGCCAGCCCAGCCTGGGAGGCCATTTCCTGTCTCAGAAGTCAGGTGTGATGGTGCACACATACTTCCCAGCACCTGGGAGGCAGAGGCAGAGGCAGAGGCAGAGGCAGAGGCAGAGGCAGAGGCAGAGGCAGAGGCAGAGGCAGAGGCAGAGGCAGAGGCAGAGGCAGAGGCAGAGGCAGAGGCAGAGGCAGAGGCAGAGGCAGAGGCAGAGGCAGAGGCAGAGGCAGAGGCAGAGGCAGAGGCAGAGGCAGAGGCAGAGGCAGAGGCAGAGGCAGAGGCAGAGGCAGAGGCAGCTTTCTGAGCTAAGTTTGAGGCCTGGCTGGTCTGTATACTGAGTTTGAGCAGCTAAAACAGAGCTGTTGATGCATCTTGGAATGGACTGTCAATATCATACAACCCCCTCTCTCCCTTTCTGTCCCAAGAATGTTGTGGAGACTCTGGAGACCCATGTGGGGACACTCATGTTCTCACGGAGGGGGCTCACTCCCCGGGTAAGGGTGTTCTCACATTGGTCTCCACATTGTTAGGGTTCCAGCCCTCTCAGCCACATGGATCTCTCCTTTCTCCCACCTGCCACCTCCTCTAGGGCCCTCACTAAGCTCTTCCTTTTTCTAGTTCTCATTCCCCAAATACCATTAATTCTTCTCCATCCATTTAGCTGTAATTTGTCATCAGCTAGACCTGAAAACAGTGGCCTTTTCTTCTCTCACACTCAAATACCTCTCCTGTAATCCCAGATTGTCTTTCTTGCCATAAGACTTGCTCAGGATTGAGAACTTGATATAACCTCAGAAGACTCAAAGCCTCTGTCCAAAGTCAAAGTCACATCTGAGATTTGCCCATATCCCTCTGAAACTCATTCTTCTTTTTCTTTTCTTTTTTTTTTTTTTTTTTTTTTTTTTTTTTTTTGAGACAGGGTCTCACTATGTAGCCCTGGATGTCCTAGAGCTTTGTATAAAGACTAGACTAGCAAGGCCTCAAACCCAGTCTATAGACCAGCCAGGCCTCAAACTTAGCTCAGAGAGCTGCCTGCCTCTGCCTCCGCCTCCGCCTCCGCCTCCGCCTCCGCCTCCGCCTCCGCCTCCGCCTCCGCCTCCGCCTCCGCCTCCGCCTCTGCCTCCTGAGTGCTGGGAAGTGTGTATGTGCCATCACACCTGGCTTCTGAGACTCTCTAAATGGTATTGAGGTGATTAGTGTTGAGTGACTATTGTGTCAGAGATGTAGAGCAAAAGCAGCTCAGCCCTGAGTGCCACACTTATGGTAACTAAGGGTAATCCTTAGCCCGTAATGGATAACTTCTTGGTCCTGAACCTCATCAAAGACCTCAGACATGGACAGACAATGACCCAATGCCTCTTTTCTGACACAAGCTTAGATAGTGGGAGAAATTAAAACATTGCTTAGATTTCTGTCTTTCTGACACATGGACTTTCATAAAGTTGTAACCACAGCTACAGGAAGAACTTCACAGATGACATCCTGGCAGCATGTCTGACATCCTGACTTTCACCTCTGATTCCTGAGAACCTTCTTGCAACCCATTATTCCATGAAACAACATGAAAACTGCCACATGAGATTATTCCCAGACACTTGAGTTGTGGGCTGTCTGACTGCTACAAAAGACTCCATACCTACCGAATCTCTTGCAGCTATGAGGAGATAAGACAATTGAAACTCATGAGCTTTGGGATTGTAAAGAGCCAGAAACACCATCTGGACCACATTCTCAATGAAAAGGACATCAGAAAGCACACTGGACGGGAGAGCCATTAGGGATGCTGGGTGGTGACCAGGGAGCAGGGCAAGCCAGAAAGAGGAGGTTGTGACTGTCAAGCCCCTGCTTCAGCAATGCTATGAACTTGAGAAAGTGGCACCTAAGCCATCCACTGTCCCTCCTGTACTTCTCTCCAGTGTCCAGCAGTGTTTTCCTACTGCCAAATTCCTCTCATTGCTCTATCCAAGCCTGCCCAGGAGGCAACAGCAACTTCCTGCTTCTCCCCATGAGCATATTCATTCTGGTTCTACACCTTCTGTATTTCTCTACATTAAGCTGATCCATGTTCAAAAAACAGAGAAGTCCCTCAGCTCTCAGATAACAGAACACAAACTTGCTTTAATAATTCCTTGTTCTCTTGCATTATTGGCAGTACCCTGAGGTGAGGTGAGATTCCAAGTGAGAGTCCTTTGTGCTGCCTTTCATATTTTCTTTAGCAATCTTACCACAGGCAAGTCTATTTTATTAATTTTTCCAGAGATCACTCCTGTGTCTCATTTCTACTTCATTATTTATGCCTTTGCCTTTATTAATTTCTTTTACCTATTTCTTACATATCCTCCTTTGTACTTTTTCTGGTTTCTTGAATTATAGACTTGGGTCATTAACTTTCAGGCCTTTTTTAAAACATTTTTTTTATTTAGAGAATTCTATACACGTATACATATGTTTTAAGCAAACCTACCCATGACTTCCTCCCCTCCAACCCTTCCCATACCCTCTACCACTTTTTGCTCCCAATCACACATACTCTTTTTTTTCCCTTTCTTTCTTTTTTCTTTTTCTTTTTCTTTTTTTTTTTAAACAGACTCCAATAGTGTCTTAGTTGGGGTTTTATTGCTGTGAAGAAACAACATGACCAAAGCAATTCTTACAAAGTCAAACTTTTAATTGGGGCTAGCTTACAGTTCCATTATCATCATGATGGGAAGCGTGGCAGCATGCAGGCAGTCATGATGCTGAAGGAGCCCAGAGTTCTACACCTTGATCCACAGGCAGCCAGGAGGAGGACCTAGTTCCACACTGGGCAGAGCTTGAGCATAGGAGCCTCCAAAGTTCACCTACACAATAACACACTTCCTCCAACAAGGCTACATCTACTCCAACAAGGCCACACCTCCTAATAATGGCACTCCCCATGGGCAAAGCATTCAGACACACAAGTCTCTAGGGGCTAAAGCTACTCAAACTACCACAAATAGTGTTGTCAATATGCACATGACTGTAGGGCATCCATTGGCACACAATACACCTACCAGAGACCATGTCCCTGAAAACTGACTCCTCCTCCCCCAGCAGCAATCAACTACCAATAACTTCTCAGTTGTGAGTGGAACTTTGTGAGCACCTCCTTGGTTCATGCTGGAATTTTGTCTGGCTTGATCTTGTGCAGGTCTTATGCATATAATCTCATTTTCTTTAAACTCATGTGCACAATGGCTCTGCCATGACCCCAAAACACTGTTTTGTAATAGTTTTCTACAACCTCTGACTCTGACAGTCCTTTTGGTTGGTTGGTTGGTTGGTTGGGTTTTTGAGACAGGTTCTCTCTATGTAGCTCTGGCTGTTTTAGAACTCACTGTGTAGACCAGGCTGAGCTCAGCCTGACAGAGATTCTAAATGCTGGGATGATCTCTGAACTTTGTGGAGAGGGGTGTTATACAGATGTCTCCATTAGGGCCAAACACCTATCAGTCTCTTATTCTCCACACTCTCACCAGTTATGAGTCTGATTTATTATTGGCGTCTACTCCAAAAGAAGTTTTTATGATGAGGACTAATAGGTACACTAATCTATGGGTATAAAAATAACTACTTAAAGGGCCCTTTGATACTATGTCCATTTAGCAAATAAATAGCAGTAGGTTCTCCTCTCCCCAGCCCTGGGCTTATGACCTCCCCAGCTACGGGCTCTTGACTCATGTTACAAAATTAGGCATGAGCTTCTGAGGTAGGTCTCACATTACATGAGCTTCTGAAGTAGGTGTTAGATTCAATTGGAAATTGGTTGATTGGTTACTCTTATACCACCATTGAGTCAATGGGCATATCTTTCAGGTCAATGTGTAAGACAAAAGTTTCTATGAGAGAAATTCATATAGAATAAAATCCATATATTTAACAAGTGTAATTCAATGATTTTATGATATTAGAAAAGTGGTGTTATCCTCACCATAAATAATTGTAGGAAAAAATTGTCACCCCCAAATCTACTGTATACCAGGTGATAATCTCCCATTTCTCTCCAATACTATGTCTTCTTTTCCAGTATGTGGTAAGAAACAATGTGTCCTCAGTTGGTCTTTATTTGTCCACTTTCTGAACAGGTACTGCCTGAATTTTAATTCTAGACACCCTCATAGATATGAAGTGTATCTCATTGTGTATGATGATTGAATAATAACAACCTCCATAGGCTCATAGATTTGAATGCTTGGTCACCTAGGAGTGGCACTATTCGAAGGTGTAGCTTTGTTGGAGGAAGTGTGTCACTGGGGATATGCTTTGGGTGTTGCGGCCGCCAGCAGCTCGCAACATGAACGGTTCGACTGAGAAGGCTACTCGAGCTGTAAGAGAGGAATCTAGACGGGGCGAAAGAAGAAACGGAGCTAAGACAAATTCATTCTGATCAAAGCTCAAATTTTATTGTTGGGACACTAGTTATGAAGGAAGGGGGAGGGGACCCGATTCCCGCCGAATAATCTCGGGTCCAGTAGAAAGGTGCACGTGTGTGGCTCCTCAGGTTCCAGCAGTGGGCGTGGCAGAACGAATGAGCAGGAAGCTCCACCCCGAGCAAGCAGGTTTCAGGCTGGGGGAGGGGAGACTACATCTCCTCCCTTTTATTAACAAAATTTAAAAAAAGAAAAAGCTGGCCTAAGGGGGGAAAAATTATCTATGCTCAATAGTTCTGCCTGGAATCTAGGGCTAAAGAAAAAACTTGTTTCACTGGGATTCTTTAACTTTTCTAATGGTAAACTGTATCTGGCTTAAGACTGTCCTTTCTAGTAAACAACTAACTGAAAGGCCTGGAGCTGCAGACTCTGACTTTATAATGCTAATTAGTACTTGGTAGGTAACTTTCTAGTTGAATTTTAAGTAGGGCGTTGGAACTCTGGCTAAGTTTGACTGAACAATGTGAAAATAACACTAAGTTGATATTCCTCCGCATTTTTGGATGATAGGTGGGAAACAGGGAGAAGGAGTTCGACCGGCTCTTGTAGTACAAGGCCAATTGGCTTTTTTATTTGGGTGGGAGGCAGTGAAGGGCTTGCCCTTTCAATAGTACGTCTCCAATCTCTCTCCCCCCTATTAATTAAGTTAAATAAGGCAACGCTTAACTGAGGTGATCAAATGATTTTCTCATCCGTAGATGAGTGGGCTTTTAACCTTGGCTTGGGTGGACATGGACCCGATTCCTCTCGTGGGTATTGATAAGACCCACACCTGTGGCTCTCGGTACCTTTTGGGGAGGCGAGGCAGAGCCGGAAAATATTTTTGATTTTTAACCAAAATATGATACCAACCTCTTTTAAACCGGGTTTATCTCACAGGAAACTCAGAAATGGTCAAGACGGACCTTCTCTTGCAGTACCTCTGCACCAAGCGATGCCCATACTGAATTTGTACAATCACAAACCAGTATGCACAGTTTTGAGTGCTGTGCAGCTCCTAAAGGAGAATTATCAACCTCAGAATTAGCAAAGCCTAAGCAAGAATTATGTCGTTAGTAACACCACGATTTGTGGCTAAAATAGGAGCTGGAAGTCGTTCTTCCTCATCCCTGTTTTTTCCACAGCCTAAGGACACCTTGCAGTAACAGCAAGGGTGAAAAGCCAGAGGTCAGCTAAGGGGCTAAGCCTGTCTATCAAAATAAAAACCAATCTTTATTAATATAGAAATATCTACTCTTCTAGCCCTCTAGGAAAACCTAAATTTTTAACTCAGACTGAAAGCCACGTGCTGGAAATGTCCTTGGAAAGGAGATAACAGCAGCCACCTGTGTGCTCTAGGGGGGCGGGGATGCACATCCGCTGGTCCGCTTCGAGAATGTTGATTTACCTGCTTGAAAGACAAAATCTTGAAAGACAGTGAGAAAGTAGGAAAGCAGAACTTCTTTCAGGGAAGTCTAGGTACTTTATTCAAATGCAAATTGTAAAGCTGAGGCTAGTCTCCGGCCTCCTGTCGGGAGCTGGCTCAGAGAGTAGCTGGAAAACAGCTTTGGGAGCTTTTGCTCTCAGCTGAATTCTAAGCACAAAAGGAATTTTAGTCTTTAGAATGATACTTACCAGAGGAGTCAGAATCTGTGTTCATCTGACGAATTAATCTCTCTGGCAGCCACCGTGCTCCATCTTCATCTCGTGAAAAAACACAAACTGAGCCCCTACCCCAAATTAGAACTGGATCTGGACCCTTCCATTCATTAGTCAGGGGGTCCTTCCATTTTACCAATGCATAAGAATTAGAAGTAACTGGATGCCAGTGGCGATCCGCTGCAGACTGGCCCTTGATATCGGTGTGCAAGAAATTTAGGACAAATAAGGTGAAGGCAAGGTGGGCCTTTGGTGACCTTGGGGGATATAGCTGCCCCTCTTTTGTTTTAAAAAGCCAATTTTTTAAGGTGCGATGAGCACGTTTAATTATTTTTTGTCCTATGGGGTTGTAAGGAATTTCAGTTTTATGTTTAATACCGAATTTTTTACAGAATGAAATAAAGTTTTTACTGGAATAAGATGGCCCATTGTCTGTCTTAATAAGTTTAGGCAATCCCATGGCATTAAATGCTTGTAGGCAATGATCAATTACGTTTTTTGAAGCTTCTCCTGTATGCAGAGAAGCAAAAAGAAATCCTGAACAAGTATCAATGCAAACATGTATATATTTTAGTTTTTCAAATTCTGTATAATGGGTTATATCCATTTGCCAAATATGATTAGGCATAAGGCCTCTAGGATTAACTCCTAGATGCGGCACTGGAGATAAAGTAATACATTTAGGACATTGTTTTACAATCATTCTCGCTTGTTCCTTTGTGATCTTATGTCGGAGCCTTAGGGTATGGCTAGAGAGATGAAACCTTTCATGATCACGTTGGGCCAAAGCAACCCGATCTGAAACTAAGGCTTTTCCTATTAGAGTTCTGTCAATGTGATCATTACCCTCTGCCAGAGGTCCAGGAAGACCAGAGTGAGACCGTATGTGGCCAATATAAAACGGATTTTTCCGGGCGAGAATGATGTTTTGTAATTCTGAAAATAAAGATCCTGACGGCGTATTGAAGTTAAACGTACCACAGGTTTCCAATAAGGGTACTGACTGAGCAACATATAAACTGTCAGTAAAAATATTAAAAGTCTCATGTACAGACTGAAAAACCTTTAGTACTGCTGTTAATTTGGCGAGCTGAGCCGAGAGACCAGGAGTCTCTACGATAACCTGTTGATTACTAATAAGATATCCAGCTCGCCCTTTAGAGGAGCCATCAGTAAAAATCAATAGAGCATTATTTAAAGGCTGTAAGGAAGTCATCTTAGGAAATATCATATCATGTACATTTAAGAATTTTATCAACCTATCTTGGGGGTAGTGGCTATCTATAGTTCCTTCAAACCCTAATTGTGCAAGCAACCAATCTGTACTATGCTGTTTCAGCCAAGTGTCCTGACTCACGCTGTAAGGCTGGACAATGATATCTGGCTCCTTTCCAAAATAAGTCAATGCCTGCCTTTTTTCAGTGATAATCATCTGAGCCACTGCTTCGTGATATGGCAAGATATTCCATTTGGGAGAAATCCTCGAATGTATCCACATTATAGGAAATTTTTGCCATAGCAATCTCGTAGGCACATGAGTCGTATTAAAAATTAACAGGTGCAGCGGCAGGGAGTAATCTATGTAAGTGACAAACTGTTCTTCAATAGCCTTTTTCACTAGCTGTAAGGCCAGTAGTCCTTCTGAGGTTAGGGATCTAGGGGAAGTGGGATCAGAACTCCCTTTAAGAATATCAAATAAAGGTTTCAACTCCCCTGTAGTAAGCTTTAGATAGGGGCGAAGCCAATTTATATCACCTAACAATTTTTGAAAATCATTTAAGGTCCTTAAGTTATCTCTACGAATAACAATTTTCTGGGGAAAAACAGCTTGATCAGTGAGTCTAAAACCCAAATAATTATAAGGATCTTGAGTTTGTATCTTTTTAGAAGCAATTTGTAATCCCTTATCAGCCAGGGCCTTTTGTAAGTCTCCATAACACAAAAGCAAATCTTGGGGATCCTTTCCCACCATCAAGACATCATCTGTGAAATGAATGATGTAAATATTTGGCCATTGTTGTCTAACAGGCTGAATTGCCTTTGTCACAAACCTTTGACATAAGGTGGGACTATTAGCCATGCCCTGCGGGAGAACTGTCCATTGATATCTTTTTATGGGTTCCTTGAAATTTACAGAAGGAACACTAAAAGCAAATCTCTCACAATCCTTTGGATGCAAAGGGATGGTAAAGAAACAATCTTTCAAATCTATAACAATCTTATAATATCCCTTAGGAATGGCTACTGGGGAGGGGAGCCCCGGTTGTAAAGTTCCCATAAGTACCATGGTTTCATTAACCTTTCTTAAATCTTGCAACAGTCTCTATTTTCCCGATTTTTTCCTGATAATGAAAATGGGTGTATTCCAGGGAGAGTGAGACTCCATCAAATGTCCTGCTTCTAACTGCTCCTGCACTAGCAAAGAAGCGGCCTCTATTTTTCCTTTAGGTAAAGACCACTGATCTACCCACACCGGAATATCATTACGCCATTGAATTTTTTCGGCATGGGATGCAAGCAAGACAGTGGCCGCTACTGAAAATACTTTAAACCTCTCACGTTAGAGTGGGGTTTAAGATCTTCAAAAGTCTTAATTTTCTGTCCCTTCTTTATTAGTCCACGATCAGGCAGGGGTCCCTGCCTGAACGTCTGTTTAGTCACCATCTCCTTAGAACTGCACAGGATAACGCCCATCTGTGACAACAGATCTCTTTCCCACAGGGTTACAGGCAAATTTGGCATAACATATGGCTGAATATTTCCTGATTTTCCATCCTCATTTTTCTAGGTTAGCAATTTGGAACTACGTTTTGGGTTACTGGCATAACCAATTTCTTGAAGGTGAGTCAAGGAAACAGACAGGGGCCAGTTTGAGGGCCAGTCCTGCCCTCTAATAATCGTTACATCGGCCCCGGTATCTATTAATCCTTTAAAGCTTTTTCCATCAAGAATCAATTTAAGGTTAGGTCTTTGATTGGTGATAGATTTTACCCAATTTACGCCAGAGGAGTCAAAGTTATTTTGTCCTTTTTTATTTTTAAAGAATTTAGATAGTGACCAGCGCAAAGGGATCAAAGTAAGTTGAGCAATTTTCTGATTAGCGGGTATAGTTATAGCACCACGAGGGCAAGCGGCTATGATTTTAATTTCTCCCTCATAATCATTACTTATAACACCTGGATAAATCTGCAGGCCTTCTACAATAGAACTGCTTCGTCCTAAGAGAAAACCACAGGTTTCTACAGGTAGTGGTCCAAAGACTCCGGTAGGCAGAGTTTGGACTCCCACTTCTGGGGTTAATGCTGCATGGACAGTGGAACAGAGGTCCAGTCTTGCATTTTCTGGGTTTGACCTGACAAGCTCAAGAACTGATCTTGTTGGCTGGACAGCAGATTTATAGCCCCATAAGCTGTCTTTTTTGAGTAACTCGGGGCCTGGGGCTGACCCCTTTCCTCGTTTCCCGGCACCGGGCGGCTCAAAACCCTTGTTTTATGCTTACAATCTTTTGCCCAGTGGCGGCCCTTTCCACACCGGGGACATATTTTTGGGGCACGGCCTGTTTGTCTAACCTCGGCACCCTTGTTTTGAGGACAATCAATTCTAAAATGATCTAAACCTCCACACTTAAAGCATACATTTTTCCCTCATTTCCTTGAGAACATTGCTTGTGTGTGGGTTTCTTGCAAGATCTCGCAGGAAGGCCCGATGTCTGCGCAAAGGCAGACATATCCCGCCAAATCTGTCGTTCCCTTATGCGGTTGAATCGCAGCTCGGCAAATTGCATTAGCATTCTCATAAGCCAATTGCATAACGAAAGGACTTCCCGTGTCCGGATTCCCAAGGATTCTACTAGCTGAAATCAATAGCCTGTCCACAAAATCCTGATATGGTTTATCAGAACTCTGCCGAATGCTAGCTAAACTTTCACCAATCTCTCCTTTGACTGGCAACCTTCCCCAAGCTCGGCGCGCGGCCGTCGCAATTTGTGCGTATACTGCAACAGGAAAATCAATCTGATTTGTCTGTCCCTCATATGGACCCTCCCCTAAAAGCATGTTGCTATCCCAGCCTGAATTACCAGCCTGAGCGTTAGAAGCAGCAGTTTTCTTTCTGGCGTCTCGCCATTCAGAATCCCAAAGCAAAAAATCTCCTCCTGACAGGATAGCCTTAGAAAGAGTCTTCCAATCTAAAGGGGTTAAGTGTGACTCCACAACTGTGTCCAGTAATGCTTGAGTGAATGGGGCTGAAGGGCCATATTGCACAACAGCCGCCTTTAACTCTTTTATCAACTTGAAATCTAAGGTCTGGTAATGTCTGCCCCTAGTATCTTGCTGATCAACTACCTCGACCACAGGAAAGGCTAGCGTATTAGACATATTCTGTCCTTTCCCACGAGCCTGACTCACAACCTTTTCTAGCGGCACCTGGTGAACTACAGAAGAGTTACTCTTCTCCGCTTCTGACATCTTTTTTAGTTCCCGAAGCTCATTAGTCAGCCTCTGAAGCTTAATCTCAAACTCTAACTCGCTTAGTCGTGTGTCCCTATGAGTGGCACCTCCCGAAGTGGGGACTACAGGTGGAGCGGGAGATTCACAAGAGGACCAATTCTCATTAAGGTAATGGGCAGCTCCTCTATCTGAGTGATTTTTGTTAAAAATCAGTTTTTCATCCGAGTTTCCACATTTATCAATTTTTGAGTTAAGAAGATCTTTTTCTGAGGAGGCCCTCTCTGACAGGCACTCCTCCTGAGATACCACAAGCTCCGCCTGGGGGCAACTTAGCCCTGGGGAAGTGGCATCTTTTATTGTATCATTTACGAGCGCCCAGAGGCCTAGGGTAAAATTATCTGTCTGAGTGATTTTTAAGGCCTCACCAACTTTCTCCCAGGTTCCACAATCTAGTGTTTCTTCTTCCTTGAACCATGGGCAACAGCTATCTATTTTACCTAAAAATTTTTTTACTAATTGTACTTCAAGCCTTACTCCTCTGGCCTGAAACAACTCCTGAAAACTATGGGCAACCGCCTGATCCATGACTTTAAACCCTTTCTTCTTCCACCTAAGCAGCTTCCTAAAAAGCTGCGGCTAACCTGCCTGTTTCCGTTTCTAGTTCCGATTAACACGCTGCTGACCCAAGCAGAACCAGCGTTGGGTTAGCACTGATTCAAGCTTAATTCGTATCCTACCGCATCCTCAGCAACACTTTACAAAACTGAAATTTTAAGCTAGCGCTAGCATGGGTACCTGTCCGTTGCTCCGATGTCCGATACGAAGATCCTTTCCTGTGGAGCTCCACACCAGCAGCGTTTCTCTTAGCATCCCTCTGCCATTCTTCAGGTCCCTGTTCGGGCGCCAAAATGTTGCGGCCGCCAGCAGCTCGCAACATGAACGGTTCGACTGAGAAGGCTACTCGAGCTGTAAGAGAGGAATCTAGACGGGGCGAAAGAAGAAACGGAGCTAAGACAAATTCATTCTGATCAAAGCTCAAATTTTATTGTTGGGACACTAGTTATGAAGGAAGGGGGAGGGGACCCGATTCCCGCCGAATAATCTCTGGTCCAGTAGAAAGGTGCACGTGTGTGGCTCCTCAGGTTCCAGCAGTGGGCGTGGCAGAACGAATGAGCAGGAAGCTCCACCCCGAGCAAGCAGGTTTCAGGCTGGGGGAGGAGAGACTACATTTGGGGTTTGAAACACTCAAGCCAGGCCCAGTGGCTCTCTCTTCCCCCAGGCTTATAACCTACCCAGCACCATGTATTAGTTTTCTAAAAATTGTTCAATGTTACTATACACACAAATATAAATTGTTTTCACACACACACATGCACACACTTCTTTAATCAAATGGCTAAGTATATAAACGTTGTTTTTAATTACTAAGACATCCCTTGGTTCATATTAGTAAACATGGGATATTTCTTCACTGTTGGTTTGCTCTGTTTTTTTGTTTGTTTGTTTGTTTGTTTTTTAGTCAGTCCTCCAAACAAGCACATGGGTTGTTGTGTCCAGGTTCTCCTCATGTTTGCTTTGCTTTGTTTTTGTAAGCAACACTGCAGTAAGCAACTTTGTATATGTGTCATTTATGAGCACATCCTTTTTATTTTTTGAGGGAGGGGTTGGTTTTTTGAGACAGGGTTTCTGTGTAGCCCTGACTGTCCTGGAACTCACTCTGTAGACCAGGCTGGCCTCAAACTCAGAAATATGCCTTCCTCTGCCTCCCAAGTGCTGGAATTTTTAAAAGTTGTTGGTTTTGTTTTGTTTTTGTTTTTGTTTTGAAGCACATTCTTTATTAAATTTAGACAAGCTCATATTTTTCCTTTACCTTCCCATACCCCAGTTTCCAGGCTCGCTGGTCCTGGTCATCGCATCCTCCATCTCGTGAACATGGTGGGCAGTGTTCTCATCTCTACTGTGGCTTGTGCACTCTGTGCAATTCCTCTCATCCTAGATTCTGGAGAAGTCCTTCAGCAAAGGATTACCACTTTTACTCTCGGGGTAAATCAAACTGGTAAGCAGCCTGGGTTCCCTTTTATCTGAAGACTTTAGCTTGTGAGTCTCCATCCTTCTGGGCTATACAGATTCAGATTTAACCTGTGTGAGAGCCCTGGTTCACCAAGGGCCCAGCAGAGGAAATATCTGCGTTCCTAGTATCTTGCTGAGCCATCAGACAGGTAGTTTTATTTCATTTTGTTTCCTAACCCACACTTTCCCTGAAGGTGTGCAGGTTCTTATCCTGGCTCCCTTCCTTAGACAGACCTTGTTTCCTGTTCCTGAGTGGGCCTGAAAGCCAGAGCCACAGAAGCAGGAGCTGTTTGTACCCTCACAGTCTAACTACCACACACACACACACACACACACACACACACACACACACACACACTAAGCCAAGCCACTCATCCCAGGCGATCATCTCAGCTCTGTGACACAGCTGTTGGGTCCCTCCCCACGCTGATCATCTCTTCCAGACTTACACTCGGCTCTTCATGCATGGTCTCCTTGGTTACGTCCTGTCCAGGTGTATGCAGCATGTTTCCTGTGGTCCATTTTCTCTCTGAGCTCTAGGGTAAATAAGCTGACCCTTCCACTATCCATCTGCTCAATACAGATGGGAATAAATTAATCGTTCTCTAGAAGAACTGTGGTGTGTTAAGTTGGTGGGAAATCTTAATGGTGGCCTAAACCAGAGAGAAGTGTTGGGTTTCCTGACTGCCCTAGTACCTTCTAGTCAGGGCATGATTCTGCTGTAACTCTTTCCTCTCTCATTCACTACATGCTTCTTTTTTTTCTCTGTTGTGGTTAAAGAAGTCTTTAGATTGTAGGTCTCTTATCAAAGCTCAACATCCATTATGAAAATAACCAAGACTAGTAACAATACATAGATTATAATTTTAATACCAATATTTTCAGATGGAACACAAGGTCAAGAAATATTATTTTTTAGTTAGTTTGTTGTAGGACTGGGGAACTTCGAGTATACTAGGAGAGTACTCTGTAACTGAGCCATGCATGTCCCCAGCCCATTTCTGTTGTTGTTGTTTTGTTTTTTGAGACAAAATTTTCAAATAATTTCCCTGGGCTGTCCTCTTTAGCTCAGATAGGCTTTGAACTCATGTCCCTCCTTGCCATAGCCTCCTGAGTAATGTAACTGATGGCCATTGCTAAGAGTAACTGCACAATCTTGTCCCCTCTCTATTATTCTAGGACACATTGTGTGCCCAGTACCTAGGTGGGCATCCTGCAATCAGGTAGAGATGGGTGGTACTTTTGTAGGCAGAACCATCCAGAATATCTCCTCCCCTTCCTGCTGGCGAGTTCAAAAAGCTGCTTCTGAGATGTAAGGATGAAACACAAATCTCTTAAAAATAAAAAAAGCACAGCACTTTCAATAACCCAGAGTCAACAGGGAGAATGTAACTTCTGTAATAGAAAACTCAAAAAGTGTTCAGCAAACAAAAAAAAAAAAAAAAAAAAAGAATATGCATCAAAATGACATTCTGTGTTCAGTCATCCCACGACGCCTGCTCGAGAGAGATAAATTCGGCAAACTTATCAGCCAGCACGATGGAGCATCTGCTCAGTCATAATTACAATGATGCTTAAGAGAATTGACCCGGAATGAAAGCGCTCGGATCGCATCATCTATTCCAAGGGCGCAGCATTTTTAAAGTCCTTTCCCTCTAGGAAGCTGAAAGGCAAGACACTATCATGCGAACAGGATGGAACTAATTTCCTTGTTACGTTCCTTACAACACTTAGAATTACAAAATCATAAAGTCTCAAGGTCGGCAGGGAAACTGAAGGTCATTTATTCCCGCTGATTCAGATACCTCCTTCACAATACCACAACCAGTTGATTACAGAAGCTTGGCTGTCATAGCCTCAGGGATGGGAGTCCCCACTCCCACCTCCAGGCTAAATAGATGACCTGTTCCCCCACCTAGAGGCAGAGATTCCCAGGGGTAAGCACAGGTTTCCTATGAACCCTGATGAGACATTGTAACAGGCATGTCTGCTTCTCCCTCCAACTGATTCCCTCCTGAGAGCTCCCCAGCTCTCTTCCTCACCTTTCCCCATCTCTCAAGAAGATTAGCGCCACTATAGTGAGAGTAGATTAGCATCACAAGTGTGTTTCTGATGAAAGGATGAATGAGTTCTGTACCCTTGCCCTGTACTTTCTTCTCCTTCCAACCTCCTCATAGAATGAAACAGCAAGAAGTCATGTGCAAGATGCAGGTCCTCTGATCTTGACCTCACCAACCTCTAGAACTGTAATAAACAAACCTCTTCAATTTATAAAGTACCCAGTCTAGGGCATTTTGTTACAGTATCTCATTATGGTTCTGATCTCTATATTTCTCTGATTAGGGTCACTGAGCATTTTTCATGCACCTTTGGCCATTCATGTATCTTCTTTGGGGACTGCAATGATCCTCATAGTCTGTCATCAAGTTTCATGTTCATTTCTGCTTAGCATGGGAGAGATGGCCTGAGTCAAATCATAGAGAAATGCAAGAAGTGTCCCAGAATAGAAATAATTGGTGCTCTGAATCAGACTGTGCTAAGTGTAGCTAGCCTTTCAGCCTTTAATATCCTGACATTCCTACAACAGAACCCCTTTCTTTAAAGTGGGAGCCTCTTCCACACGGGCTGTACCGGGATCCAAGTCTAGCTTAGACAGTGTTCTCCACACCCCACAGAAGTAGCCACAGAGAGCACAAAGCAGAAAGTACAAGTGCCTTTGTTCCATAGAAATTTGAATCCAATCAGCTAACAATATGCAGCCCTGCAAAGCAGCCACTTGCTTTTCTAGACAGTACCTTAACTTAGCAAACATAATTAATTCCACCCACTTACCACAATGTTCCTTTCTCGGTCACTTCGATCCAGGGGTTCTCCACCTTGGCTACTTATTAAAGCCATTTGAAACACACACACACACACACACACACACACACACACACACACACACACAAGGTCCAAACTGAATGAAACTGGAGTGAGGGAAGGAGCACAGGTTTCTCCACAGGGCTACCCAGAGCCCCCCTACTTCAATCCCGTGCCAGCAGCATGGATTGCTCTTCCCAAGCAAGATAAGTCAGAGGCATTCACTCTGTGTTTAAATGCAATCTTTCCCGGCCTTCTCTTCCCCACACCAACCCAGAGCTGAGCAAGCAGGTGGATCCTCAACCTCAGAATGGGGTTGGGGGTTCTTCTGGCAAGGAGAGAGAGGCACAATACCAACTTAGGGACTGTAAGCTAGGGTGCAGGGATGAAACCACCAAAGTAGAACATTTTTGTTACAAGGTTTAAATTAGCTTTGCTTGGGATTGTATAGGTTTAAAACAAAAACAAAAAAAATCCAGCATGCTAATGGTCTTACAAGTCTTGAGAAAACCATATTTACATTTCAAAAAAGTTTCAAAGAGAGTAAACAAAACCAAGAAAAAGGAGTAGTATTCAGAGAGCCAAGCATCTGTGAGTGCATCTAGCCATCAGTGACTTCTATTGGGCATAGTTTACCTCTTAGCTGCTCTTAAGCAGTGTCTTTTCCTGGACTGTTCCCTTTTGTTCTCTTTCTCCCTGTCACAGACTCAGGTGGCCAGCCTGATCCAAAACAGAGGTTTTAGGTGAAACCTTTAGACCAGTGGTTCTTGTAACACCTTTGACAAACCTCTATCCCCCAAAATGTTTGTGTTGTGACTCATAACAGTAACAAAATTACAATTATGAAGTAGCAACAAAAATAATTTTATGGCTGGGAGTCACCACAACATGAGGAGCTGTATTAAAGGGCCACGGCATTGGGAAGATTGATAACCCCTGCTTTAAAAGTCAAGCATGCTTGGGCCTAGAGTAGTCAGGCCAAATCCCATCTCCAGAGCCAGCTTTTTAGTAGAGTAAAACAGCTCGTGACAATTTCCTCAATATTACCCATTCCCAGAAGACATTTGGATCTCTGCAAGACTGAACCCAGAGATCTGAGAGGAGGGCAAGACAATAAAGAAAGCTTGGCCATAGGGGGTTTTAGAAGAAGAGAGCAAGCAGAGCTTAGAGAGAAGAGATTTTCAGTTCATTTGCTTGTGCTGTAGCAGAAGTTGTCATAGTCTGTGAAGGTTTGGAAATCAAAGGTCCCATTTCCTGGCCATTAAGACTAAATGTCAAGCTTATACCAAGGCCAAGCCATAACACAGTGAAAAAACAGGCAGTAAAGCTCAATGTTATTTGAGTTTGAGGAGGGAAAAACGTTGAAGAAGGAAGGTGAGAGGAGTCTGTAAGTCTAATTTTGAATGGGAAAAGTCCATGGTTCATTTGAAGTAGGGGTGGAGAAGCAAAAGAATTAGCATAGGAGTTGATGTGTTTATAAAAAGATAAAGAGGTATAAGATTATGTTCTACAGAGCTGTGGTGATATATGAGAGAAGGGAGTGCCTCTTTGGGCCCATACCGAGGTATCCCTTCCCGCTGAGGGACCAGCTACAGGAGTTTATTCAGGGCATGGGAAGGGGAGTTAAGAGGGTAGTAGTGGCGGAAAAAGGCAGAGAGAGGGAGAGAATAGAGAAGTAGAGGCCAGCCATGACCACTTGGAGAGAAGTGTAAATTAAAATGGTGTCCAGTGTCCAGTCCAGCCCAGGTGGGACACAGGAAGTTTGATTGTGTATACCCCGAGCTGCTGCCAGGCAAGCATCAGGCTGTGAGAAGCCATAGGACCCCACTCTAGGGGCAGGGAGGCACAGTCTGAAGTCCCTAAGGAACTGCCGGGAGCAGGCTCGTAGGTCCCCAGGCCACACGGAGGCCAGGATGGCAGGTTTTAGCTCTTGGACACCGCAGACACTGGGCTGGTTGGCTCTGGCCCAGGGCAGAAGGGGAAAGGGCAGGAGGAGAGCTCCGGCTGGTTCTCTCAGGGACAAGAGTGTCCTAGGCTTACTTGGGCAGGCTGCTTGGCTTGGTGGAGATGGTGGCTGAGAACACAGAGAGGCCTCCTACAGGAGATTAGACGTGGCTCTTTAGAGGAAGACCTGCTCCATTGTTCCCCATGGTGGATGCTGATGAGAAGAGATGCATGGTTTTAAGGCATTTATTGTCATGGTGGAGAGTTGTGATGAGTGAAACCATAACCCACTTTCTCAGGGCAGGTGTGAGATTAAATACCTTTTGCAGGGAAGGGGAGCTTAATTGGTTAAGCCCTTCAGGCCTTTAGGTACCTCATTAATATGGATATCTGTCTTGAGGCTGTGATATGTAGTCATATCCTCTACCTGTGAAGGGGCTTGGGGCATTGCCCTACGTGACTGATGGCCACAGAATTATGGAGAACTGAGGCCTCATGTGAGGAGCCTGGTGTTTAGGAACATGGCGTGCAAACACCTTCTGAAAGAAAATAAAACTTGAGACCTATGATTCATATAATTTATGTCAAATAGCCCAAAGAGTTGTTTGTGAGCTTTAATGAAACAGGCCAGGGCATGCCCGGGCAGGCCCGTCGTTAAGACATTCCTGAGGCTGCTTGGTCATAAAGATAAAAAGAATGCAAAGGCATGTCTGGACTGGCCTAGTGCCTCCCTATCTCCTGCCCTTCTGATGTGGGTTAAATGTTAACCAGATGCTCTGCTGTTACCTCGATCTACACGTACAGTTTGCTGATGTTTAAATGAACCAATCATGTGAAACCGCACCAATTCCTCCCCCAGCCCCAGACCCATTTCTATAAAAACCCCTAGCTTTCGAGCCTTGTGGCCGACAACCGCTGTCTCCTGTGTGGGATATGTGTTGGCCCGGAGCTCTGTCGTTAAACTACCTCACTACCTCGTATGTTTGTATCAAGATGGTCTCTCGTGATTCCTTGGGTGCATGCTGAATCTGGAATTGAGTGGGAGTTTCCCCACTAGGTTCTTTCACTTTCATTCCTTGCAGTTACCTGCTGAGTCTCTAGGGTTTACACCTAGCTTCACCAGAAAACAGGCTGCATTTCATGGTCCCACAGAGAGTAGGAGAAGGGAATGAGGAGCAAGAGGGAGCAAGAGAGCAAGAGGCAAGAGAGAGGGGCAAGAAGGCAAGAGAGAGAGGAGGGGACAAGCAGCCCCTTTTATAGTGGGTCAGGCCTACCTGGCTGTTGCCAAGGAACTGTGGGGGTGGAGTTTAGACAGAATGCTAAAAGGAGTGAAGCTATAGGAAGAGAAGGGGAGTGGTGTGGGACAGAGTCTAACCCCAGTATGTCACCAAAGGGCAAAAGGCTTGTCAGGGCGATGCCCCAAATCACAGTGGAGAGGCATTCCTTTCAACATGATGGGCACCCAGGAGGGGATAGGGAGGCTGCCTGACATACCAATATGACATTTGTTGAGCAGGCTTCATTGAACCAGTGAGGGACAAAGAGAGAGACAGGGCAGGCAGCTCTGAGAGGACACTTACCTGAGCAGGCAGGGAGAGGAGTGGGTAGAACCTGTAGAGGAGAGGAAGTCTCTAAAGTTAGGTAGGTGGCAGGAACCAGCAGTGATCTCTACCCAGGGGGGGTCAAAAGGCAGTTTGGTTTAGTTAGGAGGGGTAGAGCCCATGGAGGCCTAGTATTTTCCTCTCAGTTTTTGACACAAGAAATAAATGAGGGTGTAATAAGACCACCAAATTGGACTACGCTGTGGGTAGATTTATTGGGGATTAAACTGCCGAGGCTATCTCTCAGGAGCCAGAGAGAAGCAAAATGGCAGAAAAGCAAGCTGATTTTATGTGACTGTCAGCAGGGCAGGGGCCTTCGAGCTGTTACAAACTGATTGGATTAACCAGGATCTAGATTCCCTCGCCCAGGGTATTGACCTTTGTGGGGGAGGGGGGGTCCCAGGTAAACAGAAACCTACTGTATAAGATTCTTGTAGAACACTGGTCAGGTTTCTGTTTGCCCAATTCCAATCCTTCTGTTTACCGAGTCAGAGTCTTTCTGTTTAAGACATTGTTACCTACACTACCATTTTAGGAACCACTTTGGACTTCATAGGGACATGTCCTGGCAACAAAGGTCCTTTGTGTCAGTTTAACACTTGTGAGAAGAGACTAGCCTTGGCTCTCCCAAAGAACTCAGAAGATCAGTCATCAATAGTTAAGACAGGCAGAGTAGACATGGAACTCAGAAAGGGTGCAATGTCAGCAGCTGGCAGACTGGACCCCGCCAGCATCCAGACCCATCTCTCATATATAGAATGGAAAATGAGAAACTTTCCTCAGCAAAGCAGAGGAGAGCCGGGCATGGGGACACAGACCTATGATTCCAGCTATGTGGAAACTGAGACAGGGGACTAATTCACTACTCCAAGGGTATTCATGTTACAGTGCGAGGTCAGGGCCAGCCAAAGGAGCTTGGTAAGACCCTGTCTCAAAAATAAAATAAAATATTAAAATGGCTGAGGTGCAGCTCACAATGGGAGGGGGTTTGCTTAGCATGTCTAAGGTCCTGGATTTGATCCTCAGGACCACAAAAAGGGAGTGGTCTCTCCAGCCCATAGGCCAGTCCTCCCTCCCCAACAACACTTGTCTGGTAAGCACAACTATGAAACCATAGCAACAGAAGGAGCCCTAGACTGGACTTGAAAGCTGACCGACTTCTACCCTGCAAGTCAGGCCAGGCCTCCCAGCCCTCCAGCCTTCCTCCTCATCATCTGTGGGGTAAGAACTGAACCTCCCCAACTCCAAGGTCTTGCACACTACCCTAGGGCCTGTTCTCTCCAGCCCTCTCTCTCATTCTAGAATAGGCAGCTATTCCAGGGATAGCTCCCAGAACTAAATACCAGACTCCTGAGGGAGAGGGGTCCTATGGGGCAAGTTTTACAGTCACCTTCCATCCCCAGACAGCCTGAGGGATGGGCTGAGCCTCAATGAGCTCCTTCCTGCTGGCTGCTGAGTGTCTGAACTCCCTCCCCAGCCTGAAGCTCCACTTTTTAACCTCACCCAGGAAGCAAGAAGTTCCTTGAGCATTAAGCTAACAAGCATCCACCCCTACTGGTTTAAAATACAGAACCCAGAGTAGAAAAGGCTATTCAGATTACTGGAGAGTTCTGGAGTCCCACTCTTCTCACCCAGCCTCCTTCCCATGTTCCCTTCTCCAGTGACCATACACCCAGCAAGTCAGGAGGTGGACAGGGATACACTCAGGCTGCTTAGAGACTTCATATGGACGTAGGGGCACTAGCATCCCTCTGCTGCTCAGCACACAATTCAGGTATCACAATTAGGGTGCTTACAGACTGCACATGGACATCACTAGCATCCCTCCTCTGCTCTAGCATCCAGTCCAGGGTACCACATCATTAGGGTGCTTTGTGTCCCTCCATCACAAGAGTCTCTCAGTGCTGCCATCCTCCATCAGGGCTCCTCAGCCATGATTGCTCACTGGAACTTCCTGGTCAGCCAAGTCACCAGGGCCAGGAACAGAGCCAGTGCTAGTTGTACCAGAACACACACACACACACACACACACACACACACACACACCCCACCCTGCTGTGGTGGGACCAGCTGTTACTTTCTAAGGCCATTCTGAAGCTGATGCTCAGCCACCCAGAGTTGAGAGGGGCAGCTCTTAAAATCCCCATGTGTCCACTCATTCTGTCATGTGTCTCTTAGAATGGGGAAGCAGCTCTTCCTAAATTAATTTTTGATGACTCATGAATAGTGTATACATTTCTTACATCCAGCTCACTGCTGCTTTGTCAGTATCTCGCCAGATCACAGCAGCATGGCTAAAGGCTAGGCCCCCTCATAATTAATCCCTCAATATTATGCTTTTCCCTTTCTCCAGTCTTTTCCATCCCTAGAAACATTAGAAAACGGGACAGTGTCTGTTGATGATGTCAAGTAATATGTGACATTAAGCAATAAGCGTTTTTTCTTTAAAAAAATCTTAAACTGTTTCTCTACATTGTTCATGACTTGCTAAGTGTAGCTTGAATATTTTAGTAGTTTTGGGATATTTTGTGGAATGAAAATACATTAACTTAGTTATCTATGGATACATAGGATATTTCAGAGATTTTGTTCTTGAAAGTCTGGGTCATGCTATCTTGAGTACAGCATAGTAAGTCTTACAACACAGGTTTTCCCTTAATAAACATAGCTTTATTTTTTTTCTAGTACATTCTTATATTTAAAAGTGAATGCCTTTGAGTGGAGGTAGCCCATGGCCAAGTGGAAGTGGAGATATTAGGTTTCATTTTAGGTCACTACCCTATCCTCAGCCCAGACAGCTCCCCTAAATGATTCTCCAGTCGCTCCTCAGCAGCAGGTATGAGGGGATCCATTCCCCACCCCACACCTCCTGCATCACTGTCAAAGCCTGCTTCACCAAACCTCCTTTTGTCCATAGCGTGATGAATGTGATTTCATTCCTTTCCTTTGTGGTCACATGACCATCTTAATAGACCAATAAGACATCAAAGTTCAAAGAGATTCCAGTGATCATGTACCCTAACCTCGTTGCTTTAAGAACGTTTCTGTTGCATAAAAATTACATGACGTCATCACAACACAAGTTTTCATTATGTATATATCATCTCTATAGTATAGTGAACAGAAATTAAAAATTCCCCTTTGCATTCTTTTTCTCTTGCTGAGAGAAGCACTAATGTTAACAGTTGGTACATGTAGTGGCGGCTTGTGTTCTTCTGCTAATTATGTTACCCCAAAAACCTGTCTACGGTGTCCCCCACATAGGACTAAAGGAAGCCTGTCCCCAGTTGGGTTTTGACTGCTCAGTAAAGTTACCAGCAGCCAATGGCTGGACAAGGAGACAGAGGCGGGACTTCTAGGATCCCTAGGAAGGGACTGAAGAAGGATGGAGAGGGGATTGTTCTATGATGAGGGCATAGGAGACGAACCACGCAGGGAAGTTGCAGGAGGGAGAGACAGAGGACATGTAGGGAGGGAGCGGGGATGGCCCCAGGAGGACTGCCCAGCAGGGTCCAACCCCAGAGTGGATGACAACCTCCTCGAAGCCACATAGACAAAGATGGCTCTCCATAAACTCCATATCGAGTTTACCTCGAGGAAGCACATGAAACAGGGAACCTCAACAAGCAGGGTCCAGGGCAGCAAAGATGAAATGTAGATTTAGTATGTATTAACTCAGAAATATCAGAGGAGAGTGGGTGTAAGCCACATGGAGTTAGGGAGAGGCCAAGTCATTGAGCTGTTTAAGGCATTTAAAATATAAGGCTGTGTATGTGTGTTTTTCTTTTTGGGGATCCAGAACACTGGGGTGGTAGGGAGAAGTGTGCACACCCGCCAGAAAATATAGAGTGGATTAATCGCATACCACAACAGTCACTACAAAATGAGCTATTTACCACAGGTAGATTCGTGCATGTAAATACATGAATACAGTAAGCAGTGGTTTTTTTTTAAGACTTATTAAACATTTTTAAGGCTTATTTTATGTGCAGAAGAGTCTTGCCTGCATGTATATCTGTGTACCATGTGCATGTTTGGTGCCTGCCTGAAGGTGTCGGATGCCCTGGAACTGGAGTTACAGGTGGCAGTTAGCTAGAAATGGAATCCATGTCTTCTGGAAAAGCAGTAAGTGTTTTTAACCACTGAGACACCTCTCTCTGCCAGTAATGGGGTTTTAGATTATTAAAAGATATCTGTGTTTTCCTGCAGTTTGTATTTATTTTCTCTTAGCAACACATTTTAGTACCTGTTCCTTATCAGCACACACAGACTTATTCCACTGCTTCCACTACTGCATAATTTATAGCCTGAGACATATTGGTCATCTATTGCTGTGTAACAAATTCCCCTCCTGTCTCCATATTTAGTGGTGTGTACAAAAATAAAAAATGAACAGATGAAAAGTCCCTTATCTCATCCACCTTCTGAAATTGGGAATCCTGGACCAGCTTGTGCTGGTCGTTCTGGTCAGGGCCTCTGGTGACATCGTAGCTAAGCTGTGAGCAGGGACTGCGGTCATCTGAGGCTTCCCTGGGGGCTAAAGATTGGTGTATCAGATAAGATGGCTCCCTTGCACAGCTCTGGGCAGTTACCTAAGTTCTGCAGCGTGCAGACCCCTTCAGGGCTGCTCAAAGACAGTTCCCCCAGAGCAAGGGATGAGGGAGGGAGATGGAGAATAAAATGAAAGAGGAAGCCCCTGTCTCTGTGAAACCTAAACCCAGGAATGACATGTTACTCCTGCAGTGCACCACTGGGCATTCACAGCAACCCTGGATTAGGGCATGAGATGAGCAGGGCTGGGCACACCCTGAGGTGAGTGTCGCTGGAGTCTGCTTGGATGCACACAGGGGCACTGTGTTCTACTCCCCTCCCCGTGGCCGCCTTCAAGCTCTTATGCTCACAGGCAGCAACACTGTGAGCACTTGGGCATACATCTGAATGCCAGGCTCTTGTAGTACTAACTGTTGTGAGAAGTGTGATTTTGACAAGGTCATACCACTCACTCCTTCCTACAAGACCAGGACGGATGGCAACGTCAACCATCAGACTTCCAGCCTGGTCCAGTTCCAGAGCCACATATGTTTGTGGGAAGATAAACAGGAAGTAGATTGTTAGGTCCCAAACCCAGGAGAAACAGCTGAGATGTCTATTTACCATATCAAGCAGACCTGGCTGCCAGATTTTCCCAGCATCCACCAGTCTCTACCTATTACAGGGTCTTCCTGGCTGGCATACCCTGACCCCTAACCTGAATGGCTGGGTTGCCCTGCCCTATGTAATCCAGCCATTTTGGCTACTTGCACCCCCTTTTTTTCTTAGCCTTTTTTTTTTTACCCTTCCTCCTTCTTAGTCTCCTGGCCTCCCCTTCCCTCCCCTTCCTCCTCACACAGCAGGCTCAGGGTGATGTTCACTCTGGCTTCAGACGCCTCTGTCTCTGCCTTCTGCTATGCTCTCCCTCATATCTACAATAAGCTTTCTTCTCCACCTAGGAGCAGTCACGTCCTCCTCTTTCATTTCTTTTCTTCATTCCGAGATCTCAACACGTATCTTGAGATGTAGCTGATAGAAAGTCCCAATGGTTGGTTCCCAGAATGCTAACAAACCATGTAACGGCTTATCTTACCCTGTAAGTGCTAAGTCTACACTGTCCAATGGCTACGCCCACTGGTTTGTGAACACTCTAGCTGTCTTGGTTAAAAGGAAGCTGATAGAAATAAGGAATCCTCCCCAGACAGAAACTGGCATCGGACGGACTGAGTTCAGTTCTGTGGCCATGTGTAAGCCACATCTCTCCTAACACTGCTTCTGCTGTGATGTAGACGCCGTAGAAACTCCTGGTAATGTGTGCGGTCTGGCCATGGAGAGTGCAACTGCTTTTATTCTCCCTACTGAACACATATTAGTTGTCCTTCAAGCTCCTCCAGTTTCTAAAAATATATTGTGCCTGCTGAGCTCATTTTGCCTGATTTTTACCACATCCCAGATCTCTGCTTTTTATGCCAACCATTATGTTGTGGCCTGGGTTTCTTCTTGTGGATGGTTCAGATGTTTGCTGTGTGGGGTGAAATGTGATCGAAAGTCTTATGAGAGCTCCCTACTTCAGCCCAGCCTAACCTGCCTCCTGTTGGCAGGTATGGGGGGTAGTCATAAAGGCTACTGTCCCTGTAGACACAGCTTGAGTCCTCTTCATGTCACGATACACAGCTTCAAAGGGATCTGGGATAGTGGGATGGGTGGGTGGTGGGATGGGATGGGTGGGTGTTAGGATGGGTGGATGGTGGGATGGGATGAGTGGGTGGTAGGATGGGTGGATGGTGGGATGGGATGAGTGGATGGTCGGATGCATGATACAGTTTAACTGTATCAAATGAAACAGCTTTTTCACAAAGAACATTTCTGGAACATCAGAAAATTGCCTGGTCAGGGGACTTGTATAGTGTCTCCAAAGGCCCAGGTGTTCAAAGATTGTCCTTAAGGTGACACTATTGAGGGGTGGTGAAACCTTTAGGAAGTGAGGCCTAACAGAACACCATTAGGTCGCTGGGTGTGTGCCTTACGGGGGGATTATGGGACCTCCGCATCTTCCATTTCCCGTCTTGCTGTTTGCTTCCTGGCTCATAATGTAAGGAGTTTGCTATGCTCAGTGCTCCCCACTATTCCAATCCAGTGCCTCCATCAGAGACCCTAAACAATGAGGCCACTCATTTATTCAATGGAACTTCAAAACCATGAGCCAAAGCAGCCTCTCTCCTTTTTAAAGTTCCCTGTCTGATTTTGTTCTAATGGTGGAGAGCTGGCTAATATGTCCAGACTGTGACCAGGTCACAAGCTCTGGCCTGAATATGTGTGCCAATCCAAAGTTTGTGTGTTAAACCTAACACTCATTACTCTCATGCTAGGATCAAGTGGGGCTTTAGGAGGTGTCAGGTTATGAGTGTGGAGCCAATCCCCTTGCCAGACAGCCAACCTGCTAACACGTTGATCTTGAACTTTCAGACCTAGAATAGTAGGCAATGAGTATGTGTTGTTTAACAATTGCATTCAGGAGGATTTTGTTACAGCAGCCAACCAGACAGATGTAGGGGAGGTGTGGATAATTTGGACACCCAGTGGAAGAAAGCCTGGGAGCAAGGGGAAGCAGTGTTCATTGTGATGAGCGTAAGATGCCCAGGGGGCCCTCAGGGTAGGTGTCTACTGTGTGACTTTTATGAGAGAAGCTCATGACTCTTTAATAAGTGCTTTTCCCAGAAGACATTGTGAGCTTCTTAAGAGAATGTCTGGGACCTCTGCTGTCCTCTAGAGTCCAAAGGCCAGACAAGAACAAAGACATAAAAGGGTTGTGACAAGCATTTTAGAGAAGAGACGTTTCCATTTCAAACCAGAAGAGGACTAGCATTCCCCTACCTACTTCAGGCTCCTGCGAAGGCAGGAGATGTACCACAGACAGCACCAAATGTGGGTATCCCTGCACAATCCCGCCCCACACTGGCCAACAGACCTAGGAAAGACTGTGCCTCCTGGATGGGGGGAACTTGCTGCCACGATCACTCCCTCCTGAACTTGGGCAGCTACAGAAAGCTTGGACCTTTGATGGTCCAAAGGGTGATATAGACCTGGAAGGTCTGCAGCAGAAGGGTAGGGCCTGGGGTGCCCATGTGGTAGCTGGGATCTCAGCAGAGGCCTGGCCCAGCCTGGTCCCCCATGAGGCTTACCTTGAGGTTCCATACAGCGTACCCTCACTGACACAGCAGTCTCTCATTCCAAAGCATTTCACTGTGTTTCCTCAGGAAGCGTCTTGCTGAAAGATAAATGTTCTGTGTGTGATCAAACAGAATTCTATTTATTTACTTTACGTTCGTCTAGGGCCGAGCCAGGCCAGACAGGTCAAAGGACAAGGTTGTGAGTAGTTAAGATGGTCTCCAGAAAAGCCTGGAATTTCCTGTAGGCACAAATGTGGTAGAAAAAGTTGGGGGCCATGACAGGGGTTACGAGGCAGACCAGGGCCCCTTGGCAGGAGGGGAACCTCCCACAGTAGTGAGGACCCTCCAGCTGTTTGGGGAACCTGACCATAACTAAGATCTGCTTTCAGGGAGCAAAGGTACGAACTCAGGGACATCCAAGCCCACTTTACCTGTAGACTGTGCCCAGGAGGAGGCAAGGAAGGGACAATAAGCCTGTGATTTAGCTATGTCAGAACCAGACTTACTTAGCAGGGCCCTCAGGCTTCCCTTGACACATCTTGAAGAAGAGCCCCTTACAACACTCCTAAAAGCCCATATCAGGCACTGTTGGGAAACAGGAGCGTCCATGGAGATGTAGAGACAATTGGAGACCTTCATTTATTATCGTGACTTAGATGATTTAGACATCTAAATTTCTAAAACTCACAGTGTGTCCAGCCTGGTGTTTTTTTTTTTTTGTTGTTTTTTTTTTTTTTTTGAACAATACTTGTTCACTTGACACTCTGGGGTTGCACGTGGCTTTTCTATTTGCTTTAAGCCAACTTCTTCTTCTTCTTTTTTTTTTGTAGTGTAGAATCGAGTTTATTTAGGGCATGGGAAGGGGAGTAGAGAAGAGAGTAGAGGCAGAGGAGGACAGAGGAAGAGAGAAAAAGAAGAGAGCTTAAGCCAACTTCTTTCTACCTCCATCTGGTTTTGAGTAGGCCCCAGAAGCCGAACCACCCTCAATGCAAAGTGGTAAGCTGGGCCATTTCTGGTGCTTCAAAATAAATCTACCCAGAATTACACAGCTGAGTCACAGTCTCCTAAATTCATCCACATACCCTGGAAGCAGCACCAGGGTGCCAAGAGCACATATTTTGGATTTGAACTTCTCATTCAATGGGAAGTCTAGAGTTGGGATAACCTTTGCTCATCGGTGTTCCTTCAGAATATCCACAAAGGGATCTGCTCTGGGCCAAGTCCTCACTGAGGGAAGACATAGAGATGGCTCCTATGTCTCCAGAGTTTCAGCCCAGCACTGAATGCAAAATGGGTTGCAAACACCTACTATGAGGCCTGCCTTAGTGGAAAGGGAAGCTTTGGGTGCTGGGTGATTACAGCACTGCCCACAGGGGCACAGCTCAAGTAAAGTCTGAAGGAGAGATGTGTCCCTTGCGGCCAACAGCCCAATGCAAGGAGAAATCCCAGGATTCTACAAAAGAGAAATTCAGGCAGCATCAGGAACTGAGATCTGCCTTGGAAACTGTGTGACTCAGCACATGGACAAAGGAGGCCTCTCCCAGGCAAAGCAAACTTAGATCGTGAACAACTTCTGGCTGAGGATGAGCGAGGAACAGAGACCATCCAGTCCACGGCATCAGCATCATTATGCCCACATCCCTTGTGCACTGGGGTCACCATCAGATGAGTTGATTTCCAAGAGGGTGGTTAGTGGTTAGACACACGCCACAGCCCAACTCTTAGCCCCTGCCCGCAGAGCATAGCCTTCTCCACAGATCTGCACCACTGGTAGCCAGTGTTTGCTGGTACCCAGTATTTGTCCTCCCTGTCTTCTATAGAATAGTTAGATGACCTCATGATCATTCTAAGTAAGGCTTTGATTGCCCAGAATTTCCTTCAGCAGGTGTGTCTATGTGAGTAAGTTCTAACAAATAGATAAGTACAATGAAGTGGTTTCTTTGGGAAGTCAGTTATGTCGAATGATGGTTTGCTGGGGCACACAGGTGAAAGGATATTTTGCTATGACATATGAAAGGATGTGTGATATTCAAAAAGAATATAAATATGACCCCACAGACAGTGGGAGCTCGAGAAGTGGTTTGCCTTGCTTTGCCTCCCTAGTCTTCGCTGACATCACATGTGTACTGGTTCGCCTTACATTGTGCTGCTGAGTGTTGCTTGTGGTGACTTCGCAGAGAGAAACTCCCCAGAGAACTTCTTATGAGGTTCCTACGGCTTCCTCAGACTTGGACTGGTTGGCTAGACTTGAGGTTTCCTCTAGATAGAACTGCCCTTGCTGATTCCTGTGTGGTGTCTGCCAAGCGGACTGGTTGCAGCTGCTGATTCGTGTTTAGCGTTTGCTAATGAACTGGGCTGAGAAAGAACTATTTCTAAACAGGTCCACTTCCCCCATATCCTAATAACCTACCTCTGGTGGGTGGTGGGCTAGAGAGGAGGTTGAACCCTTATTAAAGTAGGCTGGGAAAAACATTTACCTACAGTACAACTTCAGGCATTCTCTTTTAAAATATTTGTGTGTGTGTGTGTGTGCGCGCACACACACACACACACACATTCAGGTACCTATTACAGTCTGTATATGGAGATTAGGGGACAACTAAAGAAGTCAATTCTCTTCCTTCTATGGGATGGTTTCTAGGGATCAAATTCAGGTTTTCGGGTTCAGTGACAAACACTTTTACCCACTGAGCCATCTTGACAGGCCCTGGGAACATTTTTCTTAAAGGGAATTGATGTATCTTCCTCTTTCCTTTTTACTCTTACTGATAATTGGAATGAAGATGTAATGGTTAAAACTGGAGTAGTTGCTGGGCAGTGGTGGCGCACACCTTTAATCCCAGCACTTGGGAGGCAGAGGCCGGCGGATTTCTGAGTTCACGGACAGCCTGGTCTACAGAGTGAGATCCACAACAGCAAGGGCTACACAGAGAAACCCTGTCTGGAAAAAACCAAAAAACCAAACCAAACAAAACAAAAAACAAAACAAAACTGGAGTAGCCATTTGGATCCTAAAGTAATGGTGGGGATGAAGTCCTATTTAGAAAAGAGAGAAGACAAACGGCAGCTGTGTGTCCCTGCCTGAGGGGACAAAGTCTTGGTCTGTCTTCTGATATTTCTATAGGAATAAATAGTCTTGTGTTTCATTTTAAAACATTTGTTCCTTAGGATTTCTCTAGTACTTATAGACAAACTTACTTGTACATGATACCATTCCCCCAGTTTCAAACCTAATTTTTTGCAGGTGACAAGTCCAAACTACCCAAGTCAAAACCAGCCTACCTGTCCCCTGCACTATCACCACCTCGGTACATGAGGTGCAGTAGGGCTGTGTTAGCTGAGTGCCACACAGGTTTTCACAGGAGGGGCTGTGTGGGACGGTAAAACTATGCCAGGAAATTTGGTAAGGTAGAGCAGGTTGAGACCCAGAGACTCTGTGGGCACACACCTGAGGCTTAGGCACTACCCACTCCATGCCAGATTCCTGGCCTGGAATACGAGTCACACTTCTCACATAAGGAAATGTGCCCTACGGTCACATAGTCCTAAAACAGTTCTCCATGCTAATGAGGTACCTAGAGGCCCTGGGGGCTTAGCCAATAAGTTTCCCTTCCCAGACATTCCTCCCTGAAAAAGGTATTTAATCTCGGGTCCATCCTGAGAAGTGGGTAAGGTACAGTGTGCATCCATTTTCTACCATGAACAGCCAATAAACATTTTTAGAACCATGGACTGTCTCTTTCATCAAGATCCAGCGTGGTGAGCCATAAAGAAGGCTTCAACTATCAAGTCGCAGCTTAATTCTCCCGTAGAAGGCCTCTCTGTGCTTCCAGCCACAATACATGCTGTCCTCAGCCCTCGGACTCCCAACTCCATTCTCAGCTCTTCCCTGACTCCCAGCAGCGCCTGAATGTCCAAGAGTCAGAGAACCCCACAGCCCCAGACCCCTGGGCCAGCTCCAGCTTTCCCACATCTCAGACAGTGCTTTTCCACCCCCAGAGCAGAATCTCAGTGCTTCCCTACAGCCCAGCACCAGCCCCAGTGCCAGCGTGGGATAAGCACAGTCAAACTTCTGAGGTGGGTGGAACTTGGACCCGCAGGGCCGTACTAGCTGAGTGCCACACAGGTGTTCACAGGGGAGGCTGGGATAACTACTTGCCAGCACAATTGTTCTTGTGCTCACTGCTTCTGCAGAACAACCTTAAGACTGCACAAATCTCCCAGAGATGAAGGGAGGTGACTGGCTGCATCACCTGCACTCCCTTCTGCGGAGGCTTTGCTGCACCAACATTTGCTAATGCACCCTGCTTTCCTCCAGAGACGAGCCCCATAATAAAGGCATGCTGAATCCTTTTGCTGTTAATGCCTGCAGCTCTTTGCCAGAGGGATCGATTGCCCGTGAACTGAGTCTCTTCTGCTGGACATTCTGCAATGGATAGGCATCTCAGAGAAAAAGAGGAGCTTGGGTAGGTCCTTCCAGAGGAAGCCTTGGCCTGCAGAGGGCATCAAACCAGGGTGGACAGCACAGAAGGGGCCTGTCAGGATCTAGGCTCTGCACATACAGCGGGACTCAGAGCTTCAGCAGGAGAGGGCGTAGGGAGAGCTTTGCAGCCCAAGAGCCTTGGCGGGGGGAAGCCAGGACTGTGCAGGTCGAGGGAAAATTCCTGGCCAGCACTCAGTTCCCACCCCACCCAGAAGCCCAGGCAGACATCCCAGGGAGTGGCTTCAAAGCCTGACTACTCTGCCAGTTACACCATTAAGCCTCCCACCACCCCCTTGGGTTAAGCAGCAATTTCATTTTTTATGATGGAGATGGAGAATTAAAATGACTTCTTGGCTTCCTGCTATGTACGAGGAAACCTTGTTGCCCCAGATTTGCGGGATCCCGGTAGAGTAAACAAAGGATTCTCCTTTAGCTCCAAGATGGCCACTCTCATTCCCCACACTCACCTAACAGCTCTGCACTGGATTCAAAGACCACGCTCAGGACATCATGAAGAACAATGGCAGCCACTGCCTCTTTCAACTGATGAGGAGTTGGATGACCAGAGAAGGGAAGCGATCTGCCCGGGGTCAGTCAGCATCACAGCTAGAGACCCACAGCCTTCCTTCTAGAGCCTGCCCATCAGGACCTTACGGTGATGGGCGTATGACTGGTCTCATGTGCTCACCAGCCTTCCGACTCTTGTTTGTGATTGTGTCCAAAAAGGAAGCCACAGGGAGAGATGGTGACAGGCAGAGTCCTGAGCCAGCTACGGCTGAGTCCAGAGCCACAGACCTAGCAGGAAATGAAGACAACTTGGCAGGCAGGGAGAAAACTTGACTGCAGTTACACAGCCAGCGGAGGGACAGACTGTGACATACTTGAGATTGGAGAAAGTGCTTCCGTACAGAGCTAGGACTCTGTCCCCCTTGAGCTATCTTCCTTTTGGCAAGGGGCCCCTCTAGGAGGTGGTTTCTTGGCCCCTGATAGTCCTGGTTGACTTTTCAAGGCAACAACCTTGGCCTAGTTTCATCCAATGATGCCCATCTCCCCATCCTACCCAGGCCCTCTGAGTGTCCCTCTGACATCTGTGTCACCTGTCTGAGCCTCACAGAGACACACAGAATAAATGGCTTGTGTCTCGTGGGACATAATTTCCAGGGCAGTGACCATGACCATGTCTCCAAAGCTCCCTGGGTTGACTAGATCTGTAAGAAGCTGGGCTAGAAGACTCTGTTGGATGAGTGTCTTGGGTGGTGGTCCCTGCAAGGCCAGTCTTTTTTTTTTTTTTTTTTCGAGACAGGGTTTCTCTGTGTAGCCCTGGATGTCCTGGAACTCACTTTGTAGACCAGGCTGGCCTCGAACTCAGAAATTCACCTGCCTCTGCCTCCCAAGTGCTAGGATTAAAGGCATGAGCCACCACCGCCCAAGGATAGTAAATCTGCAGGGCTGTAAGAGTAGGCAGCTCCCACCAAAGATTCATCAGTTTGTGCTGTTCCTGAGGGTGAGCGGGGCTTTAAGGAGAGGCCCCTGAAGCAACTTCCAGGCCAGCCACTGACTACAGCTGCAGCCCTTCAGTGAGGATGCCCTGGGTGTCCATAAAAGGCCCTCCCACTCCCTTTTCAGGACGACCAGGTCCCTGACCTGACCCAGCCCAGCACTCCTAGATTCCCAAATGGTTCTGGCTGTTGTGATCTACGGCACACTGAAGCTGTCTTGTGTGCAACACGCTCAGTCCCACAACCCACACACTTCCCGCCTGCGCTTTGCCAACCCAATTCCCACTCCTAACCGCCCCGTCAGAATTCAAGGTCCCTTGGGCCTCTGCCTGCCCGCTGTTCTTGACAGATGTGTATTTATGTTTTTCAAACAAGAATAAAGCCAGCCACAGTAGCAACCCTAAAACAAATGAGAATCATAAGTCACCGTGAGTGTTCTCCCTGCTTGTGTCTTAAACAAGGTTCTTTGCAGGGATAATAGACACTCACTACATAGCCACAGGGGACCAGGAGAGGGACAAACCAGAGGCAGTGGGGTGTGTGTAGCACCTCTACCCCTGGCCTCTTGGCCCTCCCCACTCTTTCTTTGCCTTCCCAATGTTCTGAAATGCAGGTTGAGAGGAGGAAAGAACTCCTCAGAACAGTGAACCATACCACACACATGAAAGAGATCGCTTATTACTTTTTTATTAACTTCAGCCCACAGCTTCCTCAAAGACAGCTCCCAGGACTCCAGAATCTCAGTGCTTTTGAACACGAACTAGATTTCTCAGATTTCCTCCTCCTCAGGAAAAAAATGACAGCAACAGTAAGCTCGTAAACTCCCTGTACCGCCTCCCCGCCCAGCTCTGCTTTCGGGGAAAGCACCAGCACGGTATCTCTGCAGCCCAGAGCTCTTTAGAGACTCCAGAAAGCCTCCCGTCCGCAGCCTCCACCACTCGATGGCTCACAGATCAGTACAGTGTCTACACAACAGAATCAGGAGCTTTCAACATACCTCTCTCTGTGTTTGTACACAAGCACACTCAAGCCAGCAAGTCAGTCTGGGGCAGGCACAGCCTTTATAAGAGGCCCTCCTAGGTCGTTAACAATGCAGCTGGATGGGATCTGAAAGTCCGGAAGTAAAGGTTAGAGAAGGAATCCCTCTTGCCAGGAAAGTACCTGGCTGATAGTCCAGGAGGACCCAGAGACCTAGCACCCCACCACATGTCAACCACGGGTGGAGAGCAGCTCATTAAGGATGCTAAAGCCACCCGGAAAGGGGTTGCCAGGGAACCAGCTATCCACACCAGCTCAAACACCCTCCCCGAAGAGAACTGCAGCCATCTGCCTTGGGTTATTACATCCAGCACCACCAAGAGAGGCCACCTCAGCCAGCTGACTCTACACTGAACCTATGAAATGGAGGAGGGTCTCGCCATCAAGGTAAAATCCTCGCCTAAATGTTCCGCCCGGATGAAGAAACTGAGCTGTCAGCCATTCTACAGAGGAGCTGGGGTGGAGGACACGAGAGAAAAGGCTGTCTCCAAAGTGCCCCCTGGGGACTGCAGAAGTCTTATGGGAAGCATTGGGACCTCAGGGGCTCTCAGGAGTCACAGGCAAAAAGACAATGCTCCCCAGCCCTCATGGCTGCGGAGGGGTTTGGGGTGGGGGTGGGGTGAGGGGGGGGAGTGGGAAAGAGGGGTCACCAGTAATGTCTCTATTACTTCCAAGGGTTGTCTCAGGGTTCTCCTGTGGGGCGAACAGGGTGAAGAGGGGTGTGTCTGGGCTACTTGGCTCTGCCCTTTGAAACCAGCAGAGCTTCAGAGGCCATCTTGAGCTCCTGAGCAATCATGGCCTCCTCACTTCTCCCTACTCTCCTCAGTGTGGCTAGCCAACCCAGACCCAAGAACTCCAAGGCACGCCCACCCACCTGCTGGTCCCTCCTGACTGTTGTAGGAAGTTGCCAGAGCCATCCTTGGTCCCTCCTTCCATCCCCTTCCACGCCCCACCCCATCCTCACCCCCAAGCTTTGGGAAGAGAAACAGTCCACCTTCACGCTCAATTCGGAAGTATGGCTGGAAGGAGCCTGCCTGTTGAGGACAGGAAATGATCCGAGAAAGCTTCTGAGACGGCTCCTCATCCCTTGGTCCTCCAAACCTCTCAAGGGGCCAGAGTCTTGCCTGCTCTCTCCTCCCAGTCAAATGTAAAGCATTTAACCCCTCTAGCTTTCCCCTGTGTTCTCTGCCTGTCTCCCTCTGGGCCAGGCGCTCCTGTATCCGTGTTTACTCAGGATAACTGGTGCCTAGAGCCCACAGTGGGGGTTGGGGGTGGGCGACAAGGCTTGGGACCGAATCATTCAAATCCACATTCAAAACAGATGCCCTCTCAGGGGAGAGGAGGGGAGATGGCCCTCCACGGGGGAGGAGTTTCAGGTTAGTTCATCTTTGTCAGCTCATCCCTGACCACTGGGACTTTAATTTAAAAGGTTGGGCCTCTCTCTGGGTGGTGCTGACCTCTGACTCCCTGTGACCTCGCCACCTGTAGAATGGGAGGGAATTGGTGTAGGACAATCTGTCTCACAGTAAGCTCCTAGCTCAGCAGCAGCACCTGGGAACCTGATAGGCACATTTTCAGGTCCACTTGGGACCATGGAACCAGTATCCTTAGAGATTGGGGTCCAGCAATCTGTGTATCCACACCCCTTCAGATGACTCCAGCTTGGGACACACTGCACTAGGCCTTAGACGTGAGCCATGATGAACATTTAGACTCCATCACACCGTGCTACTGGATGTCAGGACTCTGGTCCCAGCCTTTCTGGATACTGGAAGGCACCGGGAGACTGTCCAGAGCAAGGCTTCATTTCCTGGTAGCCAACGGCAGGTCTCCTGTGTATCAGCCATGCCATCATATCCCAGGACCACACTGGAGGGCACTCCAACTGTAGAATGACTGGGGTGACAGTGTCTCTAACATCATGTACTCAGGACACCCTTGTAGCCCATAAAAATCAGAGTGGATGATTAAGTGGATGAGGGCTCCATTTCTGAGAAGCAGCTCTCCTAAAAAGCTCTGTAGTCAAAGGATTTTGAGTGTGCTAGGTAAAGAGGGAGGAGAACATAGTGGAGGGGGGGGGAAGGAGGACAAGGGGAAGAGGGGGAAGAAGGGGAAGAGGAGAAGGGAGAGGAGGGGCAGGAGGGAGATGAGGAAGAAGAGGAGAAGGAAGGAGGAGGAGAGGGAGGAGGGAGAGGAGGAGGGGGAGGGGAGGAGGAGGAGGAACATGGATCTTCTCTACAGGACTGATCAGGTCCTTTAATGCACTATGGAACTTTCAGAGTGTTCAAGAGCAGGCTCCAGTGTGAGCATAATTCTTAACCATCCTTCCAAGAAATCTTTTAGATCATAAGATTCTACCCCCCCCCCCATAAAATAACTCTGACTCATCCCATTACTTATAGATATGAAATTTAAGTTAAGAGCAGTGAAGTAATGTGTGCCAGGTCATGCAGAGCACTGAACGCTGAGCTGAGGTTAGAATCTTCTCCACTTCACAGGGCTCAGACATGGGTGCTAGGGGCTTCCCAACAGCTGCTACCGCAGCCAGGGCGGAGACTGCTGAGTTAATGGTCATATCTGCTGTCACCATTTGTACCTCCTTTTAGAGAGCTTCTGGCCTGAGCTATGCTTGACTCCCCCACCCCACCCCCAGCCTAGCTGCCCACAAAGCTCTGTGAATATGAGTAGTGTTGAGGGTGCAGTCCTGTCTGCTCACAGCCTGTACCACTTGCAGACATGGCGAAGAAGGCATCCACCCGCTGTAGGAAATGCTTTATTGTCCTAGAACCATGGAGGAAGGAAATGGCCAGCTTCTCAGTGCAAGCTGCCTACTTTCCATGCTGACAATTCAGCACATCAATAGGCCTTTCAGCCAAACACAGGGCAGGGCCAGGCTAGAATTGTGCACCACTCATGCTCTGTAGTTTCATAGCCTGAGAACTTGGTCTTTAGGCTCTAGGTACTGTCAGAAAGTGAAGTTGCCATTCATCCATCCATCTACTCATCCATCCACCAAGCCATCCATCCATCCATCCATCCATCCATCCATCCATCCATGTACCCATCCATCCATGTATCCATCCATCCATCCATCCATCCATCCATCCATCCATCCATCCATTGATCCATTCATGTACCCACCCACCCACACACACATCTATCTATATATGGACAAGAAACATGCAAAGACTTGTATAAGCATTAGATGCCTCATACAGACTAAGTTACTCTCTCTGAAACACAAAGCTGTCCAGCTTGTGGCACTTGTCAGTTTTCTGTGGTGTAAATGTCCCCAAATTTCAAATTACCAACCTGGTGTCACCGATGTGGGACTGGGTAAAGAGGCTGGGTAGTCTACCATATGCTCACATAGTATTTCCACTGAGGTTGGCACACGCAGGGATAGCTTAGCAAATCAGACTCCATTTGACTTAAGCAATACACATTGTTTTCCCAGCAAATCACTTAGCAACCTTGGATAAGCTGCATGCATACCCCTCTCCCAAGGCAATCTGGTTCCTCAAAGCGATGGGTCCCTGGCACTGTTAGTCACTTCCACTTTGTGGTCTACAATGTCTGACTGAGAATTAGGCAGAGTGAATGGGAAGAAAACTGTGTTCTTAAAATAAACTTTTAGGTGAAAAATCTTATTTATCACCTAATGTCTATGCATAATTGGATGTGCAAATGATTAAAAACAGACGCATTGTGGGAAAGGACATTTACAGTAAACAAAGGCTTACATAACTCAAGCCTGTCAATCAAACCAGGAAACTACCTGTCCCTTGTCCCTTGTCCCTTGTCCCTTGCCCCTTAGCAACTAACTCTTCCTCCTCTTCGTAGACCAATAAAAGAAATCCCCAAATGGTCACGTAGTGCTGGCGAGTACTCGCTCAGAGCCCACTCTCTCCTGGGGTATGTGGCCTATACATTGCTTCTGCACAAAAATTCTGCTTGCTACTTACTATTCATGGTGCGTGCATGAGTGTTTTCAGTTCTTTCAACAAGACACCAAGAACCTGGAAACATCTGGCCCCAACTGTACCGCCACCACGTGGACATAAATCTAACCTCAAGCAGTAAGCACAAGCTACAGTAAATATCTACACATGGGTAAGTTTCCAATATTACCTTTGCTTCAAAGTTGAACTGAGGGCAAGGTCTGAGGAAGCGGCTCCGTGCAGAACAGTTGCCTAGGATGCAAGCCCCAGCACAACATATGGAAAAGATGTGAAGAGACTTAATTGAAGATTTGTGCAATTTAATTTTTAATGATGTCGTATTTAATAAAGAGACGACAAAATCCCTGGGAAAGACACATTTGTCCCTGACAAGAGAACACCCGGGGCCACACACGGGAAGGCTCTTCTCCACTGGGGGCAGGAGTTGAAAGGCCACAGTAATACAGTGACAGTCACCCACAGTAAATCCACTCTGCGCAGAAAGGTCAGGCTGGCAAGCTATGTCTAAAGGGTACAGATTAAAATCCTATTGCATTCATGGTCCCCAAATAATTTCAATTTTAGTACTTTTGCAGAGTCCACAGTATTAGCCCAGCCCTCCCTCCTGCTTAAACCACAGTCCTCTGGGCTCTACTGAACCCCTCTTTTGTTTCTGTTAACTAAAGGTCAGCACAGAGGTCAGAGGAAATAGCATCTATCCTGGAAACAAAGACTTGCAGTTCCTGTGCATTGAATCAGCAGGACCAAGAATACTGCAGATGCCGGGGGAGGGCTTTTGTTTTGTTTTGTTGTTTAAACTGGGGATTTCCAAAGCAGATGTTTTTGTAAGTCACACATTGGCCGGGCATGGGCAGAAATCCTACATTGTAAACTCCTCTGAGGATGGGTTAACCAGCACATTCCAGCTGTCAGATGTTAAGAGCCAAGGCCACTGACCCAAGGCTCCTAATTCAGCAGTTCGTGTTAGCAGATGTTTGCTGCCTCCTTAGAAAGTCTTAGCCTGGGTACGTTCCTCTCACATCCTCTACAAGGGTCTCATCCTCAGATCAGCAGATCTATGTGTTGGGAGGCCCAGGGCCCTGGGGACTGCTGTTGCTGCTGCTGCTTCTTCTTCTTCTTCTTCTTCTTCTTCTTCTTCTTCTTCTTCTTCTTCTTCTTCTTCTTCTTCTCCTTCTCCTTCTCCTTCTCCTTCTCCTTCTCCTTCTCCTTCTCCTTCTCCTTCTCCTTCTCCTTCTCCTTCTCCTCCTCCTCCTCCTCCTCCTCCTCCTCCTTCTTCTCATTATTATTATTATTATTATTATTATTATTATTATTATTATTATTATTATTATTATATTATTATTTACACTCTCTGGTTAGGAACGTTAATCAGTCCTGAAACTTTAAATACCAGTGACTTCTTTTATCTAAATATTTAGTGTAAATAGTTTTATTTAAGTCAAAGAGCGAGGCAGGAGGAAGAGTGGGAGAGAGGGGGGAAGGGAGGGGGAGGTGGAAAGAGGGGGAAGAGAAGGAATAGTTGCAATACTCAGATTAGCCAGTAGAGGGTATCAGTTCCCCTGGAGCTGGGGTTCCAGGCAGTTGTGATCCGCTGGATGTGAGTGTTGGAACAGAATTCAGGTCCTCTTCAAGAGTGGTACATACTTAGCCTCTGAGCCTTTTCTCTAGCCCCTTAATAAGGAATTTATATTATCTATTAATTAACTACTATAGAAAATAAGATATTTTAATTATTCATTTATTTGTGTTTGTGTATGTGCACATGTGTATGTACATGTATGTGTGTTGTGCATGTGTGAATGTGTGTAGATGTGTGTATGTGCCATTGTATACATGCAGAGAACAGAGGACAACTTGCCAATGTTGGTTCTCTACATCCACCATGTAGGTCCTGGGGATAGCACACAGGTCATCGACCTTGGTGTCAAAGGCCTTTATCCACTAAGCCATTAATTTTTTAAAAATTAACTAAAAAAATCTATAATAGCATTTTATTGATATGATTATGTTAATATCTTTCACTCATAGCGAACATCTTTTATTTTTATTTCACTAGAGTTAATGATTTTGGTTTGCTTAGCTTTCTCTTACCATCTGGCTAGGTCAACCCATATCCTTAAAGTCTGTCACCGAAGGTTTTGCAGGGTTGAACTCATCACTAAACTTTGCCAGTTCTGTTCTCCTCCAGGACTGCCATGCCCAGCCTCCTCCCCCTCCCTCTCCAGCCTTCAGTTCCTTTTGACTGCCTGGGCACCCCCTTCAGTCCTCGGTGGTCTCCTGCCTCCTGGGCGCCCCCTTTAGTCCGAGATGGTCTCCCACCTCCTGGCCCTCATACATTCTTTGGTTTCCTTCCTCATGGGAGCAGTTTTCCTCCAGAAGTTTCCCTGAGATAGCTAGCTAATGGGAAGCCAATATCCTGGCATTTTTGTCTCTGAAGATGTCTCTAGTCTCTGTTCACATTCCATGCTCTAATAGATATTCAATATCCTCTCTCTGATAGTCTTGTATTTCACATTGATTTCACGCATGTCATCGTTCACTGGACAAGACACGTATGGCCTCCAGTCTTGGAACCTTCTTGTTATTATTTCTTTGGTAATCACTTTCCAACTTTCTCGTGTTTCTTTCTCTACAATTCCCATTGGGCAGAATTTGGGACATCTCTTTTTGCCTGGTTTTCTACCTGTGAGTGCCTTTTGGGAGCCAGGAGGGTTTCCTTAAATATATCACCCGATCATGCTTGCCTTCTGCCCATGGGATTTCCCAGCTTAGCTTTTGTTTCTAATTCCTGGGAACCTTTCATGGGTATGCCTATTCTTTATAATTAGATCGCCTTCTAATCTTCTTGAGGAAGCGGTTCATTTGACATTTTCTTTTCCGTCGTGCATTTCACTTGAGTGAGTTCTCCTCTGACTGTTTGGATCCCTGTCTTCTGTGTGGAAGGCTTTCCTTGGGCATCTGATGAACCATGGCTATCCCGCTATGGCCAAATGCTAACAGGAAACCTGGCTGCACAGATGGCAGGAGACTTGTGGACCTCTTTGTAGGATGCTCGGTGGGGTCCACTGGTATTTTCACTTAGACCTTCAAATGGCAATCACTACAGGTTTTCCTGGGCAGTTCAGTATCTACAGAAAGTACAAGGGTGCTTCAAAATACCTGTCAGGATAAGAGCCTGGCAGCAGTCCTCAAGTCGGGCAGCATGGGCGGGACAGCCCTGGTCTTCAGCGTTCATACTGTGCTAGCTCCTTGCTTAGTCTGGCTTCCCCATCCTACCCGGCTCTCCAACCTTCCAGGCTCATCTTCTTCAGAGAAGAAAGTCCCAGTCCCCAGCATGACAGGGAGAGCACACTCACTGGTGGGAGCCTGGGTGGGGCTGACTTTCGGTACACATTGTTACACTTTATCCATTGCCAGCTGCCATGTCCTTGGTCACCCTTCCTCTCTTCTCGTCCAGCGCCTCCCACTCCTTTGCCTTCCAGGGCTTCCTCCCGGTAACCTAGCTTCTTGCTGTCTACAGCTCTGTCTCTTGAGCATACGGATGGAGGCGTATTCTCAGGTAAACAATGACGGCTCTCCGTCTGACCCACTCCCCATCTCTGAGTAGCATGATCTGAAGCTACAGACGTCTTTCATTTCACTGGACTTGAGGTTTACCTTGGGGCTTTGTTCTCCTCTGTTTGGGGGTGACTTCTAAAGGGTGAAGAGGAAGCAGTATGCCATCAGTTACTTCCTGAACCAAACCATACAATTGACTCCCAGAATTGACACATCTTCTCAACAGCTCCTCAGAGCCCCAACTTGTTGGGGAGCTGTTTGTACTTGTTCAACAAACACCTTTAATTCCCTTGACAGTCATAGGACACTCACTAGGCATAGCTACCTGTGCCTGTAATCCCAGAATGTGAGCCACTGGGACAGAAGGATGCCAACTTTGGAGCCAGTCTGAGCTACATAGTGGGAACCCGTGTCAAAGAGACAGACAGACCAAACCAAAACAAGATGCTTGGTTTCTTCCCCTCCCTCAACACTTCTCTTTTTCAATTCTTTTCTGTCTTGATAAAGTCACGCTCCTGACTGTCCTAGCCAACAGCGTAGGAAAGAGAAAGAGTACACCTGGCATAGCTTCCTCTTCCTGCTTCAATTAGTCAGGGTTTCCATTGCTGTGATGAGACACCATGACCCAGAAAACTTGGTGAGGAAAGGGTTTGCTTCAGGATATACTCCCAGGCGACAGTCCACCATTGAGGGAAGTCAGAAAAGGAACTCAAACAGGGCAGGAACCTGATGCAGAGGCCATGGAGGGGTGCTGCTTACTGGCTTGCTCCCGATGACTTCCACACCCTGCTTTCTTACAGAACCCAGGACCACCCAAGGATGGCACCACTCACAGTGGGCTGGGCCGTCCCCCATCAATCACTAATTAAGACAATACCTACAGACTGCCCTCAGCCCAATCTTCTGGAAATATTTTCTCAGTTTCGGTGCCCTCTTCTCAGGTGACTATAGTTTGTGTCAAACTGACAAATCAAGCCAGCCCAGTGCTCATCCCAACCCCGCCTACAGCTCTGATCCTCAAAGGCCCCTGATGCTCCCCTGCAAAACACTTCCTGCTTCTTCTCTTCTAACCCAAACTGCTAGCACCTCGACCCAAACTATTTTATTCCTGCTACCCGATCTCCCTGATGACATCGCCCCTACACAATGACCAGGTCTTTCCTTCCTGCAGCTGAAGAAGCCTGTCAGCTCTCTGTGAGCTGACTGCGCACCCCACCCTTCTCTCTATGCCTTGAGCATGCTGGCCTTCTGGTCACCCCAACAGTGTGTTGGAGTTCCTTCCCTTCTACCTGCACCCCAACAGACTTCCCTTGCTCATTGTTGGTCTTGGAAAGGCCAGCCCTAACAAGACCAGCTAAAACTTTCCAGAACTTTCTGGAACTATCTGTCAAATTGCCTTCTGTGCCCTTTGTCATTTCCCTAGATGGTCACCTACTTCCTTCCTCATTGTCTCTTCCCAGGAGAGGATAAGATAGCTGTTGACTAAGGGCCGTGTCTGCCTTCACGCAGGGGATGTCGTGGATGTGGGTGCTGGAGACAAAGCACCTCCCAGAGACATCCATGTTCACGTCTCTGTTTACTTTTTCTTTTTGAGACAGGGTCTCGCTCTGTAATCATTGCTGGCCTGGAACTTGCAGTGCAGACCAGGCTGGCTTCGAACTCACAGAGATCTGCCAGCCTCTGCCTCCTTCCTGAGTGCTGGGATTAAAGGTGCACCCCTCTAAGCCTGGCAATGTTTGGTTCTTTTGTTTGGATTTAAACAAAAGGAACGTTTCATGTTTCTATAATTATTTTACACTAATATCAAAGCATTAGGCTTTACCATAGCATCTTCACGCACACATGCCAGGGCTCTTACAGGGACAGGAGAGCTGGGACTCAGAGGTCCTCTAGCCTAGTGCCAGTTCTATATACAATGTGAAAGTAGGGCGAGCTTTGGCAAATAACTTCACCACGATGAGCCTCAGTTTCGCCTACATGCTAGATGGTGGTCATCATTCCTTTCCCTTCCTTGAGGGACACAGCTGTAAGGCAAAATGAGGTTATGAAAATAAAGGGCTCTGCCCCCACCAGTGCTTGTTTGTGAATTGTGAAATCCTGTGATCCACGGGTCAGGAGAATTTCTCTTCACCATCACCACACCCACACCAGGAAGGGAATGGGAAGCTTGAATGGCAGGAGGGCAGGGAGAGCGACTGGCTCACTTCCACGCTACAATGAAGCAGGCCGGCAGCCCTCAGAGGTCTCGTTCACAGTCACAGATGACATTCTTGGTTTCTAGGAAAGGAAATAGCAGTGTGTTCTGGTGCTGGCCCGTGTTGTCTTGGCCCCATGGCGACAGTTCCTCGTTCACTTTGCTAACATCATAGTCTTCTTCCTCTTTAACAACATCAGCTATAATTTTCCTTTATTTGCTTTCTAGAGCTTCTTCAGGATTTTGCCCAACCATGACCATGTGGGAACTGACCAGCACACAAAGAAAACCCTGTCTTCATGGCGCTATCTCCTGCCAGTGTTGCCAGCATCAGCAGAGACCCAGAGGATGCCCCTCCCCAGTCCCCTTCCCCTTCCTGTGTTCCCGCTCATCTATCTCTCCATGCTCCATGTGGTCTTCTGTGGTGCTCTTTGTAGGGATCAAGGTCACCATGTGGAAAGGAAAAAGGAGGGCATGGTGGGAGGTGAGAAGCATTCTCCTAACAGCTCAGTTCTCTTCCCAGAAGTGGACTTAGGTGTTTGGGGCTGAAAGTGCTCTGGAAGGCGAACTGTTTCCCAGCAGGGGTGCATGAAGGAAAGGCCAGCAGATAATCCTGGAGCTCCGGAATCTTGGGGTTGTCAAGGGTAAGGGGTTGCAGCCAGCAAAGCTCCTCCTACCTACTGGTGGTTTCCACCTCCTTTCTACTGGCAGGCACCCCACAGCCTTTGCCATGACACCCCTGGATGGTTCTTCTGCCTTGAGTATATCTCCCCTCTGCCTACACTTCAGGATCACCCATTGTCCCGGAAGGGACAATAGAACATTTTCTAGTCAGGTCCTAGGAATCATAGAACAAATCAATCACTTACTGAAAAGAAAAAAATTGTTTAAGTTTGATGAGAGGACAAATGAGAACACAGGGATTCAGTAACGGCCAGGGAGCTTGTCTAACATGGGTGCTGGTTCCTGGACTTCCACTCATGGCCCTAAGTCTACTTGGCTGCTCAGACGCTCATCTCCCTTCCTCTTCTGCTCATTGGGACCCTCTGAGGATGGTGGCCCCGGGTGTCCACCAGCTCTTCACACTGTGTTCCACAAATCCACGGCTGCTGTTTTTCCTCCTGGGAGTGTGTTACTATTCCTGCTTATTCCTGTGGTCAAACATTACATGAGCACCCACAGCATGCCAGGCAGTTGGTCCAGACACACTGTTCCCGCCTTCAAGGTGCCCAGGTGAAGGCCACCACCATGGTTGAGGGGCAGAGGGAGTTGCCAGATTCTGTGCCATGCACAGCAGTGAGAGAGCATTGAAGAATAAGGCTGATCTCTTTGTGCTTTTGAAAAAAACTAACGGTTCCATAGATCACCCCGCCAGCTCCACCTTACCCTACCTGCAGGGTGGTCTTTCCAGGGTATTCTCCTGGTTAGGACACCAGTTTAGACACGGCCCACTTCATCTCTTTGCTTCTTTGCCATTCAGTCTCCATACCTTCTGCGGGCCATACCCAGAACACCAGGATGTTGCTAGCCTCCTTTCCAGCCCTCAGGACATGTTCACCATTACCTACTATAGCTACTTCTTAGAAAACCTGTAAGAGTTATGCAAGCAGACACACATGACAGGCAGCAAACAAGGGGCATCGAATACAGACTGGGGTCCCAATAAGCCTTCTTCCACCTCCAGCTGGGCTCCATGGAAGGGTAGCAGGAATAAATATAAAGAAAAGGAGGTGAGGCAGGGGAGGAGAGACAGGTGTGCTCTTGGCATGCAGGTACCTCCAGGGAAGCACACAGACCAGGCCATTCGTGGACCACAGAAGCAGGATAGAAGATAGCTGTCTCCATGAAAGTATGCCCACCCACTGTGTGGTACATGGAGCGATGGGAGGCTGTGACACATGGTGCCAGGAGACTGTGAGATCACTACCTGGGACATTTCAAAGCATGGGGTGACAGAAGGAGGCTGGCGTCCCTGAGGGAGATTGGGCAGGGAAGAAAGGTAGGAGAGCTATAGAAACCCAGAAAGAGGGACGACTAAGGTGACAAGTTGTTGTGGCTTCCCAGCTTAGAGTTAAGGAGGATTTTCCTAAAAGGTTAGAAAGGATGAGATGGATCCAAGTTTGCCACAAAGCTGTCTGCCTGTGACCACGAGCAAGCCCTTTCATTTTTCTAAGCCTGTGTTCACTTAGCATCGGGAGATGATCAACCCTGCTGCCACTGTCTGTTGCCTGAACAAAAGACGACTAACTGCCTCCCAACAGCACACATGTTCTGAAAGCACGGACATTCTAGTTGCCATGTAGGGACTCAGTCTTTAGCTTTATGCCTCTGGTCCCATAAAACCGTCCTTGACTGGGATGGCTGGGGAGTAGTCACCATCTTTTGGAAGACTCTGATATGACGATGACCCACATGTGTCTATACGCAGAGACACATGTAAACAAGCAGAGGCATGTAGAGAAAGTGGGGTTCCTGCTGGAGAGGGTGGAAGGGGACTGGAAGGCAACCATGGCCACTGGATCAAAAATGGAAGTGTTGGTGTTGAGGCAATGTCTCGGCAGTTAAGAGCATGAGTTGCTTTTTCAGAGGACTGGAGATCCGTTCCTAGCACCCACATTGGACAGCTCTCAACCACCTGTAACTCTATTGGAATCACCAATACCTGCGTGTGCGCATGCATGCATGCACACACACACAAATACATTTTCTTTTTCTTTTTTTAATTGCAAGACCATAGAGGTCTGACGTATTGGCTCTGCCTGATGTGGGTGCTGGGAATCAAACTCAGGTCCTCTGGAAGCATGTGTTCTTCACCACCGAGCCATCTCCCCAGCACTCCTAAGTGAATACATTTTAAGAAATGGAAACATCTGTCTACCTCTTGGTCCTTCCTGGTTTGGTCCCTGGGTCTACAACCCAAAGAACTGTTCACCTGGCCCACAGGGAACAAGGACAGGGAGGCTGACACAGGTGACTGGGTGACTGTATGTGACATGGAGACTACAAGGGAATTCCTCAGGGGAAGTGCTGTGGAGAGTGAGAAGCAGTGTGTTCAGGGCCGGTGGCAGGCGGACAGTCTTCATGTGCATCTGTAGGCTGATGTAAAGGGCAGTGTAGCCATCCTTATTAAAAAGATTCCTTCGGGAAACCCTGCTGCATGCTGCGGCATGGGTGAATCTTTGAAGATGTTCTGTGGTGAAGAAGCCAGCGACAGAGGTGACTACAGTAAGATGCTACCATCCTGGGGGTTTCTAAAGTCATCAGGTTCATAGAAACAGGAAGTAGAGTTATAGTGGTGGTTGCCAGGAGATTCAGGGAGGAGGAAATAGGATGTTGCTCAGTGAGAATAGAGTTTCTATTTTGTTAGTTGGGGAAGCCACAGAGAGCGGGTGCACCATGTGAGGAATGTTCACACTTGCAGAGCTGTGAACTTAGAAATGACTAAGATGATACATTTTTGCACTGTGTGGTAGTGTGTTCTATTTTGGTTTTGTTTGTTTGTTTTGTGGGTTTTTTTAAAGACAGGATTTTTTAAAATTAATTTAATTTGCAAAAATGTTTCTTCTAAATTGAAGCATTCCCTCCCAGAGGGAGAAGGGCATCTCACTCTGGGCTCTGGAGACTTGGCAGTCAACACATTTTGCAAGCTCAGAGAGCTGAACCCCCCAGATTCACGTTATAGAGGGAGTGAAGAATCCCTGCCTACCAGAGACTCACTCAGCTGCCTGGAGGAGATTATCCCATCTTGTCTGCAGGCTGTGCAGAACCCATGGTTGCAGCTGTTGTGAAGTTCTCACCCAGGCAAGGGTGGGCTTTGTAGAGATTCAAGTTCCTTTGAGTTGTGTGTGCTCCTGGTAAGTAGCTCTCACCCATACTCCTAAAAATAACCAATATACTCACCAAGCTAGACTTGGGTTGAATTGTTTCTTTGGTCTCTCATTGGCTTCCTATTCAGGGTGACTAGACATGTGTCTCTCAAGAGAAGTCCCATGCTACATTGAGTGGCTACTCCAATTAAGGTCACAGGCATCAAACAAGACTGCCACATTGTGAGATCGGAGACACACGGGAAACACTTTGGGATGACTGTCTTTTGGGGAACAAGAGTAGGGTATGCTGGTCAAAAGGAGTGAGGCTGAGAAGAGAGCAAGAATGGGTATGGGGCATCAACTGAAGTGTTGATAACTTGCTTCCCCTAAGTCCCAGAGAGGCTCCCTGCCAAGCCGAGGGAAGGGCTGGAGCAAACCTTACACTTCAGCAGGAAGAGTCAGAGAAGCAACTGCCTTGGGGGTATGCAAACAAGGTAGAGGGTATCCCTACCTTGGCTGCCTCCTGAGGTGCAGGGGGACCTTTGTGTGGTGACACCTTTCCCTCAGGACAGGGTTCCCCCTCCCCATCACAGCAGCCTTCTTTCTGTGCACTAGTCCCAGACACACACACCCCAGCAATAGTTGGGTCTGCCTGGAGTGTCCCCAAGGCAGCTCCTCCTGGTCATCTAAACCAGAATTGAAACCTCTGTATTTCCCTGAAGTGGTAGGACTAATCCGCTCTACTCCCCAGTGACAGGTGTGCGATTTCCTCGCTGTCCACCTAAATGCTCTGTATCCTCAAATCACTCACACACACACACACACACACACACACACACACACACAGCCTTCTATTTTAATATGTCTTAACCAGTGTAATGGCTGCTCCATTCTCAAACTTCTATGTAGCTAATGCCTCTCCTCTCCTCTCCTCTCCTCTCCTCTCCTCTCCTCTCCTCTCCTCTCCTCTCCTCTCCTCTCCTCTCCTCTCCTCTCCTCTCCTCTCCTCTCCTCTCCTCTCCTTTCCCTCTCCTCTCCTCTCCTTTCCCTCTCCTCTCCTCTCCTCTCCTCTCCTCTCCTCTCCTCTCCTCTCCTCTCCTCTCCTCTCCTCTCCTCTCCTCTCCTTTCTCTCTCCTCTCCTCTCCTTTCCCTCTCCTCTCCTTTCCCTCTCCTCTCCTCTCCTCTCCTCTCCTCTCCTCTCCTCTCCTCTCCTCTCCTCTCCTCTCCTCTCCTCTCCTCTCCTCTCCTCTGGTATTCTTGAATAATTACTTACTACAATTTATACTTCATCTTTGCCACCCAGACCCAATAGGGGAAGGGGCCCCTAGGGCTGCTCTTCCCACCTCTTACATGGCTGGTTCTCTGTCTTCCACAGCTCTCAAGCCTGCATCCTATTCTGTTCTTGGCATGGCGATTCTAAATCTTTCTTTTTCTTCTGGTTCCCTTGCCTGGGAAATCTAAAGTCCCACCTTTGTCTCCCTGCCCAGTCATTGGCCATCAGCAACTTTGTTTACCAATTACAACCAGATTGGGGCAGGGGGCTTCAGCATCTCTCAGGCAGACATGTGAATTCCTGTGTAATTTGGGAACGCAATTAGAATAATATAAGCAATAAATCAAATCTATGATATTTTACCCTTTCTGTCCATTAAAAGGCCTTTTCCCTTAGCTATACATTGAATATAGTTATATACACTATAAGGTGTGATATACACTAATAGCACCCAGTCCATCAATTTTGTCAGATTAGGTACATTACTCTAATATCTATCCTAACTTAAAGAGTTTACAATTCTATTTCTGAATCATATTTTGATTTTAACCCATATTACCATTTGGAAACCATCCTTTCAAATCTACATCATCTTCCTCAATGCTAAACAACTTACATTTGACTATAAGACTATAACTAGTTTTCAACCTCATCAGAGGTCTGAGAATGAATTAAATATTACCTGAATATATAGGAAGCACAAAAAACACAGTTTCCAGAACTTAAGCAGAGACAGCTGACTACCTGGACAGTTCCCTACTCCTCAAAATGTTGGAGCATCTGTCTTTAGCCTTCTGGCTCAGAATTATCTGACAGACCATAAGTGAAGCAGGACCTATGAAAGACTATCTTACTCTGTCTTGGCAGACCTAAGTTGTCAACTATCCCACATTGTGTTTTTTTTCCTGGGCAGTATTTTTGTCTGTAAATGAATTAGGGCAATTCTTGTCCATGCTACCTTGTCACAACTGGAGCAACTCTATATGGAGGTTATGATGGTCAATATCTTTGAACTGTGAAGGGGGTACTGTCAAGAGCTGACATGTCTCTTAATCAAAAATCTAATGATTTATAAATGACATATTCTGATTTATTTCTGATGTTTTTGAAGATTATCTATATAAAGTATATCTAAACTGTTACACCTTGATACTCTTAGCTATTTTTATTTGAATAATATTAAAAACTTTATTATAATTAAATCACAATCTAATATAACCAGGAGTTTACCATCTGACCTTTAACTTGCATTACTTAATCATTGTAAACAGTTTGTATTAGCAGCCAAAGAAGGACTGGGTCTAAGCCTTGTATTCTTAAATGAGTTGTATAGGCACAATGTCTATATTAGGGTAACAATATTAATTTTAAAATTTGTATCAATATATAAAGATTTATATCAACGAAAACCTTAAATCTGTATTAATGAATAAATTCTGCACCAATGTAAGAAATTATACTTCAATTATGTATCATGTATAAAGATTTCTATCAATTATGGCTATACAATGTTTTGTTTAAGAATAAATTTAGTAATCCATCCCATATATTTCCTTCCTGTTCAAAATTATGACCACTTCCAAATCATCCCTTAAAATGACAACCTATCTACAGTTTACAATTTGTAAAATATTCATAAGCAGACACCCAATCTGAAGAGATTGGGATGAGGACTTTTCACAACATTTTCCTGCTGAATAGGGACGACAAAATCTTTTTTAAAGGGGTGAGGAGGGGTAGGAAAATTAGAAAAATTGGTTAGACTTAAGAAAGCTAGCTTGCGGGTAGTGGTGACGCACACCTTTAAACCCAGCTCTTGGGAGGCAGAGGCAAGCAGATTTCTGAGTTTGAGGCCAGCCTGGTCTACAGAGTGAGTTCCAGGACAGCCAGGGCTACACAGAGAAACCCTGTCTTGAAAAACCAAAAACCAAACCAAACCAAACAACAACAACAACAAAAAAACCCAAACAATAACAACAACAACGAGCTAGTTAGCTTTAGCATCTGTCTCACCAGGCTCAGTATGTTTAGAAGGCTCAGGACTTGACTGAAGTTCTGACTGGATCTGTCTGGTCTGAAAGGATGGATGATCCGAGTCCATTGGGAATCAGCAGCTATTCCTGAAGCAAGTCTCTGGAAACAGCATCAGGAAGCAAAGAGCTGGAACAGCAGGCCATTTTAGCATCCCTGCAGATAAATCTTGTCAGAGTTGTACATTCTGCAATGTATGAATCTTACAACAAAATTTAAGTTATTAAGGTATTTGTATGGATTGTGTAAGGTGCACAGATCAGTTAAGGATTTTTGTTCCTTGTTTGAGCAAGAAAGACAACTATCCTTGTATGCATTAATTTGGTCAATGACCAATGTAATAAGTCCTTATTTATGCCATGTGAAGGATGGCATGATGGATCTTAAGGATTCCATAACCAACAAGATTTCTTGTCTAATTTTAGCTGAAGTTTTGGCTAGAGACATTTGTATGTCTAAGCCAGTTTCAGGGCTGTTCCCATCCGCATGTCATGGCACCTGTCCTGTTTGATCTTGAGGTTTTCTTTCCTGTAGCCAACATCTTCAGGGGGTCTGCCCCTTCATGTCAGATCCATATCATTCTGGAAAAGGTCCAAAGCCTTTTTTTTTTTTTTTTTTTTTTGGTTTTCTTGAGACAGGGTTTCTCTGTATAGCTCTAGCTGTCCTAGAACTCAACTTTGTAGACCAGTCTGGCCTCGAACTCAGAAATCTGCCTGCCTCTGCCTCCCGAGTGCTGGGATAAAAGGTGTGTGCCATCACGCCTGGCTCAGAGGATTTTTAGTATCATAACTGCCAAAAAACTTTTAACCACATGCATTTTGATAATTAAAACAACTTAATTAAAGCAATCTAACTAAATATTATTATCCCTTGAGACAGTGCTCTTTAACTATCCCCTCTTTTTTTAAAGATTTATTTATTATTATATGTAAGTACACTGTAGCTATCTTCAGACACACCAGAAGAGGGCATCACATCTCATTATGGATGGTTTTGAGCCACCATGTGGTTGCTGGGATTTGAACTCAGGACCTTTGGAAGAACAGTCAGTGCTCTCAACTGCTGAGCCATCTCTTCAGCCCACCCCACCCCCCTTGTTCTTACATGATTAATTTTTGTTTTGTTTTGTTTTTCAAGACAGGGTTTCTCTGTGCAGCCCTGGCTGTCCTGGAACTCACTTTGTAGACCAGGCTGGCCTTGAACTCAGAAATCCGCCTGCCTCTGCCTCCCAAGTGCTAGGATTAAAGGCGTGCACCACCACTGCCCAGCTCATGATTACTTTTTAATAGTGAGATCAAGGCCTAAATTTATTTACTCATCTATGTATACTTAAATTCTCCCCCCACAGAGATTAATATCTCAGTGGGTATATATGTCCCCTTTTCTTTTATATAACTTAAATTAACATTCTTTCCTATGTATTTAACTTTATAAATTTTCTTCTACTTGCTGTATAAGCCTATTCTTAGGCTTCTTAATTTGTCATACCAGGCTAAGCAATCCCAGAGATCCTGTGGACCATGTTCAACGAACCAAGTGCTGCCCTGGCATTGACTTTTTCAAATTTCTTTTTCTTTTTTAAAGATTTATTTATTTGTTTTATGTTTATGAGTGCTCTATCTGCATGCATACCTGCATACCAGAAGAGGGCATTAGATCCCAGTGTAGATGGTTGTGAGCCACCATGTGGTTGCTGGGAATTGAACTCAGGACCTCTGGAAGAGCAGTCAGTGCTCTTAACCACTGGGCCATCTCTCCAGCCCCGCCAGTTATTGTTAAAATGAGAGGTTTGAGCAGGAACCTGTTTACCCTGGTGTGCTCTGGGTTGGGCACTCTCCTGTGGCTTCATGCAGTATTGCGGGGGCTGCTGCAGTCTGTTTGGCTTGGCATACATATAAGAGTGAATCCCATCCATAAGCCTGCCAGCTTTCCAAGTGTTATCAGCACATGTGGAGTGGACTTTGTGTGTGCACAGAGGCGGCACTGTGTGAAATGGAAGCGGGGGCCGTGCTGCTATTAGATTACATCTCTTTAGAGAGGGAGACAGCCATGGAAGAGGTAAGGACCAGTGCTCACTTAGCCTAGACTGTTCTCCTATGGAGACATCAATTATGGCCACCCACGAGGTGTAAAACAGGATGAGATTTGCAAAGGAAAGTGGTTAAAAAAAATGTCTATCAGGCTGGGGAGGTGGCTCAGCAGGTCAAGGTACTTGCTGTCATGGCTAACAATGCAAGCTTCATCCTTGGAACACACATGGTAGGTGAGAACTGACTCCCACGAGTCCTCTGACCTCCACATTGGGGTATAGGCAATGTGGTATGTGTGTGACTGAATATAGACACGCATATTGAATAGATGAATGTAATTAAAATGATTAAATGTATAGCATTTGTTGTGTATGTTATAAAATGAATAATCAAGAAAAATGGAAAGTAACATAAATGAAGATAAAGTTTCTATATTCAGAAATGCTGTCTGGATTTCCATCTGTCAAAAGCCACCTGTGGCAAGGGAGGAATCCATAGTGGCTTTTGCCAGTCTGGCTGTGTTTCCTTTTTTTTTTTCTTTTCTTTTCTTTTCTTTTCTTTTTTTTTTTTTTGATTTTTCGGGACAGGGTTTCTCTGTAAAGCCCTAGCTTCTGTGTTTCCTATTGTCTATGATTCTACCATTCGCCACAGGCACTAACTAGGTCAGAGCCACTGGTGACAGAGGAGCGGGAACTCCTGAGGTGTGGTCACAAAGTAAACTGGGGGTGGGGGCTGATGAGATGGTGGAAGAAGGGAACCGATGCCACAAAGTTGTACTTGGTGTTGTCCCACAATAACACATGCGCGCGCGTGCGTGTGAGCGTGTACACACACACACACACACACACAGAAGTAGGAGAGTGTTGTGCTGCATACCTGGTTTACTGTTTTTTCTTGAATAACAGAAGACACTGTAGCTTTGGAAACACTTTAATCCTATTTATTTATTTATTTATTTAATGTATGTGAGTACACCATTGCTCTCTTCAGACACACCAGAAGAGGGCATCGGATCCCATTACAGATGGTTGTGAACCACTATGTAGTTGCTGGGAATTGAACTCAGGACCTCTAAAAGAGCAGTCAGTATTCATAACCGTCAAGACATCTTTCCAGCCCAAGAAACACTTTAATTCTTGATGAAAAATTCATCTGTTATTGTGAGTTTAAAAAACTTCCTGTACATTAATCCCCCCCACCCCCATCGAGATACTGTTTTGTTAATGTGGCCGAAGCACGGTCTTTGAGGAGCTGAACTAATGAAATACAGACTAGGCTTGTTTTTAAATTTTTCTCTTTTCACCCATACATATGCATTTCACGTATGTACCTGTTTATGCAAAAATATATATATAGATGCACACATATATGTAATTAAAAATAAAAGGACACAATACAATCTTATATTGTGTATTCTTTACTCACTAGCATAAGCATTTCCTGGTACATTAAATATTCCTTCAAATGATTTGCGATATATTCCACCATACGGTTGCAGTATGCATTATTTATCTGCTTCTCTAGCCAACATTTTAAGCTGTTTCCAACATTTTTGCACAGTAAAAAGCTTCAGTAAACAGCACAGCAGAGAACCTGTCCGTGTCTCTGTTTTCATCCATCAGTTTTAGAGCTGGAGTGAACTGGATGAGGTTTTCATGAATATTATCTAGGGCACATATAAATCCTGAAGACGATGCCTGGCGCACGCAGGCATCTAATAACCAGACACTATGAATAGGAAATCAAGTAGCAAGGAGAACAGAGGAACTGGGCCCGGCAGAGGGCCAGTGAAGGAGTGTGCCACTCACCAGCATGAATGGAACTGGGAGGTCTGGGCTAAGGAGCCAGAGACTTCTGAGCTTGTTCCCGGCAGGGGATGAGCCTGCTAAGAGCTAGAACGAGATAGTTCTGCACCTGGAAGCAAACAGGGCAGTACCTACCACCCACTGCGCCCACGTGCAGGCCTGCCGGTTGGGCCTCTTAGGCCTTCTGCTTGATGCTGATCCTACTGCCCATCCAGAGCCCTGAACACTGGCCAGAGAACAAACACCGTGACTCAAGAGTTCTCAAAGTCTATTCATCAGCTAGTGTCTGTCGCTCATGGTACTGACTATATACAATAAGAATCTCCCATTTCTTGCCTGAGGACATGAGCTGGACTGTGCAGACACGGCCTGTGGGGCTTCATGTGGGCAGCTGACTCACAAAGCCCGTCTCAAGCACACAGAGAAATGGTACTCACTTCTGGGAAGGGGTAGGGGCTGGCATGACACAGTGGACAATTACGAGTTTGGTTTTCTTTCTTCTCCAGAGACTACAATGAGAGCAGGAGGCCACCCTTTCCCAAGCCCCCCCAATTGTACTTGTGACCCAGTACTTTAGACTTGGAGTGAATTCCTTGGAGTGAATCTAGTGCATGCCCCGGCATGGCCAACCTCTGTCCTTGGATGACGGGTTTGATTCTTTAGTAGAAGTCAGGTCACCTGGAGCAGGTAGACAGACAAGAGAAGGTGGGGTTCTGGGATAGAGGAGGGATAAGAGCTCTGGACACTATAGTAAGGGTTTTTTTTATGTGTTCAGTCTTTATCTAATGAGGTGCTGCTCTTGAAGCCAGCACCAAGCAACATGAACATCTGGAGGAGGTACAAAGCCTCCTGGGAAAGGATGTGGGACTGTGGCATTCCTTTGGAGGCTCAAGCCCTGGGCTGCTTGTTAAAACCCTGACTAGGCATTCAGTGCTCACTGGGAGCCACAGTAGCACCCACCTCTTCTCTCACCAAGCATTAGAGCCTGCCGCTTGAAATGCTTAGTTGGTCTAGCAAAGCCAGTTCTTTACAAGGGTTTTGATTCCGTGTGGACAAGGGTGCAATTCTCCTTCCTTCCGTATCTTCGACCACCTCCTGGAAGACACCCGTGTCAGTCCTTCGGGCTGCCCTGGAGGAAAACAGCTCGAGCAGCAGCAAGGCTCAGCTAAGCTTCTTTGGATATTGGCTGGATAGGAGCCAGCCAGCTGGGAGGTCTGCAGCACCTCACCCCTAAAGAGTGTCCTAGCAGAGTCTCTCTTTCTTCCCCAGGCCCGGGAGCCCCACCAGCATCGCGGGTGAGCTGGTGCCTAGTCCTCTGGGATGGGTGTGTTGCAGTTCCCATGGTAGATCTTGACGTGGCCCTCACAGCGGAAGTATGCCTGGAAGACATCGCTGTAGCCATGGTCCCTCCACCAGGTGCACAGCTGCCGGTTCCAGGTGCAGTCCAGCACATGGAAGAGTTCAGGGTGCTCCATGCCAATCATGGTGAAGAAGTCCTGGTCCCCCAGGTGGCCCCGGAAGTGGTACTTGTCAGCAAGCTGCTGTACCCACGAAGGTTCCAGCAGATGGCTGTAGAGCGGAGACTGGCGCATGGCCTCCAGGTTCAGCAACATCACTCCACTGTTGAAGCCAGGGAGTCCTTCAGGCGGAGGGTCCCCAACTCTGGTCTTGGGGTTCTCATGGCGGAACTGCCAGAACGTGTGCCTGTGAAGGGAAGGGAAACGGAGTTATCCTAGAAACAAAAGCAGAGGGATTCTGGGCTTCAGAGGGATTCTGGCACATCGCCAGCAAGTAGCATAGCCAGAGCCTGAATCCAGGCCCCCTAGCTCCAAGACTCAGGCTCTCACATCCTCCACAACCCCAGGGTGACCATGTTGATGAGGTCATCACTGTCACTGCCACTGTGTTAGGGTCTGTAGAGATGGCAGGTAGGTCCCGGAATCTTGTGCTCTGTGAGATGGCCCATCACCACAGAGCTAGGAAAACACTTCCCCGGGGAGACTGTGTAACTTGTCTCAACTCACACAGCTGGTGAGAAGCAGAGACGAAACCTAGGCCTTTGGCCCAAAGTTCACGTCCTCCGGACGGCAGCAACGTGGAACTCCCCACCCTGTCTTTATGGTCTTGAAGAGGACGTGACACAGTGTGGGAAGAGTTGAATGATGGATGGCAAAGCCATAGGCAGCCAAACTCAGACTGATCCCAACACTCTCCCCTTTAGAACAAGCTTCATTCACGACCCTGAGCCTAGCATTTCTGAGGGGCTAGGTACAGGCTGGGGTCCAGAGATAGCGCTCAGCAGATGCCTGCAGGTTAGGGTGAAAAGCAGCTGTAAGTGGGACTATGGCATTTAGGAGGGGACGCCACCTCAATTTAGACATTTCTCCAGCAGATTTGGAAAAGCCAACCTAGGCTCTTGAGGTGTAACAGCTGGAGGGAAGGAAACATCTGGAAACCTCCCTGTGACTGACATGCTTAGAGAGCTGGCCATTCTGCTTTCTAGCATTTGAAGCATCAAGATCTTGGGTGTTACAGCATCTGGGGTATGGGGTCCCCAAACCTGTGCTCAAAGACAAGGCTCAGCAGCAGTGCCTGGGACGGGCAGGGTGAGCCTGGGTCCTCAGGTAAATTGCCTCACACTGTTCACAGGATAGGACATAGGTAAAGGGTCAGTTGTGGTCAAAAGCAAACCAGACCCCAGCATGCATGACCTGCACCAGGTCCATTCTTGGTTCTGACACATGAGCCCAGTAAGGAGACAGACAAGCGCTCTTTGTGGTCTCACATGTCAGAAAGGCAGCCGACAGTTTGATCTTGGTAAGGGAAAGCAAGCTCGTGGGACACCAACCAATGGAGCACACAGGCCCATTGTTAGAGTCTGGTCAGGAATGGGCTAAGATGAGCAGGAGCTTTGATCTGGCACCTGCCTGCTGATAAAAGCTTGGCAAAGATAAGCTCTGAGAGCAAGCTGAGATGCTGTGGCCCTCCAGGCCACACAACCTGCCATGATGGGTCGCCAACGTGTCAACACGATACCACTCGACCCTACTGTCAGGTGGTTAATTTCAGGGTCAGGTTACAAGCCAGCTACCTCTTCCAAAGGTGGGAACATGACATTTAGCAGGGAGGAAGAGAGTTCTATGGAGACTCCATCCTGCCCACTGCTTCCTCCCTTCTCTTGCAGAAGACCCCAGAGAGATCAGGGTCTGGTGGGAGGGACAGGGTCCTCAGGTGATTCTACCCCATGTAGGCTCCCCAGATGACAGGAACCTGGGAAGAAAGAAAGGACTATGAAGAAGGTAGGGGTGAGTCTGTGCAGCCTTTTGTGTCGGGTGGCAGCAGAGAGCAGGCCGAGGTAAGGCTGCTGAGCCACTACCCTGAGTAATCTACCCACCATGGAGAAGTCTCTGGTCCTCCAGCAAGGAGTTTACAGTTAGGGGGTCAGGTGTATATGGGGTATACCCTTGCTTGGAAGCATCCAGACCTTCCCTCTCTTATCAAAAGTGACCATAAGAAGGCCTGGAAGATGAAGAGAGAACATTTCCAGGTGGAAACTAAAACCCGGGTGGCTCCCTGGGAACACACTGCCCAGCACCCAGCAGGGCACCATGCAGAAATGGCACCAGGCAGAGACGGACAGCACCAAGCAGGGACAGCACCAGGCAGAAACATTCTATAACAAAGAGCTAGGAAGAGCCAGATTGGGGCATCAGCACATTTTGATATATCATGGACAAAAAGGGGCGGGGAAACTAGAAATGCAAGCAGACACAGCCTGAAAGGAAACTGAACCTCCCTGAGCACAGAATGGCCTTCTGTGTGCCCTGGTCAAAGTGCTCCTCCCTCTATCCGGACTGAAGGCAGCACACAGAGGACTTTGGATCCGCTGGTTTCCCCGGCCTCCACGGCAGCTTTACAGGCACGAAGAGAGAACGGAACAGGGTTGGGGCAAGCCGAGTTCTTGCGTGGGAGTCGGTGGCACCACACTCCCTGTGTGCCATGAAGGCAGGGTTGGGGTGGACTGCACAGCCCTCTCCTATGCTCCCGGGACACCGAGGTCTTTGGTCCATTAGAGGAGGCTTCTGATCTTTGCAGTTACCTTTCTCTGACTTCCTCAGATTCCACAGGCTAATGTTCCAAGGAATGGCACCTGAATTCCAATTCTTCTGCAATTTCTGAATTTGGTCAACACACCTGAGGCCAAGGGACCTGGGGACCAGGATATCTATAGCCACTGCTGTCATGTCACTGGCTCTGGGGGCAGACCTAAGAACCACTCTGAATCAGCTCAGTATGCAGCCTCACAGGGGCCTGGGCTGGCTATGTATGTCCCAGGGTCTCTGGATGAATCCAGGCATGTGGTCCTGAGCCCTGATCTTCCAGAAGTTTCTCGGGCAAGCTGCCCATGCTCACAGCCATCCGCTCTGCTCTGTGTGGTCTCGCTCCACTCCCCATGATCACCTGGGTGCCATAACAGCAGGGGTTAGGTTTTTCCTTCTCATTGGACATAGTCTTCAACTGGAAACCAGCCTCGCACAGATGGTCCACTGTAAATAATGAGTGCTTCCAAAAGTCAGTGAGGCCTGTTGGAAAAAGTGCAAATGAAGCCCCTTCAAGCCCTTTCTTCCTGATGGTACATCCCTGGAAGGGGTAGGATGGACGCACACCTGCCCTTATTTGGAGGCCCTCGTAGGAAATGTGGGTTACAAACACCAGCTGTTTGTAGGCCAGTAACTGAGTCAGCAAACTCCATATCCCTAATATGGAAGACAGCATGAGGCAAGGTTGAGCCTTCAGCTTCCCAGGCTAAAAAGGCCCATGAGTACGGGTGGACCAGTCCTCAGGGGCAGAACCAGGCTACCTGAGAGGAGGAAGGGACTCCACGGGAATAGAGACCCAGCAGACCTTGTAAGAGGCACAAATTACAGTGCTTTCCTTGAGGCTCTCCTCATCTGAAATGGCGAGTCCTGACCCTCCTGCCTCCCCTCGCAAAACCAGCCTCCGCTCAGCCTCACTGGCCAGCATGTTCTGCAGACGTATGGTCTGTGTCCCTGGCTCAGCCTAGGAGGATAAGAAAAGTTCCTAGGGCAGGGGGCTATTTGTAATAGGACTAGAGGGCAGAGGGATCAGGACCACTACCCATCCACACAGCAGGGACAGAGCAGACCACACTCAGATTAGGGATTGGTGCGCTTTTGCCTTCAGCTTGGGAGGGAGGGTCATACAGGGCACTGGGGAGCTGTTGCTGTAAGAGCCAAGCTTTCAAGAGACTTTCTTCTGCCACCACCTGCAAAGAGGACCTTTCACTTTCCCTCCATGTCCCTGAACTCTGAGGTCATCAGCTGACTATGTCCTAATAGCAAAGTAGGCACACCAGGCAGGCCACGCAACAGAAACTCAGCCAGCTGCGACTGCGGTGTTAAATGTCGGATGGTGGCATGGAGCTGCCTGTGCCGGCTGTGAGGAAGAACACCCTCAACGCTGCCCTGGCTTCTGCTAGTGTCTTCAGCCATCACCGACTTCCACCTTCAAGGGGTGATCTCTGTGTGCACAGGTATCTCTGCTCACCCAGAGTACGGGGCTGTCCTATTCCACAACAAATCCCCCTTCACCAACAGTTACATCCTGACGTCTCCATTCCCAAGAAAGGTGACATTCAACAGTGCTGGGAGCTACCGCCTCAGCAGCTGGAGTTTAGGCAAACATCAGGGCTCATCCTCATCTCACCGAATCTTCTCCATCTACAGGCTCAAAATGTGGGGAGGGGCACCTGGAACCCCCCAGGTTCTTGACTTTGCTGCTGCCACGGGCTGAGAAAATGTCATGGTGGGTGGGGAGCTTGGCCTGGAGAGTGGAAAGGTGGCTATTGCTAGAGACAAGACAGTGACAAAAGGGACACTGGCCAGCAATGTGAACCCTGAGGGCCCAAAGGGACAGACAGAGCCTGGGTCGGGGAAGTCCTGACGGAGTGTGTCTTGTTGACATGGGCACTGCCATTTCACTGTCCGACAGTGTCAAAGCCTTCCCTTGGAGACAGAGTGCAAATGAGGGACCGGCGTGTGCAAAGATGAGCAACTAAAGCTCCTCCCTCCTCCTGGATGCTTATAGTCTGCATGTAAGACTAGCCAACCTCTACCCAAGGACCGCACTGAGGTTCCAGGTTGCTGGTGTGGAGCCGTGGCTCCCCCAGTGTGCATGGACCCCACCAGATCCCTGCTTTTCTGTATGGGGTGTCTGTCCTTTATTCCCTAGTCAGGGCTTGGGGACCCACAAGACAAGAGAAGCAGCAGCCGCATGTCATCCAGCAGGAGACGCCCAAAGCCTCATTCTCACTGAGATACTCTGGGCACCAGAGGATACCTGAGGGCAGCAGCTAGGTATCACTGAAGGAGCATCTACTGACCTCAAAACGAACGAGCAGAACACCCCACTGCAAGGATGAGGCCAACTGTGTGGGCCACTGTGGCCTGCTGGGCAATGGCCTAGACTGGGCACAGGGATAAGAGAACTCTCATGGGACTTCGGGTGGGCTCCGGGAGCAGAGGGCGAAACAGTGTGCCCAGGGGAAATGGCTTTGTCTGCCACTGCAGGCGCTCAGCCCCAGGAGGGCTGACTCTGCAGATGTCTTTCCCTGCCTGCCTAGCTTGCTAAGGGTGCGTACCACAGCAACCAGCCCTTGTCCACCCAGCCATCTGGTTGTTTCTGTTTCGACATGGCTTCCTGTGCCAGACTTGGGCATATTCAAGGTGACCTACATTGCTGTTTGGTTCCCACAGCTGCACAGGCTATGACCAGTCAATCTCTGGGGGCTACAGAAACTCTGACGAGACAGCCTAGCCCCCTCCACACACCCATAGTCCTCTCAGAGCCCGGAAGAATCACAGCATCAGTCTGAGGCCTCCCCAGGCCCCCAGCCAGGCCCTGAAGCTCTGACCCCTCTCAGGAGGTGTTGAGCCCCCACCACACTGCAGGCTTCATGCCATGCCACCTGGGAGCAGGCTCTTCAACCTGCCTGGGCAAAACCTTAGTCACAAGCCTTTCTCCTAGCCCTGCTGCACTGGAGCTGGGAAGACGAGGCAGGGTTAGGAGACGGCCACCAGTCCATCCTACAAACTGCAGGGCACGGAGGTGCTGGAGTTGGGTAGATTCTGGAAGAGCTGCACAAGGAGGACCTGGAAAAGGGGAAGGGCAAGCCAGGGACAGGGAGCCATTAGCAGCAGTGCAGGCTGGGAGGGCTGGCATGTGAGGAGAAGATACAAAGCTGTAAAGAAGCCCAGCAGATGGCTGACACAGGCTGATGAAGGAACCCCAGACTCTTGTTGAGTTCAGACATTTAGCGGCTGGAAGAAGTGGAGTCAGGAAGATGGCGGCCTAGGGGAACCCCAGCCACCTCTCCTCTGCACTAAAACCTGAGCAGCTGATACTAACTCAGGCCTTGGGGCTCCTCTGTTGCAGGGATCTCAGAGGAGCCTCAGAGCCACACAGACCTGGCTGGGTCTGCAGGCCACGCATCAGCCAACCCTGTGATCCAGGCCAGCAGGCCTTCCTCCACTCCATCTCCTCTCCGCACAGTCAGGCCTTTCTCTAGGTTTTATCTCCCCATGTGGTGCCCTCCACACCTAAGCCATCAGCATCTAGCGCTCATCTTTTTAATTAAAAAGAGGTTTATTTTTGCATGCAGTCACAGCAATATAAAGTTCCGGGTCCATTTTCTTTGAGTCTGAAATGTCCCTTGGTTTCTAGCCGTGGGTGCTGTTCTGGGAGGCTGTGGCACCTTTAGAGCACAAGGTTTGGCAAGAGGAAGTGGGCCACCGAGGGTGGGCCTTGGGGCTCAAGAGCTTGACCGTGCACAGGAGGTGACAGTGACCTTTGGGAGAAGTGGGTAAGGGATACCAAGGAGCAGGGCATGCTGGACTGGAGAGGGTATGAACTGAATGAAGCAGAGGGGAGCTGACGGCATCTTGTCAGAGAGGCTAGAGGAGGGCAAGGAAGCATGTGCCAGAGCAACCAGACTGATGGGAGGGTGCTGGGGAAAGGGCGGGGGTGGGAAGGACCTGATGGGTAATGATCAGAGAGCACTTACTGTGTCCTAGACTGTTTAGACTTTACTAATATTCACACTAATATCTAAAGGACTGAGTGAGGGGAGGGCTGTCGTCTCCAGCTTCTAATGAGGAAAGCTAAAGTAGGGACAGGAGGACCAGGCTCAGGGATTTGCCAGGAAGAGGGGAGCCCTGGGGCATATCTAAGGTCAAGGATATGGAGGAAGTTTAGGAAGATGGCAGGTGAAGTAACCTATAGAGAAGGAGGGATTAGAGTGAGAACAGCTTGACCTCAATGCTAATTTTCAAGGTCCCTTGGACAATCCTCTTTGGGATAAATAACAGACAGATAAAATGGCTTGCCGGAGCCGGGAGGGTGTGAATGGAACCAGTCAGGTGAACCCTGGAATGCATCTTACTGGTGTTTGTCTGGAGAGTCACAGAGGCACTTGCCAACATGTTGGCCTCAAGTGGGTGAAGTAACTGGGGGAGGGGAAATCAGATCCCGGGGCAGGAGTGCACAGCCTGTGAGAAGATACTGGAGGCAGAGTTCAGGAAGGCTGCAGAAGAGAGGACATCTTGTACCCGCAAGCTGACAGCTGTGAGGCTCCCTCCCCCAGGGTGAAGAGGGAGGATGAGGCAGAGGCCAGGAATCCACATCAGTCTGAGATGCCCAGGGACAAAGGCTAGGCAGGCAGGGTCCCAGAGACGGAGGCCTCATTGAGGGCTGGGCACCGCTGTCAGGGATCCACTCAATTCTGGAGAGTTCTGGGACTCCAGTGACGTTAAGATGCAGACTGGGCTTGTGAGCACCCGGCCCCTGCTCTCCCCACACACAACACTTAGCCTTAGCTTAGAGAACCAATTCTGTCTGTTCCCTGAATCTAAGCCAAGGGGGTGGGGGATGTTTATCGAGGGGGAGACGGAGCCCATGTCACCTTTGGAATTGGCTCACTGCTCCCAACAGCCCTGTGGCATTGGAGGTCACAAGAAAAAGGGCCAGGGACGCACGATGGGGTGCTTTCCAGGACAGTGAGCAGAACGTGGGTGTGTGTGGCAGGAATACATAGGGGTATGTGTGGAATTTGACCTTGTGTCTCCAGTTAAACTCCACCAGCCACACCAATGCCCTTCACTGAAGGGAGCTCAGATCCAAAAGCCAGAGGCGCAGGGACTTGCCTCCCTCAGATGCGAGGGTCCAGGTAGCAGGGCCTCAGCGAAGCATGACTTCTTAAACCAGGAGAAATGAGGGCACCTTCCTTCCCCTCCCATCTAAGCAGACCCTGTGCCGCTCACTGCGCATCTGTGCGTGGGTTGGGTCAAGGTATCGGATAGTGGCAGCACACTGACACAGACACTGTCACCTCACAGGTCTTGCTCAGAGCAAGGCCGCTGTGGACTAGATCCAGGCTCTGTTTTCAGGAGCCTGTTACAGAGTGGGCCTGTCCAGTCACCACTGAGATGGAGGCGTCGCTGACAAGCTCCCAGGGGATAGCGCTGTTGCTGCTGCCACTGCCACCGCTGCCACTACTGTGGCTGGCTCAGGGTCTACTCAGAAAAAACAGAAGCTGGTTTCTGTTTGGCTAGTTTGGATTTGTTTGTTTGTGTTGTTATTCTTTTTAAAGATTCATTTATTTTTATGAGTACGGATGTTTTACTGGCACATATGTCTGTGTCCCATGTGCGTGCAGTGGCCATGGAGGCCAGAAGCACCTGTCAGATCCCCGGGAACTGGAGTTACAAATGGCTGCAAGCCACCATGTGGGGGCTGGGAATTGAACCCAGGTCCTGTGGAAGAGCAGCCTGTGCTCCTGACCAATGAGGAACTCTCTTCAGCCACTTTGATCCTTTTTAAATTAAAACATTTTAGTATCCTGTGTGTGTGGGCGTGCGTATGTGGTGTAGAGAGGCGAGAGGACAGCTCTGTGCAGTTTTCTTCTTCCATGCTCATGTGGCTCCAGGATGCAAGTCAGGTAGTCTTGCGCGCGCTCAACTGGCCAGGAAGAACGACGCTGCAACAGGATCCTTCTGCACACGTTTATTGGGAGAGCTTGATTGTAGAGGCGAAAAGACCTCGAGCCCAGAACTGGTGCTGCTTTTATAGGCCTAGGACAGGCGTTCTCTCTCATCTGATTGGTTAACTTGTCTCTCATCTGATTGGTTAACTTGTCTCTCATCTGATTGGTTAACTTGTCTCTCATCTGATTGGTTAACTTTTGTCAATTCTCAAAACCTCACCTTGGCAAAAGAACCTTTACTGGCTATGTATGTGTGGTGGCCAGCTGTAGCCAACTGCCACTCTGCAACTGCCACTCTGTAACTGCCACTCTGTAACTGCCACTCTGCAACGGCTTCCCACAAGGTAGGTGGTCACGTTTGTATGTATGCACGTTATCAGCGGTGCCACCTTATCAGCCCTTTTAAAACTGTTTTTCTAGAGATGAAGACTATAAGAGTAGTACCAACACCATTATTTTTTAATGACCATAAAACAGGCAATATGACAATTTGAAGTGTTTTGCAAATTCTATACTAACGCTTGCTGCATCCTCTTATTCTTGTACAGCCTTGGGTGGAGGGGCTCCCAGGAAAATGATCCCTAGAAGTAACATGCTCCCGGCCATGGAGCAGATGTGGGAGAGGGGCTGGCTCCTCCTTACATCACCAGTGCATGACCAGGTCAAGAATGCTGGGCTGGAGGGGCAGCTGGGCTCAGCTTGGACCACATTCAAATTTTGGTCCTCCACTTATCACCCTGGAAATTGTCTGGAGAACTGTCATTCTCCACGTGCCTGGCTTCTATACACAAGCCCCTGGCTTCTGGACTGTACCCAGGGATGTTGGGAGGACGCCATGAAACAATGCAGGCAGTGTCCAACATGTCTGACGAGATCACAGAAGCACAATTCAAGTTCACTGGGCAGTGAGGTTGCCAGACTCACACCCCTTCTGCTCTTATCTGAGCACGTGTGGGCCCTGCAACCATCAGCAGGTGACCTTGGCAGAACCACAGCCTGTCCTGGGGTCTCAATTTCCAAAACTGCTCAGTGGACTCATCAGCTGGAGGATCCTGTCATGTGCTGAAGCCCTGGTGCCATGTAGCTTGCAGAAGTGAATTTCAAGGGGACGCTGGTCACTGAACCCCGACATTCATCTGTCACCGGATGTGCCACCAGTGTGCTGAGTGTGCCGTGGGTTTTGCTAGGGTTGGTTACTCACTTTTGATTGAAATCTGATTATCGTTGACAGCAAAGCCCCTGACATATTCAGTATTGGGGTATGGGCGGTCTCCCATGAGCATCATCTCGCTGTTTGCTGTTTTTAGGAGTAGCACACGAGGTGCTCACTGTCCGGATACACTTCTGCCTAGTCCTTCCTCGTTCCTTCTCTTCTAGGTGGTCTCATGAGATGGTGCTTGACCTACCCCCCCCCCTCCCTCATGGCAGTTGTGTGAGAAGAAGGGCTGGGGCAGGGGAACAACCAGGAAGAGAACATCTCTGACCCCTGGAGCCTCTTCCCTTCCTTCCTTTTGGTATAGAAACATGGAGTCTTATGGTAGAGGGGGCTTCGCTGAAGGCACTCTTTCCCAACCTAATGGCTTAGTCACAGCCAAGGAACTCAGTCCCCTCTCCCCTAACATGATCTATACGACCTCTACATGGCTTCCTCAACCCTAGTCCATTTCCCGACCACTTCCTCAGACTGCAGGATCATGGTCTGAGGTCTTAATGGTGTGACGCCCACTGCTGGGAACCATCAGTGGCACCCCCATGTGCTCTCCAACCCCTGCACATGTTCCCAATCTCAGGGCCAGGTTTGGGAGCTAGGACAGCTGGTGATGCTGGCCTGCTTGGCCCTTTCTCCAGGTGGCCCAAGACAAACACGCCTATCCTCCTTCCTGGCCACGCTAACCTGGGCTTCACCCAGGCCCACAGGCTTAGATGTTCTCTTTGCCACTTCCCCAATGCCAGCTTTCTAGGGAGAGGCTCCTCCTGTTAAACTGCAGTGTGTTCCTCGGCTCCTCGTCAGCGACGTCCTGCCTGCCTCTACTCTTCGGGTTTCCAGATGATTCTTCTGAGTCTCTGCCTAGTCTGGGGTGCCTTCCAGAAGGCAAAGATGGCTCTCCCAGCCTCTTCCCACGTGTGCTGGAGTCAGAATTCTGTCTACACAGGTGTGCCAGCGACTACCTGGAGAGTGCACAGGAGAAGAAGGGGTGTGGCCTGGGCCCACCCAGACCAGACAAGGAGGGTGTGAATGACTGTGAGGTGTGGAACTTGAGACCCAGATCAAAACTGGTATTAAAGTTAGATACCAGCTCCAGCCACTGTCCAAGGAAGGTGTTCAAACCCACCATCAGTTCTGGACACAAGCCTTCCAACCTTCCTTTTGGAGCCCTCTGTGCAGGGACGCCTTTCCTCTTGGGGCCCAGCTGTCCTTTTACTTTCTTCCCTGTGGCAGTTCAGGCTGCATGACTGCTGACCACAGAGGAAGTGTCATCATTGGGCCACATCCATGTCAGTTGGGCGTGCATCTGCATCTAGCCCACACTGTGGAAAAGCCTATGACCACAAACCCAGGGCTAGAGGAGAGTCCAAACTGCTCCCCTCGAGGACAGAGTTCTTAACACTGGCTTCCTCTCAGAGGTCTCCACCAGAGGGAGAAATCTGGGCTGTGGACATACCTTGTGGAAGAAGCAGAAAAGAAAAAGGCAACATGCCTAGCACGGCCAGGCCAGGCTCCACACGCCACCAGCAGACCCTGACTGGCTGCACTGCTGAAATCCACATGCCCTGAGCTAGCCAGCATCCTCTACTGGTTTCTCCTCCCTGATCTCTCACTAACCTCCCAGAGATTCCCTGACCCTTGCCCAAGACCAAGAGATGCCTGCCTCACGAGCAGGACTCTGATTGGCTGTGCCAGGCCTCCAGGCCTCGCCTGCTCAGACAAGGGAACACAGGAAGAAGGCAGACTCAGCCCCATCTTACACACAGGTGGGCACCTATGGGATCCTGGAAATTTTCAAATTTACCATCCTCTACAGAAGGACAAAGCTCTCACTGAGAGCACTCCCTGCTGGCTGTGAGCCTCTCCGTTTTGGGACCCTGGGCTGGATCTGGGGTCTTAAGGTCCCTGCAGAGCCAGATCTTCCCATCTCCAGGTCCTTCCTAAGCCTGACCTGTTCCACCCAGGAAGGAACCAAGCATGCATGGTGGGGGCCCCTCAGAACCCCTGACTGTGAAGTGTTCCTCCTTCCCCGACTCTTCCCGAGAGCTCCCTGAAGCCCTCTGTCACAGCAATGTGTACTCACAAAGCTCCCTGCCTCCCTCCCCGCTCAGGTCCTCTTACATAAGAGCACCTCTGGTTTCCCTGTGCCTGTGAAATGAGTGTCTGGGGAATCGGCTAAATGGAGCCGAGCTCAGCGGTGTTGACACAGCGTCACGTGGCCGAGCGTTTGCATAGTGGAGGAGCAGACAGAGGACTCTGAACCAGTCAGTGTGTCCTGCCCCAGCTCCTCCAGAACTCAACATTCTATCCCAGAGGATAGGCTGTGAGGGCCGTGTGCGGGATGCAGTATCTGACACCCGGGCACCTTTTAGGTGCAATCTCTCTTCCTTTAGCTTCAGATGGCTCCCCAGTATAGGAGGAAGGGTAAGGTATGACAAGACTGGGGCAGGAGATGAAGCATCAGGTAACTTGGCTGGTGGTGGAGGACGGCTTGCTTGCTTCCTTCACTGGCCAGTGCTGGGTGAGGCACCCAAAGTGCTTGCAGGGACGGGTCACTCTGCTGGGTACATCCTCAAGTGTTCTTGTTACCAGCTCCCTGAAGCATGCACCAGGGCCACTGCCAACTCTTGTGGAGAAGAGACCTGCAGAAAGAAGGCTAAGGCACTCAGGTGTGCATGGCAGCCTTCACGGCAGGGACACCGGTGCCCAGTGAATCTGGTTCTGCCGGCAGCCCAACAGAACCAAGCCAGGTGCTTCCAGAAGCCACTCACTCAGCTTTGGTAGGAAGAGAAACTTGGACAACCTTCTTTCCTGGAGCTTTAGAGAAGGCCGTGCGTGTTGAAGGATGTAGCCGGGTGACATCTAGCAGAGTCCCTTCTAGGGGCTATGTGCGCACACATGACCAGCACAAGCCAGCACACTCACAGTGACAGACACACACACGTTCCCTGCAGTCCGAGTCAGTGTGTCTTTGCCCTGGGGAGGCCATCCCTCCAGCTTCATCTTGGTAACCCTTCTCACAGCTCTTTCCCAGAAGCGCTGCTTTGTTTAGCTGGCCACTGAAATTAGGACAAGGGGACAAGTGTGGTCAGGTTTCCAATCAGGATACTTTTCCTTCTGTGTGTTTAAAATGGGACTCTGATGGAAACCGTAGGGCCCCACACAACAGGAAGCCACTCACTTCTCTCAACTCTGATGGGATGGGGCCATAGTTTGCTGGAGGTTCGAAAGACTGATCCCAAAAGGAGCCGTCTCCCAACTTCAAAAGGGTGAAAGCGCTGAGGCTGGGCAGTGAACCCCGACACCTTCCTCACGTTCGAAGCTTCTGGTTTTGACTTTGCCTTGGCTCTAAGATGAGCTTCTACAGTCAGCTAGTCTCCACTGCCTGGGACTCCTCATTTCTCTGCTGCTTGGAAAGAAAATAGGAAACAGTGGGCCCTACTTGGGGTGGGGCAATCTGCTGCTGGACGAGCGTTGACTCTCAGTTGGGGACAGCCTGTCTAAGCCCCTTGCTGGCTGTTGCTTTACAAAGTTATTGTTACCTATGTGCAGGCTGCTTTGCCTGGTGCCAGTGGAAGCCGGAAAGGGGGACTGGATCCCCTGGAAGTGGAGTTCAAGATGGCTGTAGGACACCATGTGGGCGCTGGGAATTAAAACTGTGCTCTCTGTAAGAACAGCCAATGCTCTTAACCACTGTGTTGGTTTTTCTGTAATGCACATGGCATGTATGTATATGGGTAGCTGGCATTTACTTCAATAATTATTACCTGCCAGCTACTTCATGAACAATTTATAAGTGATTTCTTTTAGTCATTATGGGACTTGGAGGTACAGGTTACGATAATACAGATAATTATGACAAAACCTGTCCCTAAGCACTCCTCTACACATTTACATACTTGAGCTGTCTATGCATGCTTGGGAGGTACACATTATTAAACCCATTTTCTAGATGAGGAAACTAAGGCTTTCAGGATGTAAGGATGACCGTCAAAATGCCCAGCTAGTAACGGTGAGACCTCTCCTTTCTGCTTCACTGCCTCTCAGGCCAGGCCACAGCCCTACTCTGAGCCCTGATGGGAGCTGGGAACAGTATGTGTCCGGGGCTTCTAATGGCCACAGAGTGACAGAGGAGACATGGACCATCTAAACCAGGCAGATGTATAAGACATAAGTAGATGAGAGCTTGCCATGGGCTGAGGAGGAAAGATGCAGGGCAACCGTTCAGAGGATGACATTTCTGCTTGGGTAATACAACTGTTTTGGAAATAGGATGGTGATGGTGGGACATTTGGGCAGAATTAATGTTATGGACTTAAAGATGTTCCAAACGGCAACTTTTATGTTGCATATATTTTAGCAATTTAAAACTGTGGCAGAAGAAGGCAGGTGTGACTTTAATCTCACCACTAGGGTGGTAGAGGCAGGTGGATCTCTGTGAGTTTGAGGCCAGCCTGGTCTAGAGTTACAGGAGAACAAGGATAAGTAGTCAGACCCTGTCTCAAAGAGGAAACCAAGTCGTTAGATACAGACACGGGACCAGCTCTCTAGAGACCCTCCTGCCACTGTCCGTGGCTGAGATCTCTCAGTCCGTGGTCTGTTTCCAGCACAGAATCAGTGGATGGAGCAGCTGTCTCTCTTCCTATGTCCTAGTGCCACACGGTTCCTCTACAAGCCACTGTGAGCTGTGTTCCTCCAGCAGGCCTGAGCCTGGCGTGCAGCGGGCACACTGCCCTCACCCAAAGTCAGCCCCCTTCATGTGTACTGCAGCCTGCTGCAGGCATAGATGTCACCAGTTTCCGTGGTTTCCAGAGCCGTGGACACCAACAGGAAGCTGTGGCGGCAGCAGCAGCTTGTGTAATTAGCATGGAATGTTCTGAGGCAGGCAAGAGCATGTGGGGTAGAGACAAGTTCTCAAACACACTTTCTGTGAAAATAGTTGGTTTTTTTTCCTCTTTTCACCCTTCTCAGGAGACGGAAATAACAAACCGAAGAGGAACCAATCATCCTGCACAACTCCCCATGCACAATGCGGGCCTGCGGCAGGTGCGTGGGCTCATATCTGCGCATGCTCTCTGTGGCAGGTGCGTGGACTCATATCTGCGCATGCTCTCTGCGGCAGGTGCGTGGGCTCACACCTGGGCATGCTCCCTGTGCCCATCATCACTCAGGCAGCTCGTCCCAGAGACACAAGGTGTGTCATCACAGAGACTGCCACCACAAAGCCGTCCAACTGGGGTCCACACTGTCAGCCCAGGTGCGGTGGTTCTGCCTTGGTGAGACACACTGCTGGCAAGAGTCAATCGCCATCCTCTTTCCCAGGCCACTAAGCCAAGCCACAGCCAGATGATGCACAACCCAGTGCCACAGCTGCACTTGAAATCTTCCTCAGTGTAAACGCTGCTTTTAGAAAAAGCTGCTTTTAAGTGTACCTCTGGTAAATATTTGAGATTTATTTCTTGCTGGGCATAAAAAATAGAGGAAAACAAGAGTGTAAGGCACAGGGATGGAAATTTTAGGAGGGCCTTAGATGGTACCTGTGAAAGACTCTCCTGACCTCCGCTGTTGTTCCCACCAAGTCACTGCTCTGGCAGTGAATGGGCACACTGTCCCGCCCTCATCGGTGGCCTTCTGATGGCCACAAGGATGATATTTACCCTGGACCTCCTGTCTACACACCCAGCACCGGGTCTTGTCTCCAGCGGTGTGACCTATGGGAATGGACGTAGTTGTAGCACACTGTTAGACAGTGTGATCTAGCCAAGAGGCAGGTGTCTGCTGTTCATCTGTCCTGACAGCAGTGACGCCACGCTCCCCACTTTCTGAAGACCCGATCCCAGGCCATGAGAAGCCGGGCCATCTGGCCATGCCCTGTCCACCCCAGGTTCCTCTGCTCCATCCACACTGACATTCCTGCTGATTCTGCATATGCCATTCTCACCAGGGCCTTAGCTGCTGTGCCCTCTTTCCTCACCATCCACACAGCTACCTTCTAATCAAACCACAGCCCAGAGGCCAATTCCTTAGTGAAGTCTGCAAGGGCCCCATAAGCCACTCTGACCCACTGAGTTGTCATACCGTTGGGGATAGAAATGGTGTCTTTACATACCTGAATCCCCACTGCCTGGCCCCGTGCCTGGCACAAGGCAGGGGCCCAGCCCACGCTTACTGAAGTGAAGTAGTCCAGACAGATGCACTTTCACCAGCAAACAGCAAGGGCTGAACTTGACTTTCCGAGAAAGGTCTCTACTGTGTCCACACAGCCAGGACTCCTGCCAGCATCGGTAAGGAGCTGGCACAGCACCAGGAGCACCCACAACACAGCACATGGCCGAGAGGTCGTGACTAGGAAGCAGCATGCTATCTTCAAAGTCTGTTGGGCCACTGCCAGAGACACACAGGCCTGGCCACACACTGCCACACTGTACATCCTCTGGCTAATCAATTCACAGTGCAGAAATAACAATGGGCCCCACAGTGCCTTCATTAACCTCCTAGATCACATGGGAAAACACAGACTGATGAGCACCTCAGGGAACCGAGCAAAACATCCCCTGCTGCAAAGCCTGCCTGGCCCTTGGGTCATTTTTCTTTTCTCTTTTTGAGAAATGTATACAATTTCTATGTGCTTTAGGTAAACATTTAAAAACATTAATTAGTCCCAGAGACACTTTGTATACTATAGATTTAGTGTAATCTGAGTAAAGTATGGTGGTTAGAAATGAATCTCTGATTATCATGTTTCCTGAACAGAAATGAGAACAGCTGGCCCTGTACTAAGATAAATATATGAAATTGGAACACATCAGAAAGTATGTCCTGCATGCCTTATTTTTTCAACAGTTAGCAAAGAATTGATTTTTAAATTGTATGTGTTTAATGTTTACAGTGTGATGATTTATATATACATAAATGGTTAACAAAGATAAACAAATTAATTTTATGTGTTCATTTTTATTATGTGCGCACATGCGTGTGAACGCATATGCATGTAGAATATCTAATCTATACTCTTTATAGCAAAAACCCTTAATCTAACAGCGCTATTGCCTTCAACCCCCTTGGTGTCCATCAGATCTGAGACTTCCCCAGCCCTACATTTTCTTCCTACCCTGACCTCTATGGCCGTAGCTATCACCTTGCCTCCAGAATCATCTCTGTGTAGTAAACACCTAGCTTTTGCCTTTGAGATCCCGTGTACAAGCGAGATCAAGCTGTCTTCCTCCTGTGCCTGGGTTATACCACTTAGTAGAAGGCCCTCAGCTCACACACGTTGTGGCCATGGCAGAATATCCTCCTTATTACAGGGTGAAGGATCTTCCAGTGTACGTTTATCACATTTTCTGTATCCACACATCCACCCGTGGACACTCTGTATCTGGCCACAGTTGTCACTGCTGCAGTGAACGCGGACTGCACTGCAGGTTTCCTTACAGCACAGACTGCCTTCCTTTGCGCACGCACACGCGGGAGCACTTCTGCTTTCCATATTGACTCTGTAAGTCTACAGCCCCAACAGCAATGGACAAGGATTTTCTTTTCTCCACGCCTTACCCACGTTTCTCTCTTCTTTTTGATAACAATGTGACTGAGGCGGAAGACTTTCCAACTGTCTGGATTTTAAGCATCTGTAGACTGAAATGATCCCACTGGACAGGCTGCCTGATGGGAGGCAGGCATGGGGCAATGCTGTGGGAGCTAGGGAGAAGAGGGGGGCACAAGCCCTACGTGGGAAGGATATCAGACTGGGATACCAGGCTGGGCCTAGCCGCCACACTAAGTGGTTTTATTTGGGAGTAAAGGGAAGTGCAGAAACATTGTCACACCCAGGAGCCAGTATTGATAGTTTCTGGATCCTTCCGAGTTGCATAGGCCGACTCCTACAAGCTCAGAATCCAGGAGAGACCTAAGTAAGCTAAGACAAGAACTAAATTTAAAACAGCAACAACGATGCTTTTTGCCTTTTAGAATTATTGATTATTCTTGTGCTTCTCCCTTGACTCAAGGGGAAGAGGAAGAGGCCACATTTTGTGTGACCTTTAAAATCTATCACACAGCCAGCCAGAGAGGACTGTGGCTCAGGACTTGGGCAACTGAAACAAAAAAGTGGAAGAAACAGTAACATTCTCTCACGCAAGCAGTACAAATGGCGTCTTTGTACAGCACGGAATGAACCTGTCCAGGCTCCCCAAGAAGACAGGAGCTGACCCCAGACTACCTCGATTCTGGTGGCTGGACAGGCCTAACGTGCATGTACCTAAGGGTCCTACTCAGCCATGTGATCATATGTTCTAAATACTCACTGATCAAGTGAACCAAGACTAATATCCCTGCAAATTTACCTCCCACTGGTATTTACTTTCATACGTTAGTACATATATAACTATAGTATGCCAACTAGTCCCCTTTCTCAATGCTACGGCAAGTAACTGACAAGAAAGTACTTAAGGAAGGCTATTTGGTCACAGTCTGAAGTAGAGCCCGCAATGAGGAGGAAGGACTGAGCCCAGCATGAGCTGTGGCAGCAGGAGCATGGAGCTCTCACACACCAGAGGGGCAGAGAGCAGAGAGCGATGATCCTGACACCTGACCCATTCACATCTTTTTTCCTCTACCTATTCAGTCGGATCCATAGACCAGCACTGCACACACTCCCTAACCCTCCCTGGATGCCTTTACAGGGGCTGTTTCCTAACCTAACCAAGGTGAAAATGGCAAGCAAGCATCACAGACAACCAGAGTCAGACTGAGTAAAGGCTCATGGTGAATGAAGATAGGAGCCTAGGACCATGGACTTAGCAGGACCACTCTGGGTGCCTGGTGCCATTGAGCTGACCTCGAGGGACCATGGTGTGTGAGTGGGATGCAGGGATAGGAGGCCAGGGGCCACAAGAGAGAAATGAGACTTCAGAAACAGAACTAGAGAAGTCACAGACAGGATGCAGCAACTCAATAGTAAGGTGTTACATGGCGCCCACAGTGGAGTCGCTCAGTTACCTCAAACAAATGTCTGTACACATCAGAGAGAGCAGGTGACATAAAAGCATCGGATCTTTACTTAACACCTTTAAAGTGTTAATGACGAAAGTGGCTCAGTATATTCTTTATGTAAAAAGAAGCAGGAAAGCTGGGCAGTGGTGGAGCACACCTTTAATCCCAGCACTTGAGAGGCAGAGGCAGGCGGATTTCTGAGTTCGAGGTCAGCCTGGTCTACAGAGTGAGTTCCAGGACAGCCAGGGCTACACAGAGAAACCCTGTCTCAAAAACCAAAAAGAAGAAGAAGGAGGGGGGGGGAGGAGGAGGGGGAGGAGGGGGAGGAGGAAGAGGAGGAGGAGGAGAAGGAGGGGGAGGAGGAGGAGAAATGCCTTTCCACGTCACACTAGGTCTGCTCTGGTTAGCAAGGACTACTTCTGCAGGGCCTGATTTGTGGGGAAACAGCTGGACAGAAACCAGAGTCTACACAGCAATGAACTGCAGACCTACTTCAGTTGGGGTCCGCAGGATGCACGTACACTATCTAGACCGGCACCCCTGGGGTCATCCTGCTGAGACTTACAGTGTCCCCAGCATCTTGGGCTCACCTTTCCTTTATTCCTGATGCTTGTCACAGCCTTTAAGGACTTGCTGCCTCCCATTTCCTGGCTTTCCTTTATGGTGACAGTGTCCTTTTAGAGGTAGTATTTATATGCTCCTACAAGGCTTCTGATTAATGCCAGGCAGTGTTTCCCTGCTTGTAGCCTTTAGTGTCGGTTGGAACCACACAGGTACTGATTCTAGTGCGGGTAAGGACTGCTTTAAGCTAAATATGAGTTCTTTACATCCAGTATCTCACTTGTCATTATTAGATAAAGTGACAGAAAATAACCATGAGTTACTTTAATCACTGATAACTCCACAAGGCTTTTGTGGAGACCAAAAGGACCGTCATTTGTTATCTACTAGTGTTCTTTATAGAGGGAGAACTGTGATTTACTGTGCACTCCTTCCCCTTCGCCTCTCCCAGGCGATTAACCATCTCCAGTTGGCTGTGCCTCAGAGTGGCATCCAGGTCTGTAGGCTGAACATTTACAGAGCACAGCCAATCAGCCTGGGGTGGGGGAGGAGCCCATAGAAGGTCTGCTAACAACTCAGTGCAACTCAGGTGTGACCCCTGCTGGCAGTGAGTGCTACTGCAGTCCTGCTGTACATAGCACAGGAAGGTTAGGGAGGGTCAGGGAGGGCTGTCCAGGAAGCTAGGGCAGGGTAGGTGAGAGCAGCAACCCAGTTTTAACTTGAAGCCTCATTTGTTTCCCCACTGCTCAGCTACCTCCAAATCAGGACCCAAGTGTGTGCCCCCATCCTGAGCCCCCAAGAGAGGGATCCTCCCCCATTTACTCTCCTGGGTCAGGTTAGAACCTCCAGGCTCTCCCCTGGAAGGATAGGGAGAATGGCAAGGAGATGCTCAGAGAGCCCTGGTCAACCAGCCACAGACCAAAGATAAACTGCTCCTGGCTGGTAATAAAATTAGAGACTCCTTAGGGTCCTTTTCTGTTGGTAACAGGATTAGGAAATAAATCCCCAACACATGGGGCATCTGCCCCGTGCCTTGCGGAAGACAGCGCTCGGTTCTGTTTGCCTAGTGCAGCCTTCACTTTGCAGCTTCCCTGTGGCAAGGCGGCATGCTGTCTCCTCCCAACTTTCAGAGGGAAGGAAGGGCTGTGGGCTCTAGGGTATACTTAACAAGGACTGTCAGGACTAAACCTCACCAGTCTTTCTGAGCCTCCCACTTCAAACTGACCAGCAAGGCTTCATAATCTCATATCCTCACGAGACAGGCATGGTGAGAACACCACCTCAGTTTTTAAATGGGAGAATTTAAACCCTGATATGAAACATTGCCAAACTCATTTTCCACAGTGGGGCTCCCTTGTCCAGTGGGTGCTAGCCAGTGCTGGGATGAGGGAGCAGGGGTTGGGGGGAGAGGTTCTGTGTACAGCAAATAAGACTAATGCTATATAGCTTTATACAGTTGAATCACATCAACTTTAATACACGTTGAAAATGGTCCTGCCCAAGGAAGACAGTTCTAAGGGCGCTCTGCACACCACTCTCCACGATGAGTCTCACTCCTCACTCCACAGATCAGACACCACAGTCAAGATCCTGGAGACCCACAGAGGCAGCCCTGGAGAGCCACAAATACAAGTGCAATCATAGGCCTCTCCTGTCAGTTCATTTCCCTTCGCTAAATGCAATCATGTACCGAAAACAGTTCTGCAGAGATGCTAGCCAGAAATGCACAAATTACATGTATAAAAATATACAACCAGATATACCCAAGTGTTTGGAATTAGGCACAACTGGCGCCTTTCTCAAGCACATCCAACTAACTGCTAACTCTCTCCCCCTCATTTGCCATTTAGTAAAATATTTCTTTGTTTAAAGAACTATATCTGTTTGTAAAACATATTCAAAGTGAAACTCAATCTATTCTTCCAGTTCTCTCTTTCTTACATCTGTCCCTGATAAATATCTCTGCGTATGTGCCTACAGGAGACACACACGCACGCGAATGCGCACACACACACACACACACACACACACACACACACACACACACACACGAAACATGCTGTGCTTCACCCTAGGGAAGCAAAGCCAGGATTTCTTTCTATAACAACTGTTAAAGCACTCCTGAGTGATACGAAGGCTGTGGCACAGCAAGCCTGGCACGGTGACGAGCCTCATCTGCAGTACACTCTTCACCACAGCCCCAAAGTATATTTCCAAAATACTGACCAGGCAATGAAGTCTTAACTAAAAATGGCCAGATCTAGAATTAGAAAACACCCTGTCTGGCGATTCTCCTAATCTGTCTCTGCACTATAGCAGATGCCACCATGTTGTAGATCTACACTCCTGGACAGCAGCCCCATTCAAAAGGCCTGTGCTCGCTCTCACCTGCCGGATGCTCTCCATGCCAGGAGCAGGGGGATCCGTATTCACTCCCTAGGGCTGCTGGACCAAAGTGCAACCTGCTGGATGGTTTAAACAACAGGAATTCCTCGGCCTACAGCTCAGGCTCCTGAGATCCTGCCCAGGCCTCTGGCTATGTCTGGTGGCTAACTGATGATCTTGGCCCTTTCTTTATTTGATGGAGGCAAAGCCCCGATTTCTGCCTTCACTTCCACGTGGCATTCCCCTGTTCTGAGTGCCTGCTGTAATTTCTTCTTTCTATAAGGGCAACAGTTGTATTGGATCACAATCTGCTCTACTGAGCTCACCTCAGCTAAGGACATGGGCAATGATTCTCTCCCCCAGTAAAGTCTGAAGTAGGACATCAACATAGAAGCCACTGGGAGATAAGGGGGCCAGGATGGGAGAGAGAGGAAGAGAGAGAAATGGAAGGAGGGAGAGACAGGCTGGGACTTAACCAACTTTTGGCTGGGCTTCCATGAATCCCACCAGCTAGTCTAGTTCTCTTGGGGTAGATGTTTGATGGCATCAGCATTTCCTAAGAAGGGGTGCACCTGTCATGGAGACTGGATTTCAGGGAAGAGACATAGTAGTAGTGGCCACTCAGGATATTCCTGCATCATTCCCTCCTCATACGTACACCACTTTGGCTGCCAACTTCATAATGATACATTTTTCTCAAAGAAACCTGCTGTCTTCAGGCTGGTGAGGCTGACAGACAAGGCTAATACATGCTGTCCCCAGAGAGCAGGGGAGCTATATTATCTCAGTTACCACAGAATAGAATTCTCCAAAATACACACTCAATTTAAAGTAGAAGTGAAATGGCCTGACGCTGCTTCCTGAGGGGAAATGTGTAAATATGGCTACTATTTACCCGCCTACTTGCGTAGTTTTTGTTCAAACAGAGCGTGCCTGCTGCATACGCAGAGAAACTGTTGAGACTGGCTGGAGATACCCTCGGAACTGATATCTTGCCCGCTGTACTCGGCACTACAGTTGCTGCGTATGTGCTGTGCAAATGCCTCGGTGCCGAGACTAATCCATAATCAGTACCAGCTCAGCCAATGTGAGCGTGGAGTCATTGTGTCTTAAAGCCGACAAGACCATTTCTCACTGAGCAGAGGATGGCAGCAAGGCTCAAAGGTATCTAGGTACAGCCTGGCAAAAGCCTTGTGTGATCCGTGGAACACTGGGTCAACACGGGCTGAGGCTAACTGGATGCCCCAGACTCCTGGACCATCAGCCCACATCAACCCACACTCCTGAGCAAGACAGAGGCAGTCCATGACGCCCACCCACTTGCCAGGAACATGCACACATGAACACAGGCATGCACCTCTCGGCTCCATTAAGCAGAGCATGAGTTTTGGAGTCTGATCTAACATCCTGGAAAAGGGACTGGTCCCTTTTGAGCCTTGCTTCCTGTATGATGGGAACACATCTGGGGGTTGCTGAGAAAGAGCTCTCAGGTGCCCTCACGCAGGGTCTGGCCAAAGTTGGTTCTTGGTCCATGGGACTTCCTGATATTTTCTCTTGCCATAGTAAGGGTAGAATCTTCCCGAGAGAACCTCTGTCTGACTAGACACACAGGATCTAAACAGAGGTGAATTTACAGCTGGGGCTCTGACAACCCCACTTCTTTCTCCACTTCTGACAAGTCTGTAAGAAGTCGATGTAATTTCTCCTGGAATAGCTGGTCTGCTAAGGGACATTAACACTTGCTATGTGCTGAGACTTGTTCAGAGGTTCTTACACATTTTAATTTTCAATTTTTCTACAAGAGGGTATCATCCTGACTCCTACCTGACCGATGTGGAAACTGAAGTACAAAGACAGCCTGTCAAAGCCTCAGCATTACGTGGCAGTGGAGAATGGATTCAAGGGCAGGCTGTGAAGCCCCAGCACCCATGTCTTACCCCCAGCGCTGATGCTGTGTTTGTGAAGCCTCTCTCTCTCTCTCTCTCTCTCTCTCTCTCTCTCTCTCTCTCTCTCTCTCTCTCTCTCTCTCTCACTGATTTGGCCACACACACGTACTTACCTTTTATTTAACTTTCTGCTTCACTTTCTAATCATTTACTGAACAAACTACAGACCTAGAGTTTCCTTGGAAGGAACACTACACTATGTCCCCAAGACTCAATGACAAGGCAGGCAGGGACCCAACGATGACTATGCACACTCGAAGAGGACTGTAGGCAGCCCTGACTGTATCCTGAGCTGCTGTGAAAGGCAGCCAAGAGCCAGTAAGGAGCCTTAGCGGCCAGAATAGCACAAGCAAAGATAGTAACATGACCACTGGGCACAGCCTGAGGAGCAGCGAGTCTTTGTCCAACTTGGCTCCAGACTGCAGAGTCGGCGCCAGGCCATGAGGCCTCGAGAGCCAGGCCCAAGGGAGTGAAATTCCACGAACACTCCAAGAGTCAATTAACAGAGTGAGATAAAAATCTGCTGGGGAACCATCTCTGCATTCCGTTCTGTAAGGGTGGCGACTTATCCTGAAAGCTCACCCAGTCCAAACCTCTCAAGGGAAGCTTTATAGTGTGCCACCTTCTGCCGGTAGACCCAAGAATACAGCCAGCCAGACTGGCTCTCCCTAAAACCAGAGCCACGTTTGTGCACCCATGATGGAGGGAGGGTCTGAGGTCCCAAGGATGACCTCTGCCTGGAGAGCTGGGAAAAGATTCCTGCACCTCCTGACGCCAGACTCAAGTTCTCTTCATATCCTGCATGTCATAAGGCTCACAGATGTGGGGCATCTGTTCTGCACACAGTGCTGGCTGGGATCTGAGGAAAAGAAGAGGATGGGGCACTCAGCAGTGAGCACTCTGGATGGGGCACTCAGCAATGAGCACTCTGGATGGGGCACTCAGCAATGAGCACTCTGGATGGGGCACTCAGCAATGAGCACTCAGGATGGGGCACTCAAAACCAATTCTTGCCCCAGGCTCTACTCCCCGACCCAGACTGCTGACTAGGAATTCTCTAGCACCTGATATGCATTTATCTCCCAAAGCCTATGTGTTACACACCCATGTCAGAAGCAAGAAATGTGTGTGTTAGTTACCATGCCGGAAGAACTTTGCATGCTCCATAATGAAGATGAGAACTAGACACAAGTTTCAATGAGCTCAAATGTCACAGATCCTTAAGACAGAGCGGCATAGAACCTCCGATCTGTCACTACCCAAGCTATAGATCTGTATCTTGACTACACATTCTTGACTACACACCTGGCCCAGAGGCTTCTTCTCACCCTAGGAATGCTGGGAAAGAAAGAGAAAAGACACAGCAGGTGATCTGCGGACAAACAACTCAAGCAGCAGATAGTCTTAGGAAAGGATGCAGAGATTCACTGGAGTCAGGCAACTGGAAATCTACAGAGCAATGAGGTGTTACTGCCCACACATCAGGCCAGCACAACCAGACAATGACAGCCGAGCTCGAGTGGGCAGGAAAGAGGTGGTTGTATAGACTGCTAATATAAAGGAAAATTATTATGGTCTATGGGATGAACAATCTGGAAACACCTATCAAAATTATAAATCTACCTACCCTTCAGCTCAATATTCTATGGAATCTACCCCTGGGAAATAAAAACAGTAATTCACAAAGACACACAAGCACATTTATAAATAATGGCATTACTTATACATTAAATAAAAAACCAGAAGCAAAGTGAATGCCCACGGAAATAAGAATGACTGAATAAAATATAGACTACCTTACTATAGAATAAATAAGAATGAAATATGAGGTGTGCCTGCTCACTCCGGAGATGTTTCATGAAGTATCGATGAGCCAGCAAGGCAACTCTCAGGGACAGTGAGTGATTAATGTGACTCCAGCTGAGTTACTTTAAAGGAGCTTGCACGAGTGCGTTGTGTGTTTTTAAATGATTGGCTGTAGATGGTAAATAATTCTTATAATGAGTTATGTGGATGGGAAGAAGGGAAGGGGCTTCCAGACAACAGGAGACGAAGGCATCTGCTCCCCAGCCCCTCACACTCCACGAAGGCAGTTGCTCTTTGCCAACTGCTTCCACTGTCTGCAAGGTTCTCCTGATTCCAGACATGAGATGTCATCCCTCCTATGTTCTCTCCTCTCACATGAGCATCTGGAAGGAAGAGCCACAGCCCTGACAGCGCAGATGTCCTCAGTCAGCACTTCCAACAGCAACCACTGTACCCCTACGCCAGCAGCATCTGCACGTGGAAGCCAAAGCAGCAAACACAGGGGTCCCTGACTTCTCCCACTCTGAGGTTTCTGCTGGACCCAGTTCTCACGGGCAGCCACTGTTACAGGCCATAGGGAAAAGCACTAATTAGAGGCTTCAGTGTATAAGGATGGCCACCCAGGGCCACAGTACTCAGGGAGATGCTCTCTAGCCTCTGTGCCCCTGTCTCCTAAGAGTGACACTGGAAACTGTGGGGAGGAGTTTCCTCTGATCTGACAACTCATCTATTTTCTGGAAACTGTGTCCTCAAGAGAGTTCCTTCTCTCACTGCTGAACTCTCTCCTCAGGAACCTACTTTCAGGGAATGCTTGCAAGGCGCTCTCGCTCTCCCTCCCCGCCTCCCCGAACAGGCACAGCGATTCTACTACCTCGGCTTTCTCATCTTAGCTCAACAGCACTATTCTTCCCACAGGCAGATGCTGGGTACCTCCTCCAGGGCAGCTGCTCCTTCTTAGAGAAATAGCCATTTGGACAGGATGCAGGCACACTCCTCAAGGAACACTCATGCCACCCCCAAAAGTGTGCAGGAGTCATGGGATTGTGTGGAGTGGGCAAGGACAGTCCTAAAGGCCTGTCTGAAACCTCAATGGAAAAGCCCATCCTTTGAAGAAAGCTGACTACCCCCCAACTGCTGTCACAGACCATGGATGGATACAGCTGCATCCAGCCAGGACTCCCTCCCACCCTTCTCTGGCACCAAGGACCAAGGCTGTTTTCATCCCCAACACAGATCTTCCTGGAGAAATAATGCTTTATGGTCCATGCTACACCACACCACCACTGAGTCTGCACAGCCATGACTCATAGGAAAGACACAAGGAGGAACGGCCTGATGCAAGCGTGCTGGCCCCCAGAAGACAGGCAGAAGGCAGCTCCTTTACAACCACTGCTGAGGCGCTGCAGGCCAGCACCCAGGACTGGGCAGGCGAGCACCTTCACAGACTGGCCTAGGCCTTCAGGGCTACACCCCGGAGGCTGGAAAGGGAGTTGGGAACCTCAGTGACTTAAGCCCATTCAGCAGGCAAGAGGCTGGGCATGGAGACTTTCCTAGACAAGGATGACAGTGGGTCCCTGGTGGTGGAGATGAGGCGTCCAGTCTCAGTCCCCTCACTGCAGTGCCATCTGAGGAGTTGTAGCTCTTCTTCAAGGCGTTGCTGGCAGGCCCACAATGCCAGTTCCCACCTTGCAGTCTCAGTTGTTTTGATAAAACAGAGACAACACCTATGTAATAAGAGAGACAAACTATCCAGCAAGGAGAGCCACATCATCACTAGTGGAACCATAGGATTCTCTGTAAATATGATCTCATTATTTCTGCTGAACACAGGCAATTAGAGGTGTTCTGTGAGAGCCGGGTGGCTGGGTTGCTGGCATCAAACAGCCGGGACTGGACGATGGCACTGACTTCCTTCTAGTGAGATGAAAGGAGGGAGCTGGGAACCGGGTGAGGATTGAAGGCACTGAGATCCAAGGCAGCTCCCAGCCCCCTCTCCCGGGTAGGTGCCAGGCACCGGACACAAGCAGCGTCTCCAGCCACCACGGAGCAGAGCCCATGAGCAGACCTCAAAGGGCTGCTTCATCCTCACTACCCTAGAACACTGCTGAGTCTAGCGAATGCCTCTTTTGTTCCGCGCAGCACAGAACTCACAAACACTTTTAAACTCTCCTGTGTTTTCCTAGCTGTTTGTTCTTTTCTCAGAGGTCCTCAGAGCACTGGAAGCTTCCAAGAACAATAGCTAGGGAGCCTGCTCTGCAGTTGCAACAACAAGGCAAGGGCCCCAGCTGAAGGAGAAAAGACGGGAGGGGTCATTGGCTGGCCAGCAGGCTGCTTAGGGACAACTGTGGCAGCAGGCTCTGTCCCTGGCTCTCAGACCCTCAGGGTGGGAAGTTCCTGCTGCGCCTGCAGGATTCCTGCCGGAGGACTGGGGCGCTGGCAGCTTCTCTAGGCTCATGTTCCAGTCAACACTCACATGGTCGGTCTCTCTTCTTTCAGAAAGTGAAAAGTTTAGATTTCTAAGGCAAACATCAAGGCCCCAAGGACAGAATGATCCGCTCATGGGAGGACTGAACCATGACCAGCGAAGGTCAGTCCCATACTCCCGGGGAGGGGAGCCCCAACATCTGCCCTCTCTGCTGCTTCAGGGCCTCTACCAGCCTGAGACAAGCTTGATACAGAGTCTTGGCCCTGCCTGGAGTCCTGGCTCTACCTTATCAGGGACTTGGGCTGGTCTTAGGAGGGTGTATGTATAACCCATGTCTTTATTTTCTCATCAGGAAAATGGGGCAATGTTAATATCAATTCTGTACTAGCTGTGAAGAAGTGCACCTACATAGGAAGTGCTGAGCATGGACACCTAGCAATGTTACATATGCTATAGGCATCTGTGGCGCTCCGACCACTATCCCAACAGTGTTTCTCCTAATGGGCCTGGGTCCACAAGCAGTGCCCATGGAAGAAGCCCTTGATACCTACTGCCTTAGGCTCACTCCCTTCAGGATGCTCTGGATCCCCTTGTCAAGGCTCCGGGTGCTGAGGGGCAGGATGGGGCCAGCTCCGAGCAGCTCTTGTGACTGGAGAGAGTGGAGGTCAAGGCGTGCCTGGCACAGCCCGCACATGTCCCTCACTGTGCCCCATGGACTCACTTCTCTGACCTGCAGTCACACTACCTGCTCCTGCTCTGCCACTGCTCCTGGGTAAGTGTCTGAGCAGCTTTGTGGCAGGTGCTGGAGGCTGGGTCACAGTTTGATGGCTGTGAATTATTCTTCCAGAGCTCTGAGCCTCTCCTTTGGGGGGCTAAAGGCCTAGAGACCACACCATTCCCAGCTCAGACCACCTGTGCCTCTTGTATGTGTTTGTTTATTTATTTTAGTATGCATGTAGTATGAGAATGGCGGATCTCAGATCAGTGACTAGCCGCAGACTGTCCCATGCTTGGCACTCTGTAACATAACAGGGATGAAGGCTACAGAGGGATGAGAAGGGTTGGTTTCTCCAATCCTTCTCTAAAGACCATGCTCGATTCCACAGGAAGATCTGGAGAATTTGAAGAGGCAACTGCCAGTACCAAACCCCACAAAGTTGCCCAGAAAAGCTTAAGGAGGAAGTCTTTATCTTACATGACTGACGACTGACAGGGTGTAAGGAACCTGACTAGACGCCTCATGAGCATGCTAACCTGGGCAGACACGCTCCCCGGCATCATGGCACCAGGGAAATAAGAACAGTTGGTGTCAGAGGCAGGATCTGGGGCTGAGTCAGGAGCTCAGCATCTCCCTAGCTCTACAAAAGACCATGGAGGAGGAGGAGGAGGAGGAGGAGGAGGAGGAGGAGGAGGAGGAGGAGGAGGAGGAGGAGGAGGAGGAGGAGAAGGAGGAGGAAGAGGAGGAGGAGGAGGAGGAGGAGGAGAAGGAGGAGAAGGAGGAGGAAGAGGAGGAGGAGGAGGAGGAGGAGGAGGAGGAGAAGGAGGAGGAAGAGGAAGAGGAGGAGGAGGAGGAGGAGGAGGAGGAGGAGGGAGACCTTGACTCTATCTTCTCACTCTCGATCAATGAGAAAGGAGCTGGGGAGCTGGGGAGATGGCTCAGCAGGTAAGAGCACCCGACTGCTTTTCCGAAGGTCCCGAGTTCAAATCCCAGCAACCACATGGTGGCTTACAACCATCCCTAACGAGATCTGACTCCCTCTTCTGGTGTGTCTGAAGACAGCTACAGTGTACTTACATATAATAAATAAATAAATCTTAAAAAAAAAAAAAAGAAAGAAAAAGGAGCTGGGCTGGCTGCTGGGCTGGAAGCTGTCTACATTCTCATTTAGAGGTGACAGTCCATCATTCTACTGGATGGGACTGAGGACCAGATCCAGTCAGCTCGAACAAGTTCCACCAAAATATGTGAGACAAACTGTAAAAGCCTTTCTTCTTCCCGAGTGCTGAACAATGCTAAAGGTAAGGAAAGAATAGATCCCCGCTGCTCAGTACACAAGCCTCTACTCTCTAGAGCAAAAGCTGCCTGACACTTGCCAGTGGCACCCACTCCCCAGGACTGCCTCAGCTGAAGGTAGACATTGCCTCTTCAACCACAAACAGGTCACTGGCTGACCCGCCCTCCAAACCCACCACCTTCCAAGGGGGCTAATGCAATTAGAGTGGGACTGGTCTATATCAGTCATTCCTCTTCCAACTGCTGAGGTTTAGGGGATTCTGGGAGAGCATGAGGTACCACTACTGCTGGAATCATTAGCATCTCTGTAACAGAGAACTCTCTGTGACTCCTCTGGAGGCAGATGAAGATGAGTGAGCGCAGAGGCGTAAGGGCTGTCTGTGTCTGAAGACACTCGTCAGCTGAATTATTAATGGACTCGCAGCACTGCTCAAGTTTCCGGTGACAGGTGGCTTGGTGAGCTGATAGTTCTGAGACCAATTAAGCATGATACTAGATTTCAAGGCAGGGCTGCAAACCATGTCTTAAAACACCAGAACCCACGGCAGGAAGCCCACAGCCTGCCTTTCTGGACACTGGCATGCTCACTGCTGGAGAGTAAGGCTTCTAGGTGCTGGTTGCTGGCCTGGATGTAACCAAGAGCACACAAATCAGATAGTCCTTCAAAAGCCTGTGGCTCTTTGACTCCACAGGTCCTAGAGCCTTAAATGTCATGGGACAGAAGGGATCTGTGTCTAAAAAAAAAAAAAAAAAAAGAAAAAGAAAAATTCAATGCATTAGCTACCTTTATGTTACTGTGATAAAACGCATGCCCAAAAGCAACTGTGGAAGAAAGAGTGTTTTGGTTCACGGCTCCATATGGATTAAGAGTCTGTCATAGCTGTGGGAAACACGGAACACAGTGCCAGAAGCAGGACGCTGTAAGAAGATCAGTCACATCTTCAACCACAAGCATCAGGCAGAGAGAAAACTGGGCATGTGACCAGGTTGTGAACTCTCAAAACACTCCCCTGGCACGTGCTTCTTCCAGCCAGGCCACACCACCTCACCAAACAGTGCCACCAGCTGAGGACCAAAGGTTCAAATGTCTAAGCCTCTGGGGACACTGTCTTTCAAACCACCACAACTCAGAAAAAGTTATCCAATAAACCTAGGCAGGACTGTGTACCTAAGAGCTTCACAGTCTTTACTGCACGTCACGAGAGGGGAATAACACACACACACACATATGCACACATGCATGCACACACACGCATGCACACACCACACATACATGCATGCACACACCACACACACACACATGCACACATCACACATACACGCATGCACACACCACACACACACATGCACACACCACACATACACACATGCACACACCACACACACACACATACTACACACACACACACACACACACACACACACACACACACGCGCGCACACACACCACACACACACATGCACACACACCACACACACACACACACACACACACACACACACACACACACCATCTACACACATGCATGCACGTACACAGACTTCCATGTTCAAATGATCTAAAATCATTTGACTACAGACTAAAAATAGAAGAAAAAAGCCAGTACTGTATTGAATGCAGGACTTCATTCTTGTCTTTACTCTGAACAATCTAACAACAGCTACAGAGCACTGCTCCCATGCTGAGTATTGTAAGTACCTTCAGATGACTTCGTGTGTGGGTGGGGTGGGGAGTGGCTAAGTCATAAGCAAAAGGGATGCCATTTTGCATAAGTAAGGGACTTGGACAGCCATGGGCTTTAGCGCCCATGTATATAGTATGGTGGTAACTGGACATAGCCCCAGCCTCCCAGGCTTATTTGATCAGGAAATCCTATTTTCTCCCCACAGCATGATCTGTAACTGGGGCTCCTTGGACTCACTTTGAGAAGTGTAGGTGCAGAGCACAGACTTTAGTTTGCACATGGAGTGAGAGGGCCAAGTACAACACAGACCCTTCTCCTAAGTGACAGGAAGAGCACAAAAGTTGCCGCCTCCTCCTGCGTAGATACGGGACCAGAAAGATGGGGTTGCTGTTTGTTAAAGGCTAATGCCATCATTGGAACACTCTTGCTAAGTCATGGGTGGCCTTCATCTGGTACCTGTACCCTGAATGGGTAATCTTAGGGTTTTATTGCTGTGAAGAGACACCATGGCCAGCAACTCTTATAAAAGAAAATATTTAATTGGAGCTCGCTTACAGTTTCAGAGGTTTAGTCCATTATCAGTGTGGCAGCATGCAGACAGACATGGTGCTGAAGGAACTGAGAGTTCTATGTCTTGATCCACAGGCAGTAGTAGGAGACTGTGTGCCACATTGGGCCTAGCTTGAGCATAAGACTTTATGCTTTTCCCCTGCAGTGACACACTTCCTCCAACAAGGTCACACCTCCTGATAGTGCCATTCCCTATGGCCAAGCATTCAAACACACGGATCTATGGGGACCATTCTGATTCAAGCCACAAAAGGGCAGACGTCATTAGGAACCATTATGTCCTCTGTAGGCTCATGGGTTGAATGTTTGACCCTCAACTTGTGTGTGACACTATTTTGAAGACTGTGAACCATCACAGGTAGGGACTGGCTGGCAGCAGTCAGGCACTAGGGTTGGTCATACCTGCCAGTGTTTCAGCCTGTTTTCTCTGCTTCCCAAACACCTCAACATAAACAAGCTGCTACTAACACTCCTGCCACCACAGAAGACGTTACCTCTGCTATCTTGCCTCCTCTGAAATGACCGTGAAACCCCTCTGAAAGTGTAAGCCAAAATACTGGTCCTCCCTGGACTGCTCCTGACAAGTATTGTGTCATAGCATGGAGGGAAGCAGACCTAGAAAAGTCTCTGCCAGGGATGAAGATAGCCAGTGGCTGAGAAAGCCTGAGTAGTGTTTGAGTCTCTGAGAGAGAACACACTAAGCTGGCTGATGACTTTATCCTTTTCCAAACAAATTTCCATCCTTCCACCACCAATCTTTCTATAATAAAGATGACCCTCCCAGGAGCTGCAGGGTAACAACCAAATGCCTCTGTGTAGTTTGCAAAGACCTCCATGCCTGCCTTTTCTAGCCAGGCCTCAGACCTGCACATCTGACCCCTGGCCCAAACTCTCATAGCCCCAGAATCCCACACAGCCCCCTTTATCCAATATGTCCTTTCTTCCTGACCAACTCTTACCTGCCTTTTAGTTCTCCATCAGCTCCCTGGTCTTTCCTAGGCACCTCTGACCTAATTTGCATCTCACCTAATTTGCATCTCCATTGATCTACGGCCTTGACAGTAGAGACATATGTGCCTCTTCAGGATTTAAAACCCACAACACTGAAGGGCTGGTGCACACACTGAAGGGCTGTGTGCACACTGAAGGGCTCCACACCATCACTAACACCTCACAAACTTGAGCAGCTGTCCCTTTGCAGCCAGCTGTCCTGAGCAGAGCAGATACATAGCATTTAGCTATTGATAGCATGGCTATTTCTGCAGCAAAACTCACAAATCAGCAGTCACAAAAATGGCTTTGAAATCTGCTGCAGCAGGGAAATGCATCTCTGTGAGCTCCACACAGGAGAAGAGTCTCCCAGGAAGCCCGACTCCAGTCACTGCCATGCTCTGCCCTCAGCTGTAGCCACACATCAATCATTCAAGTGAGAATCGGGTGCCTCCTCTTAAAAAGACTGCCCTGCCCCATGAGTGTGAGTATCACTAGTGAGCCTAGCACACCCAAACTACTTTTCCCATAAAAGATGTTAACAGGTCACCATCATAGGGGAAAGGAAATGTGCTGGATGGATGTGTGGCCCTCCTTCTAGATTTATGACTTTGTACAAATTCTGTAAAATGGGGCCATTCTCTCTCCTGCCCATCCTCCATGGCTCTCAGCAAACAGAGGCAACAATGAAGAGACAGATGTCCAGAGTGGGGTCAGCACCCAGCAGGGCAAAGAGCATGATGCTGGGAACTGGTGAGGCACAGAAGAGCCTCTGCGAGGGCCGAGGACCTCACTCACAAGAAAGCAAGAATTCAGGGGGCAATTGTACAATCTGTTACATGGGAGGGGACAAGGAGAGCAAGGGATGGAGAACAGGGCTCTGGGTCAGAAGGCCACAGTTTCAATCCTGGACACATATTTACAGGTTGAGACACATGGATGTCTTATTTCTGGACACACATTTATGGGTTGAGACACATGGATGTCTGTCTTATTTCTGTCTTTCTGTACCTCTGCATCCCCCTCCGCTGTAATATGGGGACTGGAACACTGTTGACCTCATGGAGTTGGGCTACCATCTGAGTGCTTGGGACAGTGACTGTCCTGTGTGATGCAGCCATTAAGTACAAGTTGTCATTGCTACAAAGTAGGTTCTGCTCAGGACCAGGGAACAGAGGGCTTTGGGGGCACTAACGGCATCAGCCTTCACTGGGACGATGCTTAGAGCCTTCTCAAAATAAGTAAGAGCTGAAAGCCAGGGCAATGCCATGTTCTCATTCTTCCTTTTCTTAGAGGCTTGGAACTGATACCACCCTGGAGAGGCCCTAAAATCCTTAGACACCACCACTACCAACAACAATGGTGTTAGAGGCGCACGGGGGTGCAGCACAAGGGTATATAGTACTTGAAGGCTTGTGAAAAGCAATCTGCTCATCACTAAAGTTCAATCACCAATAGACACGGCAATGGAGACAGACTTCTGGGCAGGTAGTGAGCACCAGGTGGGTTTATTTCAGAGCCAAACAGTCCTGAAACATACAATAAACCATGACGCTCATCTTAGCAATGAAGAACACAAATGAAGACTGTCCAGATTGTCTGATTGGTGCCAGGACATGATGTCAAGTTCAACTGTCAAACTGCTTGGACTGCATCTAGGACATTGGGTATGCACACCTCTGGATGTGTAGAGAAGGCCTGTCCCAGATGTGGGCACAGCCATCCCATAGGCTGGGGCCCCACCAGTGCCAGAATCTTCTTTCTCTGCTTCTCAGCCACAGACCAACTTGGCCCTAGACCCCTCCCTGATGTGTCATGCTGAACCCATGAGCCAAAATAAGTCTTTCCTCCCCTAAGTTGCTTCTCTCAGTATTTGGTCACATGCATGATCATCTTCCTGTCAAAGCTGATTTCTCGTTAATGAATTCAGAAGCAGTTACATTCTACAAGCTGAACCCTTCCTTTGAGTTCTAGTGTGAAAATAATTTTAAGACTGTGTCATCCCAAAGCCCTGCCTGGGGTAACGAGGAATGCAGATGGTGGTGGCCCTGTCCCTGGGGCCCTGTAGAAACCAGGCAGCTCACAGAGGAGGAGTGTGAGGACGGCAGCGGAAGCTGGGCCCTTCCTGCTGAGCTGGCAGATGGCTGCTGGGACAAAGAGGAAAATTAATTTTCCTGAATGGCACCGAGTTATAGCAGCTGACATCTGCAGGAAGAAGGCTTGGCCAGCCCTGGGGAGGGAAGAAGGCTTTTTCCCCTACTGTAAGAATTCTGTAGGCATCAAAAGATCTGGAAATGCTGTAGGCAAATGTGACCAATGCCATTAGTAAAGAGAGCATGTCTTAAGTGGCAGCACCTAGTGGGCTCTAAAACACATCTATACCATGAAGATCAGTTGTTCCACCTCTAGCATTTTAAGCATTTCATGTTTAAGCAACTCTGCAGCAGACAGTAATCACAGGTAAATGTCTACTGTTTTAAAGGCCCTTTTTGATTACAGACAGGTCACCGATTTGCACTGGCTCTTTGGACCCAATACCCTTACCTTTCCAGTACCCACCCAGCACTCATGCTGGCATTCCTTTTGTACTGGCTGGTTTTATGTGTCAACTTGTCACAGGCTGGAGTTATCATAGAGAAAGGAGCTTCAGTTGAAGAAATGCCTCCATGAGATCCAACTATAAGGCATTTTTTCAATTAGTGATCAAGAGGGGATGGCCCATTGTGGGTGGTGCCATCCCTGGGCTGGTAGTCCTGGGTTCTATAAGAGAGCAGGCTGAGCAAGCCAGGGGAAGCAAGCCAGTAAAGAACATCCCTCCATGGCCTCTGCATCAGCTCCTGCTTCCTGACCTGCTTGAGTTCCAGTCCTGACTTCCTTTGGTGATGAACAGCAATGTGGGAAGTGTAAGCTGAATAAACCCTTTCCTTCCAACTTGCTTGTTGGTCATGATGTTTGTGCAGGAGTAGAAACCCTGACTAAGACACCTGTAGACACATGACAAATTATGAATTCAGCTCAGCATCCCCTGAGAAGCGCACTGGTACAGATAATGTCCAGAGCACACTTGGGTTAAGTGGCTAGGTCAAAGCCATCCACGCAAGTAGGTGAGTGGACAGGCCGGAGTTCAAGTCCAAGCAGTCTGACTCCAGCCCCTGCCTTGACTTCCCCACTGGGCTTAGGGCATCCCCTCAGCAAAAGTCTGAGAAAAGAGAGGGAGTAACCCAGCTTCTAAAATGGCAGCCTGGCTCTTCCTCTATAAGAGCTAAGAGCTCTCCCCTCTGCCCCAACTCCCGGAACCTCCCAGCAGGCCAGGCTCCAAGGCCACTGGAGAACAAAGCCACACCAAAATTCTGTGCCCCAAGCCTGAGATTTTGAAGACCTCTGGAGATTACTCTAGACCAGTGCTCTCAATCTTCCTAGCGCTACAGCCCTTTAATACAGCTCCTCATGTTGTGGTGACTCCCAACCATCACATTATTCTATTGGTACTTCACATCTGTAATTTGGCTACAATTATGAATCATAATATAAATATATGATATGCAGGATATCTGATTATCTAATCCCTGTGAAAGGTGTTTGACCCCAAAAGGGGTCCTGACTCACAGGCTGAGAACCACTGGTCTAGATACACACGTATCTAGGGTTTTACTTAATTTCTATTCCAATATAAAATTCACATTAAATGACTACTGAGGTACTTAGTAGTCTCAGAGCAGCCACAGAAAACAGCAAACCCCTAGAAGGTATACCACGTGTCCCAAGGCCTTGAATTCCGCTGTCAGGAAGCTCTGGGGAGCAGGGCTCCTAGAATAACAGCGACCAAAAGGCACTGCTCATATCTGGCCGGAAACCCAGATGGCATCTGTCCTGCCCAGGCAGCGGGGAAGGAAGAGGGCAGCATGGTGGAGTTGGTGGCTTGGGGAACTGTGACAAGACTTGCTTTATGGTCCTGTGGGAATGGTCAAGCTAGTCCATCGACCAGAGAAATGACAGAACCACAGGAAACCTGATTCTATTTTATCTTTCAAGCAGAGAAGAGAATACAAGCGAGGAATGGAAAATGGGCTGTGCAGTGGGCAGCCATGTCTTGGTAAAACTTAACAGATCCAAACCTCTCTTTAGATATTGCCAACCCACTGCTTTCTTCTTCCACCCCTTTCTCCTGACAGCCTCTGACATCCTGAAGTCCTCGCTGGTCCTTGCACCAAGCACAAGTGGATTGGGACCATGAGTGATTGACCTTCCCTGCCCAGCAGGCCTCAAGCATAGGCTTGTGGAGGTGAGTGTTGCTGTGAATGTACACACATTGGTGTATCTGGAACTGACCAGTCAGCCTCCAGGAAGCCAGGATGGGGCTCAGGAAATAAACTCAGAGCAGCCGCTATGGGAAGCCCCGGCAAAGGACAACCCAGAGAAAGCCTCCCCAGGGAGAAGTGCAGACATGATCCATGTGACCTCAGAGCACACACATGAGGATAATGAGCAGCAGACACAGGCAAGCAGACTTTCATATTTATTCCAGAGAAATGCATTCTCATGAACTTGTCCAGCAATAAAATAATGGACTGCTTCAGAAGTGACCAGGTCTTCATAGTGGAAGGTGATTAAGCCAAGGCCTGACAAATCATGGACGCTGCAGGGGAGGTTCTAACACGAGAAAAGATGTTCTCAGGTATCCCATTCCCAAGACTATAATGCTACGGAGGGAGGCAGCTCGGCCTGGTGGCTCACACCTATAATCCTAGTGCTGAGGCAGGAGAATTGCTGCAAGTTTGAGGCCACCCAGGGATACATAATGAGTTCCTGACCAGCTGTATACAGAGTCTGGGCTATTCTCTCTCAAAAGCAACAATATCTATCTTTCCCTTTCTAGGAAAAAAGAAAAGAGGCTGAACAGGAAGGAAATACTTGAGTCACTCTACCCAAATCAACCCCCCACCTCCTCCTACATCAGTCAGGGAGGGGCACCAGGTTTGGTGACAGGAGGGAGGCAAGAAGGCAAAGCTCCAGCAGCTGCCATCTCCAGGCTGTGACACGCTGGCACCACCCCCCCTCCAGGCTGTGACACGCTGGCACCCCCCCCCCCGAGAAAACCCACGCTGGTTCTGAGCATACACTCAAACTTTGACACCAGGATGGAAAGATTACAGAACAGATTTCACTTTGGGGCGGGGGGGTGGGGGGGCGGTAGGAAAGAGCCAAAAAGAGCCAAATGAGGTTTCTTAAAGAGGCTTCTATCCACAGCAAATCCTTTTACCTTGGAAGATTGAGGATGGGAGGACAGGCAGATGAGGGGACAGACAGATGGGTAAGATGCAGGTGGATAGACAGACTGGCACATGAAGGGACAATTGAGAAATGATGTGGGTGGATGGACAGACAGACAGCTAGATGAGGGGACAAATCAAATGGGTAAGATGCAGGTGGATGGACAGACAGATGACTGGATGGATGGGTGGATAAGTTGCAAGCAGAAATCATTATAATGCATCCATAATGGTAAGAGATGTTTTAATTCAAGGCACACTGCACACAGAACAATGTCCTCTGGTGTGGGACCATGAAAGGCAGCCTGTTTTGGTTGAGCGAGGCTTGCTCTGGAGACCCAGTAGAAAACTCTACAAGGGAAGGAACAGTGAGCCACATTCCCAGAGACAGGTGCCTGACACCACAGAGCCCCCAACTCCATAATTCTGTGACTGTCAGTCATGCAGACAAAGCCCCAAGCTCCTGGCATTCTAGCTAGACTCCACCCTCAGTTACCTGACAGTAGCCAGGTATGCTCCTCCCCACAGCAACTGCAAGGTAGCCCATCCCACTATAAAAGGGGCTGCTTGGCCTCTCCTCTCTCCCTTAAGCTCTCACCTTTCTTACTCTCTAGCTCTCCTTTTCCTTCTCTCTTCCCCCCTTCTCTCCACGTGGACATGGCTGGCCCCTCTCTTTCTTTTACCATTTCTCTCTCTGCCTTTCTACAATAAAGCTCTAAAACCATTGGCTGTCTCTGCTCATCAAGGCCTGCCCTGCTTGAACAATAGACCTTCCCCTAAAGAGCCACATCTAACCTCCTGCAGGAAGGCCTTCCTGAGCTCCAGCCATGGACTGGACCAAGGACTCTCGCCTGCATGGGAACCACCTAGCAGCCCCTCTCTCCCTGCCCTCTCCCCCCTTCGGCCTCTAGGCTGACTGAGCCACCCCCGGGGCCTCCACTTTGTTCTCAGTTCTTCCAAGACATACAGCAGCGTCTGGGATGTCTGAGACTGAGAACCTGTTATCTCTGGCTTCCGTGAGGCCCAGAAACCTCCGACTGGCCCCGTGGACTAGGTCTGTGGCTTCACACAGCCAGACACCCACCAGGGGCCACATGGAGAACATGCAGCAGTCCTCTGGGTCCGCCCACGCAGAGCACTGGAACTCTGGCAGGATGCAGGTTCTCTCCCACCCACTTTGTTCCCCCATGCCCGCTGCCCCACACTCTAGTAGACGTTATGCATGGCCTTATACTTGGATACAGTTCATGTTCAAGCCCTCAGCACTGACATTTCTTGATGTTCTAACTCCCAGGAATAAGTGAGACCAGCCATGTACACACTCTAATTCCACACTGATCACACCACCACCAGAGAGCAGTGAGGAAAAGCAATCAAAATGGTTTTGCTGTAGAGACACGGAATGGCTGGAGTAAAATATGGCTCTCCCAAATGACCAAGGAGAGGTGTGAGGTCATTACATAAGGCCCAGACACCAGGGCAGAGGCTAGAATGCTATTAATTGTTCTAATGAAAGACCATTATCCTTGCATGTAGCTACATACTACAAATCCCAAATGGGGACTCATTTCCCCAGGATGGAAACTAACTGGATATGAGGCTACCAGGCCTCTCAAATCTAGTTTCCTTATTCAGGAAACACAGAAAAGAGCCCAGGAATGCCCTTTACCCAGAGGCCAGGGGCCTAGGACATTCTTATTATCAAAGCTGAGCTGGCAATGACGTTTGGGGCCCATGCCCATATACATGATGTGCATCAGTGGGCCCAGGCTGCACAGGCCTCTGCATCAGTGGTGAGTGGGGATGAGAAGCAGAGCTCACGTGGCTGCTGCATCCTCCACCACTTCTCTCCCCTCCCTTCCGATGGGCTCCTCTCCTCCCCTCCTCCCCATCAGGCCTTCACCCTTCTCAAAGCATCTTCAGACTCAAGCACAATTGAAAGATGCTCATGGAAGACTAACATAGGCAGGATAGATGGAGGGTCTGATGACTTACCCTTTATTTTCTTCTAGAATTACATTCCTGGAAAGGAATTTTGCTTGGTTTGGTGCTTTCTTATTAGTTAAGTCTGAGGTTACTTGGAAAAACATCTAATGGAATATTTAAAACTTATCAATCAGATCCAACAACTGTTTCAAGAAATAGGAGAAAACATTTGAAGAACCCAAACAAGTCAATGTGGCCTCAGAAACCATCAGTGTAGAATCTGAGATCAGTTAGCTAACTGAGGCATCCAAGAGCCCAGGCCAAGCGTGGCAGCGAGAGCCAGCTTTATACCAGATCCACCTGGCAGTGGCCAGGCTCCATCTGGCACACCAGTAGGCTCTGTTTGGCTAGTAAATTGCTTGCTTAATTGTTAATATTTAAACATTCCCAACAGAGATTTCTAATCTCCTTAAAAGAAAAATCAGATGTGACAACACTGTGCTAATATTCATGTAAAAAAAAAAATCAAACAACAACAACCCACTCCAAAACAACCCCCAAACCAAAAAACCATTCAACAACCAGGCCATAGAAAGACTTTCAATCAATTTCTTTCCTCCCCTTCTCCTTCATGATTCATTTTTTTCCCCTTAAATTTTCAAGAACTTGTATTACTTCCTGGAGGTATTTTCTTGAAACTACACTGTTCCAGGCTGTATCGTGAGTTATGATTCACAGAAGGCCCATCCTGCCTGTTATAATAAGTTACATTTACCATATTATCGTGTGTGTGTGTGTGTGTGTGTGTGTGTGTGTGTGTGTGTGTGTGTTAATCCTGGGCATCAATCAGATATTCTCTCATTTTATAGTAACCCATACTCCATGCCCTCTGATCTTTGGTGTGGGACTGGGGATCTTGCAGCCTGGTCTGTACAGGTGGCTGGGAGGCACCTGCACGATACAGCCAGTCACACACAGACCTGCTCTGTGCCCCACAGAGCTCCCTTGGATCTGGCTAGCAAAGGCAGATCTGACACTGTTCCCAGCCATGTCAGGCTATGTTATCTCCTTCTTTCCCTGGCACGCACAGGTGGGTGTACATACACACACACACACACACACACACACACACACACACACACACACACCTCCAACCTTTTATGCTGCCTAGGCTGTTAACACAGTTCACCAGTGAGATATTTATTTGACAAATGGAAACAGACAGCCTTCTGCTATGTAGAAGCTGCAGTATTTGCCCAGGCCCTCTTCCCAGTGAAGCGAACTGGAGAAAGATTTCCCTGCTAGGCTATAGACCTCTGGAGGACAGGTCCAGTTTCTTTGCATAGCCAGACCTCCACAAATGCCTAATAAGTTTTCTATTTAAACTCAAAGCCCAACTCTGTAAGTGCATTTCTTGGCTAATACAACCAGCAGAGAGATGGAGGAAGGAAGGAAGAAAGTTCACCCAGTTCTTTGCGTTTTGGAGGCAGACTATACAAGTGACGGCCACTTGGCAAAGTTTGCAGTCCCTATAGCAGCCCGTCTCTGTGGCTCACCAAGGCAGACCTCTGACCCGTGGTTCTGGCATGCTGCTGACACTTGTTTCTACCCATTTCTCACAGCTACAGTGGGAGAGCTGAGGCAGGGATACATCACAAAGCTTCAATAACTCATGGCTCTGGAAACTTAAATGTGTGGCACCATTTATGGCTGGGATCTGGTGAGGGCCTCGTGGCAGCAGACAGCATTACAGTAGAGGGTGTGTGTGTGTGTGTGTGTGTATATGAATGAGACATCCTAAAAGCAAGATTATAAAGTAGCAACAAAATATAATTTTATAGCCGGGCGTGGTGGCTCAGGCCTTTAATCCCAGCACTTGGGAGGCAGAGGCAGGCGGATTTCTAGGTTTGAGGCCAGCCTGGTCTACAGAGTGAGTTCCAGGACAGCCAGGGCTATACAGAGAAACCCTGTCTCAAAAAGCCTAAATAAATAAATAAATAAATAAATAAATAAATAATTTTATGGCTGGGGGGGGGTCACCACAACGTGAGGGACTGTATTAAAGGGCCTCAGCTCTAGGAAGGTTGAGAGCTACCAACTTAAGACGTGTTTTAGGATTCAGTAATGGCGAAGCCCTGATGATCTGGTGGAGAAGCCTTCCCAGTCTACCCATGCCCATCTCTCAGCAGCACAGGCAGATGTCAGCCCTCCCAGGTCCTGTGACTTTGGATGGCATCTGGATGCTCCCAGCTTACACAGAGGACTCAGTCGTCACAGGGCACAACTGTTAGATCTAGGGGGGAAACCCCCATCCAATTCCTGATTCGGTGTGCACCCAAAAAATCATGAAGGACCATCTCTTGATGTAATTACATGAGGACGTTTAATTACGGAGCTCCGGACCAACATGTATCCTACACAGGAGATAACGGATGTCGGCCACAAGGTTTGAAAGCTAGGGGTTTTTATGGGGTAAGGGGCTTAGGGGTGTGGAATTCAGCATAGCGACACACTATTGGCTTATTCAAACATTAACAGAGAGGGCATCAGGACTTTGTTCCTGTGGGCTGGGGGCTTATCTTTGTTCACATAGCAACCAGTTGATGTATGACTTTACCTGGCGCCAAGGGGCAATAGACAGAGGGTAGATTCTGGCCAGATGGTGTTGACTTAGATAATATAGCCCTGTTGGTCCTTGCATACTTTTTTATCTCTACAGTCAAGATGTTCTTAGGAATGACTTAACAACAGCCCTGCCCTGGCATGCCTGGGGGCTGTGGGCTCCTAAACTCACAAGTTACAATATTTTATCTTCCTTCACAACCACATCAACAACAGCTTTTACTTGGGGTCTCTTAGATACCATTTTTTCCCTTTTAAAACTCCTCTTCCATAACAGCAAAAAAAAAAAAATAGCCTCACAATAGACACAGTAGACTTTCAACCTCTCCCAACGCAGCTCTATCCCAGACCTTCTTAAAGTCCTTCCTACAGTACTGCCTCCAGACCAGACCAGTTGCTAACCAGTTTTCTTTCAAAAGATCTCCATGGAAAAAATCGACATGTCCCCACTCTTTCACTCAGATTTAATTCTATCAGAAATTGGTTGGCTCAATCTCAGGATGGACCAAGGTACAGAAACTCATCTGCTGGTGCCAGGGGTGGGGAAAAACTGATCTTTTATCTACATGTCCTAGTTTACAAATGCTAAGGGAAGCGGGCGTGGTGGCCTTTAATCCCAGCACTTGGGAGGCAGAGGCAGGCGGATTTCTGAGTTCAAGGCCAGCCTGGTCTACATAGAGAGACCCAGTCAAAACAAAAAACAAAACAAAACAAAACAAAAAAAACCAAACAAATGCTAAGGGAAGGGGTGGGAGGCTGACAGAAGGTGTGTCAGGAAGCTTCCCAGAAGAAGTACCAGTCACGTGAGCATCCTGACACACAGCAATGCAGGGACACAGAAGGGCAGCAAGTGAGATGTCTCACATCAGCTGAGGAACTGGCAGACTGAACCACAGGGAACACTTAATTGTTCAGCTCTAAGCCAGCACGAGCAGGTAAGTCTTACAAAGAAAAAGACGGAAAACGACATTTTCAGATTGGACAGCATGATGCCTGGGACTGATTTCCGAATCCTCTGTGAGAGACAAAAGTGTGCAGAAAAGGAACGGGACCAGCTGTCAGTCATTCATTCATCATGCCGACACCCTGTGGTAACCGACGGACTAGCCAGAACACAAGGGTGCAGGCCAGGTCTCTATGTGTTAAAAGTTCACCAGAATAAAGTCAGAATTGTTCTGAAAACGAGCAAGGCCCAGGGTGCTCATAGTGTATTGTTCTGTGGACACAAACTTAACTCACAAGAACGGATAGAGCAAGAGTTGGCTGGGTTTGGCTATGCATGTCTGTAATGGCAGCACTGGAGAGGCTGAAGCAGGGGGATTACAATTTTGAGGCTAGCCTGGGTTTCTCAAGACTCTGTCTCAAGAAAAAAAAAAATAAAATAAAATAAAGAGGAAAGTTCATTTACCCACTGATAAATTTACAGATTAAACAAACAAAAAGCCAACAACATAATCCTTATATAAGTAATAAAAATGTATTTTGTTCCTTTTTAATAATTACCTTTTGTTTGTCTGTTGTTTGGTTGGCTTGACCAGGGTCTGTCTACACACCCCAAGCTCACCTCAAACTTGCTTTGTAGCCTAGGCCAAAAATGGACCCACCATCTTCCTGCCTTAGCTTTCCCAGTACTGAGGAGACGTGCACCACGACAGCACATGAACACAGGGGAAAGACACAGTATGGCTCAGACCTGACTAACATCTCTGTAGTCCCAGGACAAGAGCATGCTCTGAGCTCTGGAAGCAAGCAGAGCAGCCAGCTCAGCTCCCACAGGGAAACAGGACAAGCAGTCACAGGCAGCAGATGGATGGCAGGCTGGTGTGTGGACACGGGCTGGCACCTGCTAGATAGAGTTTTCCTTGTCCCACCGCCCCCTTTCCCAGTCTCCTTCACAGAGACCACATAGGACACTGCCTTCTCTGTTACCCTCTTGGGATGTCCCTGTCCCTGCAGACTGGTCATTAATATAGTAGGCTTCTGTTCTGCAAATACCTCGCCTTGACTCAGGCGTGTAGTAAAGGGGGATCTGGGGTGTGCAGATGCTACACTGTGAGTAACCGCTTTAGGGGAGGAAGGAAAGGGAGAACACAGAATCTGCACCATGTCAGTAGCAAGGAGGCCGAGAGTCATAGCTTCTCAGTCTCCCCTAATGAGGCGGGTCTCTTAGGGCAGGTAAGAACTTCCTCCACCCTAGCGGTGTGCACCACTAATGCTACTCTAGCACCAATTCTACATGCAGGGAAACAAGGGCTTGGGTGCTAAGTGACACACACCTCTAGCACTGCAGGACTCTGCAGGGGCTCTGCTAGGACTCAGGGGTGGGGTGTAACACTGCTACTGCCACTACTTATTTTGCTCTGTTCCAGGAAGTATTTAGTCCTCCATCAAGCCTGCTATAAATAGTGCTATAATCAGCTAGAGAAACTAGCTTTAGACAAAGTACCTAATTCTCAAGATCCCAGAGATCTCGAGATCTCAAGAAGTGAGATCTGTCCATGTCCTCGCTTCCTAGCCAACATGCTCCTGACAGCCTTGCACCAGTCTTAGGGAGGGAACAAGGCAAGTGCTGAGAGGCTGGCACAGAGCTGGCTGCTGAGAGAGCAGCCACGCTGCTGTAGCCATGGCTTCGTGGTGTGCCATGGTGTTCCAGGATGCTGGCTGCATCAGAGGTTGTGGCCCCTACCCACAAAGCTGCCATGCCGAGGCTCCTCAGGCAGTCAGTTCCAGGACAAAGTGACCTTCACTGGTTGCTGCCACTCAGGCTCCAGCTTTCTCTCTGACAACGGCTAGTGTTAGGAGGAACCACATTCACTGCAGCCCTGGGTACCCTGCATGTCCCACTTCCATACCCTTTATTCCAGCCCAGGCTCTTGAAGGAAAGCCAGATCACTCACTCCCTTCTGCTGAAAGAGACTTCTAACTTGGGCGGGAGGGGGAGGGGGGTAGCTGGCTGGGAATGGGTTACCAGTTTTAGGAAAAACAAACAGGATATTCTTTCCAAATTAACAACAAATAACTTTAATTTAGGTATGTCCATACACTATCTAGAGCACACTTATGCAAATCAGCATCTGTTGCTAACCTGAAGTTCCACATCACTGGTGTCCTGTTTTAGGTAGTACTTGATATAGTTAGGGGTCAGAAAGGGGTTCATGGGACAGATGACAAACAGATAGATCTCCCTACACACACACGAAAATCACAGAGGACCCTTGTAGTCTCCCCTCCCCCAGCCTGAAACCTGCTTGCTCAGGGGTGGAGCTTCCCGCTCAGTCTTTCTGCCACGCCCACTGCTGGAACCTGCCGCTTTGCTGTTCCGAAGCCATCACGTGATCACCCTGCTACTGGATCCCAAGATTATTTGGCAGGAATTGGGCCCCCTCCTCCTTCCTTCATAACGGAGTGCCGAAATAGTAAAAATTGAACCTTGAGCAGAGAGCTTTGTCTTGGTTCCTTCCTTATCTAGCGCAGCCCAGCCCCTCTTCTCTTCCAGGTTTTCAAAATGCCTTTCCAGGCTAGAACCCAGGTTGTGATCTACTAGCCAGACACAACAGACCCTGTGACTTACAGCACATCCCACAGCTAATTGGCTCTGAGTCCAGCCCGATGCCATTGCCTTTAACATCAGCTGCTCTAGCTGTCCCTGTGACCTCATACTGAATTCTCCAGGAAGCACATAAAGAGGCCCAGCTGCTTCCTGGACTTCTAATGCACTCACAGGAAGCCATCCCTCATGGCCATGTTTATAAGCCTCAGGTGCAGGTTTGCAGAGAAGGCCTCAGGGTTCTGTGTGCCCCAATGTTCCCTGACCCTACAACACTGTCCAGAAAGCAGTCAGTTTGATGTGTTTGTGGAGCAAAACTGTGAAAAAGCCATTCATCAAATGCATGGTGGGAAACACTTCTCCCCACCCTCCACAAGCCTGAGACATTTCACGACTCACAATAGAGGGGAAGCCACCATAAAAAGGACTTGCTGTGTGCCCTTTGAAGTACAGTGACTGTGGGACAAGTGACTATAAAGCTTACACAGCTGGGGGCTGGAGCCTACTCCTGCTCAGTGAATTTCCAGACCCAAGTATGCTTGCGTCCCTAGTCACAGTACACCTGAGCCACAGCTTTTGTTATCTGATTCTTTCTTCTCATGGATGCTATCAGATTCCACTTATAACAAGTTACCTGTCCATGCCACATCAGGACACTTGGAGAGGCCTCTGAGCACCAGCTGTTCGGGGAGGGGCTCTGCCTGAGCTGTGCGTCCCCCATAAACTGTGTTGCCAGTGTCTGAGGAGCAGGGGCCATTCCCACTCAGAAGGACCCGGCTTCACCTGTCCTTGTGTAGGGCTATTAACCAGATTCTTCTCTTCTTCCACCTTTTCTTCTATCATCCAACCCCGACCTTCCTCCCTGGCCCAAGCCAGGTAAGCATTCCAAATCAGGGAACAACTAACAGTGACCTTTCAGGGCCTTGGCTTCTCCAGTTTCCACATGTATGAAGGCTGTGGGTATACCCCAACCCCCCACCCCAATACACATAGATCATATTCATTGTCTGCCACCAGCCAGACCATTCTCAGGCCCAGCAAATACTAAAAGCACGCACTGTAACAGGTGACCCCTGGATGCACACTCATCTGCAGCCTTGATTTATGACAAGTCTTTAGTGACATTCAGTGGCGGTGAGGAGGGAGGGATGTAAATGTCTGTTTACTGAGGGATGTTTTTAAAACTGCCAGAGGCAGGCTCTCATGATCCTCATTACACATAGTGATAAAGATTCAGAAAGCAAGGGAAACCATCTGAATTACCACCTTTCAGCTGTTTCCTTTGGGAAGGCCAGATAAAGTGATTTAAGGTCTACCATTATAAAAGCCTAGTTTCGCAGAAAACAAAATTTTGGCGGAGATTATCTATAACAGACGCGATGAGCTTTTCATGTATTACAACGAGAAGCTCCGACCTGTCCTGCAGGTGCTGCTGATGTAACAGTATCTGATAACCAGCCTGTCTAAATGTCCTAAGGCCTGCGTCTGAGCAGAAGGGAGCCCACTGCATACAACAGCGGAAAGACAGCAGGGTAGAGGAGCAGTGAGTACTAAAGCTGGAATGAGACAAAGTCCGGGAGCTCCTCTGCCCCCATCTTAAGGGTGCCAAGGTGACAGGTGTGGCGTCAGCTGGGACTTTACATTGAATGTTGTTGCCTTGGGAGCAGTCTTTGTAGTCAACATTGCAGATTTGCCTTATCCTCCACAACCTCATTGCCCATGCAAGTAGGAGACTTCCCAAGACTCCAGGAGCCTGGGTCTGTATTATGTAATGGGAACAGCCCACAAAGCCCAAGGAGTTATCTTGAGAATTTCCTGTTATGTGATGTGAGACTTGCAAAGAGCCACCACCAAACCCAACCTGTCTCTTCCCCTCCTATGTGTGTGTGTATGGAGGGGGGTGGGGGGGGGGACACGACACACTCGTGCTCTGAGTCACGAGACGCCAGGGCTAGCAGCTCTCTGATGACTTCTCGATCCTCCAGGATTCCACACGGAGCCAGCATGGGTGGGTGGGTGGGGCACAGAACAAAGGGAGCTCAGCGAAGAAGAATTCTAGGTCTCCCCAGCAGGCTCGATCAGCTGGCTCAGGGGACACTGTCACTCTAGTTGTCAGAGGTGGGGGTGGGGAGGGGTGAGTCAGCAACATGGCACCCGAGAGCCTCAGCTATGAGACAAGTTTTAAACCAAACCGAACTCTGCTATTCTTACCTCTTCTCTCTAGACACAGTGTATGTGCAACACGCACATAATCACTTCAGGGACAGGACATAAAGCACCACCTTCTGTCCCCAAGACCTGCGCTGGCTTTGGAGAGCAGCTCTGTGCTGGCTTTGGAGAGCAGCTCCTTGGTTTTCCCTGTGATTTTTAGCACGTGTGTTCGCCTCAGGAAAGTCTGCCATTTTGTTCTGCCTATCAGCATATACAACTACCGTGCATTCTGTTTGAGTGCTATATAGTACTAGTTTTTTAAAAAAAGATTTATGTATTATATATATGTATAAGTCACTGTAGCTGTCTTCAGACACACCAGAAGAGGGCATCAGATCTCATTACAGATGGTTGTGAGCCACCATGTGGTTGCTGGGATTTGAACTCAGGACCTTCAGAAGAGTAGTCAGTGCTCTTAACCGCTGAGCCCTCTCTCTCCAGCCCAGTACTAGTTATTAATTAGTTGGGTAGACACATCTTATTTAACCATCCTGCTGTGGAGAACACTTCAGGGGTGCAGAGAACACCCTTGAGCATGTCTTCTGACTTCAGGTACAGGAGCTTCCTGTGCTACACACGTGACAGGAAGTGCTGCCTCGGGAGAAAGTGCCCATTCACTGTGCCCAACACATGCCCACCTGTGTCTGGAGCTGCTGTGGCTCCCTCTGCACCACTGTCTACCCACTCTCCTTAGGTGTGACAAAGCTGTGGTGACACTGAAAGGGTCAGCGTAGGAACTTTGGGAAGGTCATGGAACACTTGCCCCTCCGGAAGGGAGAGGCTAATTAGCATTTCTCAGACCACAAGGTGGGAAGGGATCTTCGGGTGGGGACACATTCTGCAGGACTGACAGATGCCCACTTTCAGACAAGGAAAGTCCTTGCCACCTCATCCCCTAAAGACCAATCAGTTTAAAGGGTGCACTGTTCCACCAATCATATTGTACCTAGTTGCTGATGCTTGGTTCTGCCCCTGGAAACTATATAAAAACTCGCCGAACTGATGCTGGGGGTTGCTGCCTCTCCTTCGCATCTGGGGCGACCCCACTGCACTGGAACAATAAATTCCTCTTGCTTTTCATATCGATCCCGGCTCCACGTGGTTCACTCAGGGGGTCCCCAGTAAGCTAAGGCTCCCTGGAGTCTTACAACATGAAGCTAAGAAAACCCAGCTCACTGCTCTGGAGCAGAAATCCTAACACGGGATTTTAACCCGGTGAGCTTAACCAGAGCCCACAACATGAACAACTGGGCTTTCTGGAGGAAAAAGTCTTGGAGTCCCCCACTCCACAGGGCAGCCTCTCTAGCTCCAGAACCAACATCACCTGTCAGCCCTAAGTGCAAACATGCTTCCACGGAGCAAGTGCAGAGAGGCCACGATGCGGTTAGATCCACACAGCAATGCGTGGCAGCAGAGAGGACAGGATGGGAGGGAGCCATCAGGCTTCCTCCAATAGCCAGCGCCTACCTGTACACAGGCTGCATCTCTCTGGCTATGCCGATAACAGCGCCTGGCAGAAAGTTGTCGAACTCCTCAAACAGCTCTCGGATGTTGGTCTTATACTTCAGGTCAAGGTCCAGCTGGATGATCCTCGGGATCTCTGCAGGAGTTGATTGAAAACAGGGCAGTAAGACTGGGTATGGCACCATGCCTCTAATTCAGCTACTCAGGAGGCTGCGGCAGGGGGACACCCCCACCCCTTAAAAATGGCATCCCGGGAAGCTTGGCACCTAACGGAGTAAAGACAAGAACATAAGGCCTCCAGCTTGCTGAGTCACTCTCAGTGACCAGCAGCCCTTCTAACTGCAGAATTCATTCTGTTCAAAACCCAGGGCCCATACTCCTGTCTAGCCTGGGGTCCATGGGCAGCAGACCTCTCTGCTAACTGCAGAACCCATTCAGTTCAAATCCAAGGGCCCATACTCCTGTCCGGCTGGCTGGCCGTGAGTGTTTCACTCCAAAGTGCCTGTCCTGAATGACCTGCAACAGGGAAGCCCTATGTCAAGCTAGGATGCCTAGGTGGGGCACAAGTGTCAAAGGCTGCCAGGAGAGAAGCGTGAAAGATACCAGAAAGATACCAGTTTTGCCCTGCAAACCTCAGGTAGACTCTCGGAAGAGGGTGATTTGGGCTGGGCCCTGAGTGTGGACAGGAAAGGGTGGGTGAAGAAATTATTCTCTCCCCACTGTAAAGCGTTGGGCGTTCCCCGTTGCTTTCAGCCATCCTTCCTGGACCGCTCAGCTGCAGGGTATCCTGGCTCTCTGGAGACTGTTGTCCCTAGAAGCCCTCTGAGGACAGAAACCACAGCTTAAGCATTTTGGCCTCTATCAGTGGTATAGGATTTGGCATTTGGCAAACACCCAAGGGTGTTCAAGGAAGCAGTTGGCATTCTCTAAGTTAGTTTGTGAAGAAATCACAGCTTCCAACGTAAGGAAAACTGATTCGCCTGTTCCTTGTTCTATTTTCCTTGTGGTGCAGAAACAAAGCTTTAGTTCACATTCTATGTGACTTTTCTACAACAAAAAAGAGCAAAAATCACAACAGATGAGAACCCAGCTGCTCACGACAGAGCAACGCATGAGAGTGGCCAGCTGCTCTGCCTCCTGGGCAGAGGGTTTGGGAAGGATGAGCTGCCCTGGCAAGTGAGGACCCCAGGGCAGTCAGCATCACGCTGCAACCCCCGCAAAAGAAGTCCAGAGGCTGCTTTCCTCCTGCATCCATAAACAATGAGAAAGCCAAAGCCCAGTAGTCGGGTCTGACTGCTGATAACCGACGAGTCTCCCTCTAGGCATGGAAAGCACACTCAGGCCACAGGGTAAAGACCCTGGTGCCGGCCCTAGGGAAAGACAAGTTTGCCGGGAAAGAATGTCCTAAGATGAAAGTAACAACCTCAAGTTCTTGCATTGAGCTATCAATGGTTGGCCATCAGGGGCTGGGGAAACCTCACAACACAAACATTTTGTCCAGCCATTTCTCTTTGTTTTTGTTCACTGCCTGTGTCATGAACATTCATACCCAGATCTCAGGTGGTCCTTAAATACAGCGAAGCAGAGCCCTAGTGACACAGGGACAGGACTCACCACCATCTCTACTGGTAAAACCATGTCACCCTGGTTCTGTGAATAAGGAAGACGGGCCTAGACCATTTGGCCTGTGATGCTGACGGGCTGTGAAGGTCGGGAAGGCATCAATTGTGGCCCCAAAGAAGACTTCTGTCAACTTCGCACTTCATCTACACACCAATGGGAAGAATTATCCCCATATTTACAATATAGAAATACTGCCTTAGAAGGATTGAGAACAAGGGGCTGGAGAGATGGCTCAGTGGTTAACAGTGCAGGCTGCTCTTTCAGAAGACACAGGTTCAAATCCCAGCACCCACATGGCAGCTTACAGACATATATAACTCTAGTTCCAAGGGTTCTGACCTTTTTCTGGACTCTGTGAGCACCACATACACATGTACACACACACACAGAGCTAAAAACATTCATAAAATAAAAATAAAGTGAAAAAGTAAAACAGATATGCCAGGCATATGGTGGCATGCACCTGTAATTCCAACACTTGAAAGAGCTCACAGCTAGCCTCAGCTACATAGCAAGTTTAAGGCCAGCCTGGGCTACATTAGACCTCCTCTGAAAAATAAAACAAAAGGCTGAAAAAACAGGAGCCCATGGAAGGTCATGGAAGGTCAGTGGTGGAGCAGAAATGGAACTTGGACTTGACTTGGAAGCCCAGTACCCTGAGCTCCTTCCAGCACGAGTCTCCATCTCACCAGAGTCTCAGATGCGGATCCTTGCTCCATTCCTCACCTCCCCAGGAGCGTACAGAAGGCCAAAGACACCGAGAAAGGAGAAGAGTCCTAGGACAACCACCTGGCCAAACTCAGAGGTCAATGGAAGACAGCAAAGAGATTATGGCATTTTCACTTTCGATTACTCGAAGACACTTCTGATGCTGAAACCATCAGTGTGTCAATGCATAGGTTAGCCCCTCCGTCCCTTGCAGCATCCTCTGGATGCCCCGGCAGCCCAGTCTGCAGCAGCTCTGGGCAGGTCCTGGTGGGCAGTCCTGGCCCCATCTGTCGCGCACTGCCAACACCACCAACTGTCCACTGCTGCCTCGGCACAGACAGGCCACTCCTGGAGGACGCATGCACGGGGGCGGACCAGACATGGGATGCTTCTTTGATCAGAAGCTGACTAGCCTTCTCTGTCTGGTCCAGCTTTAATATTTACATCACTCAGGGAGCACTGGAGAGAGAGCCTTCCTGAAGAGCCCCTTCCCTGTCACTGGTAGAGCTCCTGTCTTAATGAGCCCTTCCATGACCTGAGTGCTTTCCCTGCTAGGAGGGGTATACCCCACCACACAGGAAACTGAGAGGCCCGAGCACTACTTAGAACTCATTACGTCTCAGAGAGGCAGCGCCAACCTTGTCAGCCCTGCAGTCAGGGGAGGTAACAAGCTGAAGAGGAAGCAGGTACAGCTCGCCATGGAGGGACCTTTCCCAAGTGCAGAACACCTGGCTAGGGCTGGGCAAAGGGCATGCCCATCTGCTCAGGGATGCCCACAGCCCTGGGCAGTTCGAACTGTCACATAGGCAACCTGACCAAAGGCCTCATTATAAAACGAGAAAACAAGAAGCCAAGGCATAAATGTCACCGCTGAAAAAAGGCTGATGCTTAGGGGACCCCGCAGTTCACCAGCTGATGCTTGGGGGACCCCGCAGCTCACCAGCAAGGGTTGCTTTAAGGACCTACTTCCTGGACTCTGGTCTTGGCAGAACCATCCTCCTGTGGGACCTACATCTGGGTGGTTGGGTAGAAATGTAAGAAGACACTGCAGAGAAAAGAGGTTTCTATGTGGGGACAACCATAGTGACAACCTCAGGAAGATACTGGTGGGGGATGGTGACAGAACCACAGAAAACTAAGGACTAAATGAGATGATGGTCCCCAAGGCAGAGTAAACAAGAGCGGTACTGCAGAGGGAAGAACTTGGGAGGAAAAAGCTGATGGGCTGTCTTAAATGGAAGGTTAGGCTGGTTAGACATCTTCCATCCAAATTCTGTGAGAAGACAACAAAAGAGAAGGGCAGAATAATCTGAGAAAACAAGCTCTGGAAAGGAAGCCTAGTAATAACTGAGGCCAACCTGCCCATTTTACAGATGAGAAAACTGAGGGTCAAGGAATGTATCAAGACTCTCAAACAAGCTAAAAAGCAAAGCTGATCCTAGAAGTCAAATCCTGACCTCACTAACTGATGCTCTGGGGATTCAACCTCATCCATACTCTCCCAATGTGGGCCATACAATCCTAGAAAGAAAGAGAGAGGGAAAAAAAAGTGCCATGGGATATCCCTGTCAGCCACAACAATGTAAATCTGAGGATGAGTCCAAGAATAGAAATGGGATCCTCATGCTCCACGCGGCTCCAGCCAGCTCTCAGGGAAGAATGCCACGCCCTCTCAGCATCCGAGAGACGGAGCCTACACATCCTCGGGAATGTACCTAGGCTGTGATAGCCTCTAAGAGAGGCAGACCCCACACTGAACGTTCTAGCCCCAAGGACGCCCATGGAGACACCACCTCACTGCTTGGTGTGGGGCCCCTCTCTGGCAGTCGGTAGAAAGTCACTTGATGATCACGACTATGTGATCTGAATAAAAATGGCCCCCACTGGCCCATAGGGAGTGGCACTATTGGGAGGTGTGGCCTTGTTGGAAGAAGTGTGACACTAGCATGGGCTTTAAGGTTTTAGGTGCTTGAACCAGGCCCAGTTGTCACATTCTCTTCCTGCCAGTCCAGATGTAGAACTTTCAGCTCCTTCTCCAGCACCATGTCTGCCTGCACGCTGCCATGCCTCCGTCATGATAACAACTGCATAAGCCAGCCCCAACTAAATGTTTTCCTTGCAAGAGTTGCCATGGTCATGTGCCTCTTCACATCAATGAAACCCTGACTAAGACAACACCACCCCGCACCCTGCTCTGGCTCCATCTACTTACTCCTGGGTAAGTTCCTGCTTCTGCGTCCAATGAGCTGAGCCTCCCCCTGCAGACTCCATGCTCACAGCCTGTCTGTGGGATGGCGCCACAAAGGAACTCACGTACTAATGTGCACCTGTGGCGTTTCTCCTGCGGAAGGAAGGGTGCTTTCCCACACACAGTGCAAGATTCTCGGTGGGCCCAGCATCTGAGGAGCATGAGATGTACTGAGATGAGAGTTCTCCCTGGGGAGCACCACGGCCTGCCACTAGCTGACTGGACTCTGCGGGGAAGACCGAGCCTGGAGGACTATCTGGCTTCCCACCGTGGGGTGGCATTTATGGGGTCAGAGAGTGGTTTTTACAGTGAACAAAAGGCTTGTGAGCCCCTGAAGCTCTCTGGTCCAGAGCTTGGTGTTCACTGGGGTATCTCTGCTCATCTTCACGCTCTTGACTCCAGTGTCAGGCCAAAGACGCTGCTCTAGCCAGAACTTGGCTCTACTAAGCTTGGAAATGAAGGACAGATGGAACATGCTAGCTACAGATGTGGCCTTTTAGACCTCTGTGACCCCATGACTACCACCATGACTGGTCCTAGCAGCCCTCTTCCAGAGTTTCCGACAGTCTCTGGAAGCCAACACCTGCTAAGCCAGGTAAAGTGGAACTGTGCTGCAGGTCACAGTTGTGACATCCAGACTGGCTGGGACAGTCCCAACTCAACATTCCCAAGTGGAAACAGGCTGGGAGCAGATCATCAGCTTCCAATCAAGGCAGCCACAAGCATGTCATCTGACTGGGGATGGGGTTACAAGCCAGACTGAATACTTAGTGACACCCCAAAACAAACACGAGAAAAGAGTCCTAGGGGGTGGGTAAAAGAAAATAACAGCACATGCCTTCCCCACCCCTGCCCTCTCTTGTCCTCTGAAACAATGCCTAGTAGACACACGCTAGCACACACACAGAGGGTAGGAAGGGATGAGAGGTGGAGGTAAGCCTGGCCACCATGGTGGCAAACACCCTGAGAGGAGAGACAGGCCGTCCCAGGGAGCCCCAGCTGGCTTCCTAGTGCCCACTGAGTGTCTTCAGTGAAGGGAAATGATGTCCTGCTATGTGACTCCAGAGTTCCACCATTCTGGAAGATGTCTGGAGAGTGGCTTGTTTTCCCTGTCCTGAAATACTGCAGCAACTTGCCACCTTATCAGACCTGCTGCTTTTTAACTGCTGTGGGCAGAACCTCTGACCTGTAGGAGCTGGAGAGCAGCTGGAGAGGCAGAGACTCTCCACCCATGAGAAGTCGTGAACTCAGAGGGGATGTCTGGAGGTCGGTGGAGCACAGTCCTTCTGCGTCTTACAGCCTGGCTTCTCCCTTTGGGGGTACTGTCCAAGCACAAGAGAGATGTGTCTCTAGGGGTGGAGTTAGTGCTGTTAGTTTTCACAACTTGGGTCCTTCCCAACTGGTTGTGACCCTGACTCTCAAAGCACCCTTCCCGATTCCATCTGCAATGGAAGCTCCAGCTGCAGGGCTGCTGGCTGGCCATGGAATAGTTAATGTGAAGAAATGCAGCAACAGATGCAGGAGTCCAGGACCCTCACAATCCTCATTTCTGAGGACTCGGAATGCTGTGGGGATTTCCCTTCACTGAGCAAAGACCAGGGGAGAGACTCGTGGAAAAGGGGTGTAATGCCAGCAAAGTTGGAAATCTCCAATGGCAACAGCCAACATGTGCAAATCGATTGGATTCACAGGATGATACAAACACAGGGGGAGGCTGACATTATTAGTTCTACCTGACAACTGACAGGGAGGCTAAGGCAGGCAATCATGCTATATATCTGGGAAGTGAATTCACACCAAAACACCAGGGCTCCAAAGTCTTTACACACACACACACACACACACACACACACACACACACACACCCCAACACACACACATCCACATCCCGCCTTCCAGGCCTCTGGATGCCAGGGAAAGGCCAACTCACAGACATGCAGGTCTGTGGACAGCCTGGCCTCCTATGCGTGAATCTATGATTTCCATACTAAAGGCTGCTTGCACCTCCCAGGAGGAGCACCTAAGAATGAGCCATACACCCCATGAACAACTCTGGTAAAGGCTTGGGGGCTGAAATTATTGTCTATAGTCAACTTGATCTATCAGCTACACAAAAAATTCGTCCTTCTAGCCCTACTCAGCCCTCTTAGAACCAGGCATGGAAACCTGTACACTGGCTGTGGCTCAGCTGAGGCATGGCTATAGCTCGCAGCTCCTGCTGTGTAGGACTGACTGACTACAGGAAGACTCAGGGTTTGGTCCCACATCAGGACCACAGGACTCTCTCTCCTCACCCTCAGCATTCTAACTAGGTGGAAACCACCTGCTTTAGTAAAGAACAGAATCTAATTCTCAATTTTCTTTTTACTTCTATTGCTCATATAAAACTATAACTCACACACATATTTTGTGATCTGTAAATTTACCATTTCTATAGTGTAGAGCTCCCATGGTACCTGAGTCATACATATATACACACATACACACATATATATACATATATACATACACACACATATATATATACATGTATATATATACATATATATACATACATACATACATACATACATATATATATATATATATATATATAGAGAGAGAGAGAGAGAGAGAGAAACTGCCAGAGACATCGGGTGAGTATAGAGTGTAACTGAATGTGTGTGTTTGTGCACACGTGCACACAACATGCACTTGCGCTCGCTCACTCACAAAAGTGTGAGCTCTCCTTATTGGGGTGCGAGCACACTTCCCTTGACTCACAGGGTTGTTACATGGATGGATTGAGGCCTGGCCTTGCTCTTTACTACCAAGAGGGTTTTCTCACGGACCCTGTGGAGGCAGAAGCTATGGAATCGAGTCCTCATTGGACAGACTTAACAAATGTTTTCTGAACACAATACCATTGGTTTGCACAAATAAGCACTGTTAGACTTCCCAGATTTCTCCTGCCAAGGTTCTCGGGAGTCTTGGGGCCTTGTTTCTAACCTGGGCTTGCTTTCTTTCCCTGCTCTGACCACTTCCTCTCTGCTGCTGGCAATGGGGCCTTCATCCCTGTAAAGATTTAGTTTAAATACAGGGGGAAAAAACAAAATAAAACAAGCCTTGCCCTGCCTGCCAGCTACAGCTCCTCACCCTACCTGGCAGCTGACTTTCTCCTGCCTCTCTGCCTAGCCTATCAGGGTCTGTCTACCACAGCCCCGCCCTTTTGTTTGCTCATGTGACAGATACAAGCTCTCAGTATTGTTTTGTAGTGTGTTGCATTTCTCAAAGTGCAATCCCAGTTCATAAAACTACATACCCTGTGCTTTGGGTAACTTACCCCTTACAACCACCACAGAGCACCATGCAAAGTAACAGTGGATCCAACACAGAAGACCATAGCTGAACCACGCAAGGATGGCATGGCTGCCCCACAGACTGTCAGGCCCGGGCCTTCTCTCTCCCATCTCACTGTCCTAGACAAGGCTGTCCCACATTTTGTACACTGCTTGACTGGGCTGGCCATGGATGCTTACCCACAGGTTCCTTACTATGGTGCCAAGGCAAGACAGAGTTTACTTCCCACGTTTTAGCACCTCTGCCTCGCCTGCACCTCTGGTAGCTCTGAGCTTGGCCAGCAGTTCTCCCCAGTGAGATGAGCCACCTGTGTTCCTTCTCTTGCAGGACTCGCCCTTCTCCAAGGGTTGCTCGAAGCCCTTCACCAACAGAGCATGCAGACAACTGGGGATTGTCCACAAAAGTAAAAAGGACTGGATCGACGTGAACCATTTCTCACCAGTGACCAAGGGAGACTGCTTCTGCAGTCCTCGACTACTGCAGGGACCGCTCCCTCATCTTCTAAAGCAGAAGAAAATCAGTTTTCATTAGCAACACTTAATCACTTGAGATAGAAAGCTGACCAGGGAACGGCTCTTAAGCCATCTCTTGCCAAGATGTCATGCTATACTAGCATAGCTACTATATCTCTACTCTCTACTGTCCATTGCAACGTTGGACAGCTAGATGAGGAACTTATGTGCTGAGCACCTCAGGCGTCCCTCACAGGCTTCCCAGCCCATGTCTGCCTCTGCCTCTCAGCACTCAGCGGCGCCCCCTGCTGTTGCCCATTTTCTGCACACTCTGTGGGTCCACCAAGAATGGCACAGAAGGTGGACTGGGAGCCTAGCCCCTCACCAGGAGTCAGACTCCAGTTTTCATTTAAAAACAACTGCTCTCCTCCGAAGCAGGAGCCCCGCCCTCTTACCACTTTCTATAATCTTGTCCGTAACTGAAAATATTCTATCCAACTGTACTTAAGTATAAAGTCATTCATTCCCTGGTTGTAATTAAATTTTAGCTTAGTTTAATTAATTTGGTTTTTATTTTACTTTAATTAAAAATCTAAGTTTCTTGTTTTAATTTTAATGAAGGACTTAATAGACAATGCTGAATTGACATAACCACAGTTGAAAACAAGAGAACAAAACAGAAACAAAAAGGTTTTAAACTCTTAACTATTTGGCACAGACTCTCTAAGAAACAAGACACCCAGGCAGCAGGGCAGCTGAACTATGAGGTTAACACCAGCAGCTCAGGGCCATCAAGTCCACGGTCCCATTCCACATTTGTCAGCTGTCAAAAAAGAAAAATGATATTTCTGGTCTAGGATTGCCTGCAAATAGTTGTCACAGCTCCATAACTCTTTGGTTTTTCCTTTCTTTCATGACCTGGAATCGCTTAAGGGGTGATTTCATAAGAGACCCCTGGGTTTGGGAAGGCCTGATGTTTCCTTGTGATCAAGACCAGATTTTGCACGTATGTTGGGAACACCCCAGAAGCCACACTGGGTCTCTGCCACTAGGCCTTGTTTTGTTCATTTGTCTCATCATTAGTGATGTTGCCTCTGATCCCTGAAATGTTACCTTCCATGTGTTTACAAAGACAGCATTGTGTAGGAACAGTTTGAGACTGACAAGGTCTTACCTATTTAGTGCCCACTGACAGGGCTTGTCTAGCTACAGTGCTACTCTACAGATTCGGTGGCCTTCTGCCGCCTCCCTCCCTTCTTGGCTAACATTGTACAGCAGGAGCTAGCCTACAAGGAGCCAGGCTTAGGGCTCCTGTCCATTCTTACAGCAGTCAGTGTCAGTGTGGGAAAGTGTTAGAAACCATGAGACCAAGTTTTCTTTCCAAGCTTATCTTTTAAAGATATTATACAATGAGTTCTACCTTATTAAGTGAAATATGAACCTGGAAGGGCTAAGGTAAACTCAAAACAAAACAGAACAGCTAAACTACATTGTAGGGACCTCACCTCACTGATGGTCAGCCCAGGCCAGAGTCCCACAGGGTGCCAAGCACTGTGTGGAGTGCAAGGCTCAGAAATGACAGGCACTGTGCCCAACCTCAACAATGCAAGCCCAAGATTTCCATCTCACGTTCTCTGCTGTTTCCATCTTGTCCTGGCCTGAAGAGTCATGGCCGCTCACTGCCACCCAGTAAGCATGGCATGTGGCTGATCCTGCTGCCGGGCTGTATGGCAGCCTATGGAAGGGTAATCATGCCAGGATCAGCCTGCATTCTCCTTATAGCTGAGGAATAGGGTGTGTTCTTACTTCATGACCATTTAATACCACCAAGTGGCAGATAACATCAACTTAGGACCAGCTATGTGCCCGGCTGGAATGTTTCTCCACGCCTCCCTTTCTGTTTTACTGATGTTTGAGAACTAATGTTCACAGCAACCATGAACCTGCCTATGGCCGCAGAGCAGAAGCCCGAATGGCTCCACAGGTCTTTCTTGCCTTGAGCATTCCTTTAGCCTGGTCTTACATTTGCCGGGTATCTGCTGCTGTGTAGCAAGCCACTAACTGAGAACAGCAATGGCCCCAGAGAGCAGTTATCCCTGTAGACAAATGAGGCTTAGCTGTGGATGGCCCTTGCGTAATCTCCATGACTGTGGACAAACAGCAGCAAGGCTGAGCCATCAACAAGGGTGGCTAAGCGAGGCATCCAAGATGACCCTGCATGTTGCCAGAAGTTGATGTGGGACTCAGTGTGGCTGTGAGCTCCAAGTGCTCTCATGTGGGTACTCCCAGAGTTCTGGCTTCATCTGGTGTGGCTGCTGAGTCCCAAGAGGGGCTTCATCAAGGACAGGTATTCCAGGAGACCCAGGTTTAACTACCTGGGAGTTAAGGAGCAGCACTTCCACTATATCCTGTTTGTCACAAACAAGTAACAAGCAGCTGAAGTCCAAGACCAAGAACCATACAAGGGGGTGAATGCCAGGAGGGCCGAGGTCAGCTGCAGCAGCTACCCTTGGCCATGACAGAATTCTACATCATTTAAATTTACCTATTACACTTTCCCAAGTTTTCTACCATACATACTCATATCTTTGTAGTCACAGAAACAAATCAACATCCAAAGTTATATACTATAATACACAATGTAACATGTAAAAACATGTTAATATATGTATAATGTGTGGATAAATATATTACATGCAAATAAAACATTAGAGTGGAGATGTCTAATTATTTCATAAATACATTTTCAAGATGGTTGTGTGTTGCCTTCAAATTAGAGTATTTTAAAAGACATTAATTAATTACCACAAAGAAATACCTGTTTTAGGTCATGATTATCAGATTTAAGGTTTGGACAGGACCAGGACTTTATGATTTTGTCTTCAAGTGGTCAGAACTTCTAAAATCCTTTTCCTTGCTAAGACCACCTAGAAGCTCCTGCCTGCCTCCGCACGGGTTGTTGACGGTGATTCTAAAAGCACTTTCTCAAAGCAAATGCCAATACCAGGTGGGAGTGGCTCTCACTGCATTCTTCTTCTGCCGTTGATTTAATTGTGCCCCCTCACCTCCCGCCACCTCCTACCACCTGGCATATCTTGACGTTCAAGGCAATGGCAGCAAGTTGGGTCTCAGCTGGAAAAAAAACCACACCTGCTAGAGCAGGTCTTTCTGGGAAGCGTGAGCCTGGGTCCTCAGGGCTCTAATGGGAGCCCAGCGCTGAGGGAGCGACCTCAGAGGCAGTGAGGATGCAAGGCCATGACTGGAAAGGTCAGCCAGTTCCTGTGTGCAGGGAGGTCACTCAGGCCAAGCAACCCCTCTACGAGATGTCACTTCAGACAAGGATGGCTGAGGGTGAGGATGGATGCTGCCATTAAGTTTACACTCACACTGTCTACACATCTAAAGCAGGCTCTGTGAACACTGGTCAGCTTGTTAAAAGCCAAGCTAGGAGAGAAAGGATGCTGGCAGGAGAGGCTAGGCAATGCCAGCCTTCCCAAAGGAGGCAGGCCTCTAGCCAAGCATGGTCCCTCCCCGCAGTCCACACAAGCCCACATTCTGGCAGCCCAGGAGGCAGACGTGTGGAGCTGGTCCATGCTATTCTTACCCAGCCACTTTCCAACCATAAACCCACACTCCACATTTCATTGTTTGGGGTGGGTTAAGAAATTCCACTTGGCCTTTCTTGTGGTTTAGTTTCCTGCATGCCTGTCTGAAGGAAAAACTCTGGCATTCCTATGGAAACAAACAACATTTAGCCTGCCTTGGCAGCTGGTGTGGAGGTTCATCGTGTGATGTTTCTTAGTCTATACTACTCTGATGGACCCCCACCCCCCATCCACTTCCCTTCACACCAAAGCAGGATTCCCACAGGTCTGCATTTAGGGTCTGGTTCCTGAATACAGGGCAGGGCAATTTACTTTGAGACTACTCTAGACTTGAGAAGATGGCTCACTGGATAAAGTACAAAGCCAGGTATAGCATACACCCATAAAACTAGCACGTAGGGGTGAGAGAGGCATATCCTGGGGGACTGTCAGCCAGCATACTGCATGTAGCTAGAAACTGAGTTCTAGGTTCATGAAGAGAACTTCTCTCAAAAACTAAGGTAAGAAAGGTAAGATACCCACCCACTGACCTTCACAGACTAGTGTATTCACACACGCACACACACAGAGTTTTCTGCGGTGCTGCCGGAGTGCTCATGGCCAATACGCAGGTGCAGAGAATGAGAGTCCCGGTTAAGGGAGAGCTACCCATCTTGAAAGAATTCCCAAATAACTGCAGTGAGGAGCCAGGTGTAACCTGTGAACACAAGAAACACTGGATAGACAGACAAGAGGAAAAAGAGCTGTCTTTTATGGTCAAGGGCAACATGTGTTTTATTTTGTATCTTGTACAGTTAGGTTGGTTACATTGCATTCCTGTAATGTAACCAGGGCCTGTCAAAAACTCTCTGCTCATTTTGAACTGGGATTTTCTGGCCAAGGACAAGCCTTTCTCTTTGCCTTAAGAAAAACCTAGAACTGCTCCTCCTTCCTTCTGCACCTCATGAGGGGTTTGCAATGTAATGATGATGACAGACAGGAGAAGCAGCTGGAAAGTCAGGCTGCTCAGGAGGAAAACTGCTCCTTCAGGAAGCGGAGAGTCGGTTGCACTACCCCTGGGGGATGGGGTAAGTCCATGTTCTCCTGGGTGCGGGGTGGAGGGTCTGGGCTAGACCCTCTCAGTGCACGCACTGACGGTGCAGCAAGCCACATGTCTGATGGAAGTAGAACACAGAATGCCTGTCCTGGTTACCACGGGGAACTCTGCATTCTTTCAATCAGATAACATATTTATAAACCCTCCTCTGTCCACTTCCACAGGAGGAAGAGCTGGTGCCCAGTGATGGTGCTGAGAGGCAGCAGAGAGCAGGAAGGTGGCAGCCCTCACTCAGGCTCACCACAGCCCTATTTGGAAGACCTGTACATCTCCTATCTAGGTGTAATTCTGGCAGCCCTCCTGGGCACTCTGGCTCTCCAGACTGGCCCCCAACAGTAAAGACAAGCAGAGTGAGGGATGGACAGAGCACCCCTATTCAGAGACCTGCAATCTCCCTGAATTTAGGCCCATGACCCAACCCCTGCTTAAGGGATAGCACTGTCTCCATGCCGACCACTCTTGCCCTCGGCATCTCAATCGCTCTGTCGCTCTACTTTGTGTTAGCACACTCTCACGACAGAACAGCTGTACATTCAGGCCAAGCAGGCAGAATGAGGGTAGATGAGACCACTGCAGCCGTTCCCCACCTCCATCCCAGCCACACACTTGTACCCAGCTGGAGCAGTTGTTCCAGACATAAGGTGACTGCAGCCTCTCAGCCAGCTGGAGAGGTGGCGACCAGGAAGGCTGGGGGGTTACTGAGTCAGGTGAAGACACACACAATATCGTGCACCGGACCATGAGGAGTGAAGAGATGAACTGGTTATACACCGTGAGAATTATGAGACGGCAACAACAGCAGGATAGTCTGAGAAAGTTTGAGCTGAGGCTCACAGAGGCCCAGGCCACGCCCTAGCAGTGATGGCAGGAACCCAGTCAGCCTGGCTGCACGTTGTTCCTGTAACTCCATTTACCAAGGTGAAGAAATGGCAGGCCTGGGAGAGAAAACAGGCTGTGTGTGCCTTCCTGGACACATTCAAGTGGCAATCCCGGGCACAGCCGGGTTGCAGGGACGACTCTTTACAAGCTGTTCACACATGCCATGCTCTCCTGTTGTGCTTTCAATCGAGGATATATGACTAGTATCTGGCTATTGGACTGTGAGCAGAAGCAATGAGTGTAACGTTTGCAGTGTGGCAGTGAGCCCCATGCTCTAGATGGTGGAGACTGGACCCTGGTTTTGGAAGGTACCTAGAAAGTCACTGTACCAGAGTCAAATTTGCTTGGAAAAATGCAGACATGTATGTGTGCACGCATATCTTCACATATGTATGCATTCATGCATGTGCACACACACACAAACATGAACATGTGCATACAAATGTACTGTATTAAGACATGGAGATTTTAGAACTCATTTATCAGTACAGCCCAGCCTCTCCAATGTAGAAATCATTAGCTTATGGTTAGAAGCTAAAATCAAGAAAATCCTTTCCCTGCCCACATGATTAAAAGATAGCAGAATTTAAACAAGAACCCCTCTCCAGGAGTGACCTATAAGGGAGAAGAGACACCATTGCCCACCCTGGGGTATGCCTCATAATCTTGGTTTAAATCCCCTCTGGCAATCCTGATGGTGGTACGTTCCCTCCTAACCCTAAAATCTGGGAACAAGTGGCACAAAATCAGACAGGAAGCTGATCTTGCTCTTAAGCCCTGTGTCGGTTGCCCTATGTTGTTATGCAAACATAACACTTCCCCTTGAGCTGTCAGCAGGCACCGCCTCCCTGGCATGCAGTGTTTTCTGATTAACTCCTCTAGGATATTAAGCTCCCTCAGCTGTGTAGCTCCTCAGTGGAGCAGAATGTGGCATTAGTTTGCATCTCGGCACAGCCGCAACCCTGATATGCTGCAGAAGGCTGAAGGTTAGCTTGGACCTGATAATAGTCTATTTTCAATAATGGACATGGAAGCCACTACTCCCACCTTGGGTGATGGCTCTCCCTGTCATCCCAGCGTTTGGGAGGCTGAGGCAGGAGAACTGCAGCAAACTTGAGGCCGATGAGTTCCAGATCAGCCAAAGTTATAGAATAATAATCACATCTATTAAAAAATAAAAAGGCACAGTAACCATAGCAATACATGTCACACAGAGCTCATGCACCCGGGATCTGCTAGAAATAGAATTTGAGATGAGGACTGGGCCCCACTATTCAAAACCAATGTGAATTTAGAACTCTCTTCAGCACACACTAAAGAACTTCATCAAGGAATTGATAAAAGAGAGAAACGCATCCACCAGACTCACTGGTCACAAAGCAGAAATGTAGGGTGGTACAGGAGTTTGTCTCCAACACAACCCGGTGAGGCAGGACTCAGGGCCAGACTAAACTTGGTGATGTTTTAATAGGGCTGACCAAGGAGCACTGCTGTGGTACTGGGCTAATCAGCCACACAGATCCAAGATGAAGAAATCCACTTCTCAAAAGTAAGGAGATGGGAACTAGATGAGTTCAGTAACCAGAAATATATAGATACACACACACACACACACACACACACACACACACACACACACACAAGAATCTAAGAATTCCATGTCAGAAGAAAACAGATGAAAAGTGAGTGTTGGCAGTGTGACTCCACGGTTGACACGGGACTGCTTATAGCTTTTGAGGCCTCCTCTTGGACCTACATCCAGGTGAGCGGAGAAGAAAAACTAGGTAGAAGCAGTAGCTCCAAACCACTCAACCCCGGCTTCTGCAGCGCCATCAACCCAGCCTCAACCTCTAACCCTCAACCCCTCCTCCTTTCCCATTCCTTATTTTGAGACCAGTGTGAGAAGCTTGTCCTGCTCTCCCTAGAAAGCCCACTACATGGCCTCTACATTCAACCCAGAGTTAGAATGGAGTCCTCTGAAGGACTCTGTTATGCCGAGTGGATTGCCGCAGTCGCCATGCTGGGCTTGGGAGTGAGAACGAGCCCTGTATATCCAGCCATCAGGAAGAGCGCTGCACTAGATCAGCTGAGGCCCACGTTCACACACACACACACACACACACACACACACACACACACACACACACACACACGGTGGGGGGGTGGGCGGAACGCTCCTGTACTCTCCCAGCGGCACCCCACATGCTATGGCAAACCTTACATTTTAGGGGAACAGGATGGAACAACACAGGCTGACCCTGTAACCCCGGCTCACAGTCCAGAGAGTGAGCAGACTGGAAGAATTTCCAGTGGAGAACACACAAGGAAAATGGAGCTGTGTCCCCTGACTGGATGCTGTCTTTGAATCTCGGGAACAAAGGAGCTAGGCTTCCCTGCTGAGGTCAGGCCTTGGTGTAACAATCAATATATAAAAGCGGATTTTAGACAAAATAAGAAGAAACCTTCAAAAGTCAAAACGTGCAGAGATGGAAGACCCTGCCTCTGGTGGCTGCACCAACTTGTCTTTAGGGCACTGAACATCCCCTCTGAGATCAAAGGTCCTAGAGATGGGACCAAGTTCTACCTCTAAACTTCTCTGACCCAGTTCAGCAGCTCCCTCTACAAATGCAGTATTCAACCCTGACGGGAAAGCACGTGGATTACAGGGTCAGCTGTGCACTATTTAAACCCTAATCCTGACTGAAGCGTTATTAGCAAGAGAGCTCTGTGGGTATTGTGGGCACTGTATACAGGTGTACCACTGGACAGAGTAGCTCGAAGAGATTAGGGATGGAGATGAGAGTGAAACCACCGGATGACGCACTTGTTAGTAATAAATTCATGATAACCGCAACAGTTCTGGGAACAAGAAACACCCCAGCCTATGCCTGAAAGGGAAGCAAAAATGGTGATTTTTTTTTTCTTCTAAATTTCACATCAACATGTAGCACAGATTTGGAAACAAGCCACAACTACCAAATAATTCCCTAGACGTGTGTGGCTTTTGTCAAAAGACCCCTGCATCTGCACTCCTATGGGGGTGGCTTGTGTGAGCTTTCTTCTTCCTTTGTCTCCACCACAGAGGTAGGCTCCAGGTGGGCAGGGTGGAGTTAGGTGGGAAACAATCTGCAGAGACAGAAGTTGGGACAGCACAGAGCAGTGGGAGGCCAGGACAGCAGGAAAGGCAGCAGAGGGGCCACATGGCCCTCCTGAGTTACTTGAGCTTCTATCCACACAGCTTCCATTCTAACTCCAGAACCTTCAAGAAGCCAGGGGCGGGAGGTCACCCACAGTCCTTCAGTAAGAGCAAGGACCACAGCCTGGCTTCTGGAAGACCAGGAAGAACTGTGAGAAGGATGACCTGTCCTTCAACCGGCCTGGCTCTCAGGATGGTCTACGGCTGCACCCTCCCCATTACAGAGCCATTTCCTGTTTTGTTTTGTTTTTTTCTCATTTCATCTACTCCTTCTGAACAATTTCCTGTTCCTTTTTCCCTATGGGGTTGCGCTCTTGCAGGTTCTGCAGGCCCTGGAGATAAGCAAGCACACAGATAAGGGTCAGACTTTATGTGGTCCTGTCTGATCACTGTCACCGGTATGACCAAGCCCCTAAGCCCAACAGCATGGTTCCTACTCTGTATTAGTCAAAGGTCCCTTACACAGGTGTGCACTGCTTCCCTAGCCTGGCAACAGCCACAGTTGCACTCCTCAGGGAAACTGTAACAACCCTAGCCCATCACAGGAACTGCTGTGAAAAGATTCTCAAAGCCAAAGGCATCTAAGTTCTTCAGCTATAAAGAATTAAAATGCTATGGTCCATTCCTTTCAAGAGAGGAGGAAGATAAAAGAGGTGCGCCCAGTCCGCGGAGCCATCTGCGGGAGGCACCTAGGGCACATTTTATTCTACAAGTCAGGACATTTTGGAAGCTTTGCTCCCCCTGAGGATACTCGGCTTTTTTCCTCAGCTAAGGATGGCTGCTAAGTGTTGACAACGGTTTCCACCAAGGTGGTTTGAATAGGAATGGCTCCACAAATCCTGCCTTTGAATGCTTGGCTCATGGGCGGTGGCACTATTAGGAGGTGTGGCTTTGTTGGAGGAAGTGTGTTCCCAGTTCTTTCTCCACACCATGTCTGCCTACACACTGCCATGTTTCCCACTATGACAATAATGGACTGAACCTCTGAAACTGTAAGCCAGCCCCAATTAAATGTTGTCCTTAAAGAATCGCCCTGGTCATGGTGCCTCTTCACAGCAATAAAACCCTAGGACACAAGCCAAAGAGCGTTTTTCACAACCGTGTGTACTCCAGGGTCTCTCCCCCGCTCCCCCGCCACCTAGTCAGTCTTGTTGTGTTATTCTAGTGGACGTCTCAGGACCGAGGAAGAAAAGCAGGTGATGAGACAGTGAGTGCATCTGTGAGCACTGTTCGGCTGTTTGCAGGGGTCACCGACCTAGCTGACACTTTCTCTAAACCCAAGCTCACCTGGTGACCATGACAACCTAGAGACTTACTGGCCTAATTCCTCCAGGCAGGAGCTGGGGCCCAGTGGGTCAGCACCACAGGCTTAACCCAGTGCTGATCTCATAGTCTATCTGTCCTCCCCAGTCTGACCTCATAGTCTATCTGTCCTCCCCAGTCTGACCTCATAGTCTATCTGTCCTTCCCAGTCTGACCCCATAGTCTATCTGTCCTCCCCAGTCTGACCTCATAGTCCATCTGTCCTCCCCAGTCTGACCTCATAGTCTATCTGTCCTTCCCAGTCTGACCCCATAGTCTATCTGTCCTCCCCAGTCTGACCCCATAGTCTATCTGTCCTTCCCAGTCTGACCCCATAGTCTATCTGTCCTCCCCAGTCTGACCTCATAGTCCATCTGTCCTCCCCAGTCTGACCTCATAGTCTATCTGTCCTTCCCAGTCTGACCCCATAGTCTATCTGTCCTTCCCAGTCTGACCCCATAGTCTATCTGTCCTCCCCAGTCTGACCCCATAGTCTATCTGTCCTCCCCAGTCTGACCTCATAGTCTATCTGTCCTCCCCAGTCTGACCTCATAGTCTATCTGTCCTCCCCAGTCTGACCTCATAGTCTATCTGTCCTTCCCAGTCTGACCCCATAGTCTACCTGTCCTCCCCAGTCTGACCTCATAGTCCATCTGTCCTCCCCAGTCTGACCTCATAGTCCATCTGTCCTTCCCAGTCTGACCTCATAGTCTATCTGTCCTCCCCAGTCTGACCCCATAGTCTATCTGTCCTTCCCAGTCTGACCCCATAGTCTATCTGTCCTCCCCAGTCTGACCCCATAGTCTATCTGTCCTCCCCAGTCTGACCTCAATTGTCTATCTGTCCTCCCCAGTCTGACCTCATAGTCTATCTGTCCTCCCTAGTCTGACCTCATAGTCTATCTGTCCTCCCCAGTCTGACCTCATAGTCTATCTGTCCTCCCCAGTCTGACCTCATAGTCTATCTGTCCTCCCCAGTCTGACCTCATAGTCTATCTGTCCTCCCTAGCTACTGCACCACCCAGGGCAGCCGGAGTGTGGGGACTACACACAAAGCATCTAATTAACTCACAGGCACTCATGCTAAGGTGAGGTCTAAAAGGATGTTAGGGTTTGTCCTGGGAGCTCCGGTTTCCCTAAGAGCGCCCATAAAATGCTGTGACAAATACACTTTCCACTTCAAGAGATATCCCACATCTTATGTCAGGAACAGTGACTATCACATTAATTAGCTAATTGACTAGTGTCCCGGATGCCTCGTCATCATCTTCCCACTTAGCCAGGTGTGCGCAGAGCAGGCCACGTAAGCTCTCTGGGCTGCTTTTCTCCTCTTCCAGATGGGGAAACACTGAGCCCTCGACGTCACCTTAACTGGTGGCTGTGCTCACTAGGAATCAGTGCACAGAGAACACAACAGTGGCTAGCAACTAGGAACCGCTCAACACGTGTCATCTGTCATGAGGCTGGCATTGCTTGTCACAGATGGCAACTTGCTCACTGACAAGGTGCTGGCGTGTAGCACTTCCATTCTAAAAGTTCTGAGTCAGTCTCTAAAGAAATCAACCAATTACTTGAGCAAATCAATAAAAGTCAGACTCTAGGTGAGTACAGGGTACTACCCCCACCACCAGTGGTTTCCATAAGTCCTGCAGGGGAGGAAGCCTTGTTTCCTGTTCCTGGAACCTAGCAAGAAGCCAAGGTCTGCTTTCCCCATCAGGACTGACAGCAATCCCCAAAGTCACCATGAAAGGAAGGAAATGTAAACAAAAGAACAATAGAAGGCCTTACATTTCACACCCCTTCATGTTAAATATACTTTTTGGACAACAACAACTGTTTTTGATGATAACAACAACTACTTCTCCATAAAAGGTCAGAAGTAAATCTACCAGGGCAGAAGAAGCCAGGCAGTGCTCAGGGCCAGGGAGATGGTGCTCACTGCAGACCTACTGATGTGCCTGCCAGTGTGTGTCCAGGAGAGAGGGTTTCAAACTCTGCTCATAAAGTAGAAAGAAACAATTATGTGGATATATGTATAAACATCATAAAATATTGATATATATGCATACAATATTTTCATTTACTCTCTGTAAAACTCAATGTAGTTCTTACATTGTTTTTGTAAAGTACGTACTCTCATCTTACAAACAAAGAAGCTAGAACCTGGGCAGAACAATGACTGATGGAGTTCACACCGTCCGCCAGTGTGAGGCTACATCCATGTCTGAAACCTCTAAATTCATTACTCTGTCCTGCTCACTATGTATCTCCACTGAGTCTTGTCCTCCCCCAGTGCTGGCCCTAAACCCTTAGATGCCCCCAGTGTTGTCGTCCATCTACTGTAATTCAAATAAGCCAGATTGTTTCCAGAATCCAGAGTGTTCCGGTTCCTCTAGACTGAGGTTTGCTTGCCAACAAGAGCCTGGTTACTACTCACCCTAGATCCAGAAGAGAGTGACCCCAGCCTCTCCAGACCCAAAGACCAGGCAGGAATCAGCATGGGGATCGGAGAGCTAGAGAAAGCTGGCAAGCCTGAGACCTCCCATGACTGTGGCCCTGTCATCTGGGAGACATCGTGATTTGGGAGCAGAACACCATCTTAGATTCTAGAATAAAAAGAATCTTCTATTTAAAAACAGGTTGCATTTATAATCTAGAAAGGAGAAGAAACCCAACACACCAAAACCAACAGCAAATGTCCAGCAGCCCCCTTGGGTGTGCAGCACTTCCCAGTTCCAGGAAGCTGGTGGGTCTGCGGCTTCGTCTTCTGAGGTCCACTAGGATCAAAATCAACCATCACAGCAAGAGCTGAAGTGGAACCCTAAGCCAAGACCTCCCTCACAGAGCTCAGCGAGGGTCCTTTAAGAACGTCCCTCATTGTACCCACCATCCTCCTCTGGCCTCTGTATGTGTATGCATGTGCACAGTCGCTGCCACACATGTGCACACGCCCTACTACAGATGTGTACATGTCCTGTTACACACAACACATGCAGGGTGTGTCGGTTCAGTGTGAAGGGACAGTAGTCAGTGTGGCAACCCCTTCACTTGTACACTGCACATCACTCCATATCCTGCCTTCCAAAGCACTAAGAACGGAATGGGCAATGGCCTTCAGTGCAATGTGTGAGCCCTCCACACCTCGCTGACTTTCCTTTGGATTTCCACCTTAGATCAGAAGATCATAGCAAGAGCTGAGCAAACACCAGCAGACTTAACATGGGAGCAGGAAGCTCCTCTCCTTCCTGCCGTAACCACAGCTGAGCCTGGAATTTAACAAGATCCTGAAAATGGTTCAGCTTTCTCTGCCTCTCTCGATCTCTCTGTCTCTCTGTCTGTCTCCCCCCCCCCACCCCCCCGTCTGTCTCTCTCTCAGTCTCTCTAGTATCTCTCAGAGTTCATCTGTCAGTACACAGAAGCCCCTCCCTATCCGCACATCATGTCAACTTCCAGCACTTGAACCCACGCTTGGCAGTCTGAGTGGAGAAAGCATCCTGAAGCAAGTGTTTACTGCAGATGAAGAGGAGACCTGAAGTTTCTCTTCAGTCAGAGCATGCTCATCGTCAGCAATGATCTACATTAAAGAGACACGATGGCTATTTTATCCGAGTGTTGAATCCTTCCAGCATGGTATTCCTGAGTGGCAGAGCTCTATGTTTTATGGTACTTTCCCCCAGACTGTACAGATTGAAGGCCAGGCAGCTCTGTGAGTAGCTACCCTTTGCAGAGACAGTTCCTCAAATGACCTTTCAGCTACTGACGAACAAAAGGATCGTTAGGCAAAGGAAGAGGAAGAGGGCAGGGAAGCTGTGCTGGTAGAGCAGGCCTGTGACCCTGGCTACACTGGAGCTGACATGGCAGTGTCACAAGTCCAGGGTCTGTATAGGCTAGGGAGTGGATTTCAAGCCGGCCTGGGTAAACTTGTCTCAGTGAGTAAAACAAGAGACAGGAGGCCCATGGACAGTGCTAGAGTCCCTGCCTGGCTCTGTGAGGCCCCGGGTCAGTCTCCAGTGCTGTAATGGGCAGTGGAAATCCACTCTCTAGCCATAGCAGGGCAGGGTATACAGGACGACTGCACAGGCACTCTGTTCTGGAAACAGAAGAGTGGTCAGCGTTCGGAATGCTCAGTGTCTTTGAACTTGAAGAACAAAGAATGGAAACCAGCCCAGCTGGGGACATTCTTCCATGATAATCTGATTAGTGGACAGTGAACTCTACACATCTGCAGTGCAGTGGGGGAAGGAAGAGATGATGCAGGGCCATGGCCTACGCCAACACCAGGAGGACAACGTCCAGAACAGGAGACAAGCCTCTAGTATTTCTGGGTCCTGCTCACAGAGATCTGTTTTTTCCCTTTGGTATCTGAGGACACTCAATGACCATGATAATGAGGTTATTTATGCTGATTGATAAAAATAAGCTTCTGACTTCTGATGCCCTTGGAGGCAAAAGCAAAGTGTGGCGTTTCTTCACTTCTGACGTTTTCTACCTCTGGCTTCCCTAAGAAGGGGTCGCGTACTCACCTGGATGACTCTGGTGCTCCGAGGCCAGGGGTCCTTCCTTCCCATTTCCTACTCTGAGTTTGTACTCAGACCCCAGTGGCAGCCTCCCTGGTCAGTGTGAGGATTCAAAGGTCCGCGCTACTTTCCTAGACTACCGCAGCTGCCTCTGCCAAGTGCTTAGAATGTAAAGTTACCACAGGCTGTTCTCCGGCTACCCACAACTCCCTTCTTCAAGCCACCCCACCCCCACCCCCGCCACCAAACACCACCAAAGCAGAGCAAATCGTGACTCAAGGAACTGCTGCCCCTCAGAAGCTCTTCAGAAATGCAAAGTCCCACAGTAGCCTCTGCCAGGTACTTTTCGGATCAAGAGCCAGGATGTCCACTGGCTGCACATGGCCTCCCCCGTTATATTTGCAGGAACTGGAAACCCGGCATCACAAGGGCCTTTCCTGCTCAGGGCTCAGTAGTTCTCATAGATCTGTGCACTGTGTGCAATCTCTGAGTCGCATAGTCTTAGGCTTGGAGGGACACAAGTTCTTTCAATGCCCCATGCAAAGCTTCATTTGCCCCAGAGTGGAGAGTGTACACCATGAAGCTCTCTTGCCATCAGTCCATAAGTAAACTTGAGTGTGACATGTCAGAGCCAGTAGATAAGCCCTGCTGAAATAGATGTGTGGTTTAGAGTCAGTGCATCCCTTTGCGCTTTAGCCTCCTCACAGTCACAACAGTGAAAGTCACTGAGTCAGTGATCATACTGATCAGCTTACTCAACCCGCCAAAACCTTTTATATGAGAAACTTAGTCCAGAGGCTTGTATGACATGCCCAGTAAGCTACAGAGACACTGGCAACTGCTCAGAGTCCAGGCTGAGAACTTAAAACAAAATCAAAACAGACACTGAACAAAAGCATCTGTGTCCACATACTATAGGCAAGACTTTGTAGATCAACAGCATTAAGAGAAAAGCATCAGTCTTGAAAGGAGCTTAAGAGGTGCATACTCGGGCCAGCCAGATGGTTCAGTGGGTAAGGGTGTGTGCTGCTAAGCATAATGACCTGAGTTTAGCCCTGGGATTCATGTGCTGGGTGAGAGCGGACTCCCTAAGCTGTCCTTAATGTCCACACACTTGCTGTAGAATGTACATCACACACCACACACACACACACACACACACACACACACACACACACACACACACACAAATGAATAAGCTGCATACAAAAGTCTATAAAACACCACAGAAAGATGCATTAGAATGCTAAACAAATGGAGAGATGCCTCATATGCATGATCCGGAAAACATTACACTGTGGGACTAGGAAAGTCTAGATTGATCTACAAACTCAGTACATGCCTACCACAACGCCAGCAGATGTTTTGCTAGATATTGACAAATTTATTCTAAAAAATCTATCTGGAGCTACAAAAGACACAGTATAGCCAACATAATTTTGAAAGAAAGTTAGGGAACACACAAAGCCACAGCCATCTAGTGGCACAAAGACAGCTACAGAGCAATGGGCCAGATCGTGGACACAGATGGAGTTGCTCACTCCAGAGTCACCACACTCCAGGTCACACTCATCCTCATAGGTCAGCCATGAAACCCGGCTACTTAGACGGATACAAGGAAGAGGGAGGGGGCTATTTAGACTTTGGCTTCATGTCATGCAGAAACATGAACTCAACACAGATCACAGGCCCATGCAAGCAATAGATGAAAGCATAAAACCTCTCGAAAAAAAAGATCTTTTAGACCATGGCTTAAGCAAAGCATCTTAGATAATAACATAATGGCCCCATATTAGATAATAGCTTATAAACTAGACTTTTAATGTTCCAAGAAATTATCTTTCAAGATGAATCATTAAGAACTAAGGGAAAACTGTAAATTGGTAGAAAATACTTGAAAATCATATATATGGTAAAGCCCTTATGTGCAGTATTTATTAATTGGTTTGTATGTATGTGTGACTACATATGCATCTCATGTGTGCAGGAGCCTGCAAAGGCCAGAAGAGGGTACTAAATTCCCTGGAACTGGAGTTACAGGCGGTTAAAAGCATCATTGTGGGTGCTGGAAACCAAACCTGGGTCCTTTCCAAGAGCAGCATACACCTTTACCTGCTGAGCCATCTCTCCAGTTGCCACTATAAAGTTCAAAATGAATAGGCACATACACACACACACACACACACACACACACACAGAATATTAAACGTCAGTTCCCACACAACATAGTTAATTTTCTCCTCAGCATCTAGAAAAGTGAAGTTAAACTGGATGTCATGCAGACACACATGAATATTTATAATAGCAATATTCAAAATGGCCATAAGTGTCCACCTGATAATGAATACATGAACGGAATCTGTACCATCCACACAGGGGAATACTATGCAACAGCTTAGTATTCAAAATGAGCCACCGATATGTACCACACCATGAAGGGATCTCCAAAACAGTATGGCGAGAACCAAGAAGGAAAAGATTATAAACAATATAGACCCATTTATATGAAATTTCCAACAAAAGCAAATTTATAGAGCCAGGCAACGCCAGGATGTGTGAGGTGGGAACTGGGATAAGCATGGAGAAGCACGTGGCGGCTTTGTGGCAAGATGGAAAGGTTCTAAAACAGGGCTGTGATTCATTGGTACAACTCTGTAAATTTTATCGAAAGTCACTGAGCTGTACATTTACAAGGGGCAAATGTATGGTGTGCCAGCTGTACTTCCATAAATCACTTTTTAGACGCATATCTTATGTGAGATTTTGGGCCCTTTCTGTGTCTGTGCACATGTGCACACATGCATGAGGAAGCCAGACGGTGATGTCTGGCGCCTGTCTTGGTTGCCCTCCACTTTGTTCTTTAAGACAGGGTCTCTCAATGAAAACTGACCCCCATCTTAGCGAGACTAGCCAGCAGGCCAAGGGAGGCTCCCAGTGCCAGGGCGGTATCACACACACACACACACACACACACACACACACACACACACAGCCTTACTGTTTTAACATGGATACTAGGGACAGAGCTCTGATCCCCATCCTGGTGCAGCAAGTACTTTACCAGCTGAGTTGTCTCCCAACCTGAAAATTATTTTTAAATATAAAATACAGCAGCTGCTGTGACATTGGTCCCATTTCGGTCTTGGGGAACCAACGCTCCAGTAACAAACTCCTAGCACTTCTCATGAGTATTCACTGGGTTCATTTCTACTGCTCTCCTTAACGACCTGTTAGTATTCAAGATACTTGACATTTTCTGTAAAGATGGTTCTGGGTCCCCATCTCCCAGGGTGGCAGCCATTATGGATTCCTCCCTGGCTGGACCCTCTCTGGCGGCTAGAATTGTTCCCGCTAGGAACCCTACTGAGACATGGCCGATTTTTCCACAGGACTGTGGCTCTTTCAGCTTTTAAACATGAAAACTCATCTTTCCCCCATTTGTTCCTTTTTTTTTTTCTTCTTAAAAAAGGTCCAGATCCCTGGGAAAGGCCACTTTGTGTGGTAACAAAAGGGATTCACAAAAGCTTTTGTGCCTTGGTCCCGACTCCTGAATGACTCTTCTCTTGCCAGCCTTTTCAAACCCCCTCCCGCAGACCTCTCTGGAGCAGCTGAGCAGCCAGGGTACCCTGTGCTAGGATCCTGTCCTCCCTGCACAGCTAGCTCACCCTGTCTGACAGCCATGCCTGCCGGGGCCCAGACTGAATCCTGGTGTTCACAATGTATCCAGGGAGCTCCTAGGAGCCTGGGGCCTGGGGCTCCTGGTTGGTTTTACTTTTGCAGGGGTAAACACCACGAACAAAAGCAACTCTGGAAGGAAAGGACTTCTTTCAGCTTGTAGGTTATAGCCCATCATGAGGGGAAGCCAAGACAGGAACTGAGGCAGAGACCATGAAGGGGCACGGCTATGGCTTACTGGCTTGCTCTCCAAAGCTTACTCAGTTGCTTTCTTATACAACCCAGGACCCCCTGCCCAGTAAGGTATGGTACTGCCCACAGAGGGCTGAGACTTTTCAAGTCAATTAAGAAAATGCCCACAGGCCAATCTGATGGAGGCATGGTCTCAGTAAACATTTCCTTTTTCCCAAGCGACTCTGGTTTATGTCAAGTTGATAAAACTTCATCAGCACACTTGGCATGACTTCCAAGCTCCAGGACCTTCCTTCCGCAACAGGCTATTCTAGAATGTGTCTAAAAGTCTGTCTGTGTCCTTGCTTGGTACTGCCGTTTCCTCAAGGCTGTCCAGGGCTGTAACCTGTTTGCCTTCCTCCCTTCCCATCTTCTGGAAGCTGAACCCCAGTCCCTGTAAAACAGTCTGGGTGGAAGTGCCACGAGGGGCACCTAAGTACTGGCTTCTGACACCATCCAGGAAGCCCCACGGCCTTCCAACAGCACTGAGCAGCGATGGACTGACTGGCATCTAAACCATCCAATGCAGCGCCACTAGCCACACACAGCCCTGTACTTCAAGTCCACTGTGTGCTGAGGACACAGACTTGTTTCCTTTGCTTTTGACTAACTGGGTATAAAACCACCTGAGGCTAAGGAGAACCTTACCAGACAGCACAGCTCTGGAAACTAGCAACCCCTCTGGTGCTGGGGACAGACGAGCAAGTGCTCAATGGCCACAGGCCACTCACTGGCCCCATGGCTAAGCTCACAAGGGCCCGCGCTTCCTCTCCATCGCCACAGTACTGCCCTAGATCATCAAGGCTATCACACAGAGATCACGCTGAGGGCTCTCCCCTCCTGTAACAGCAGCAGCTTAGCGGGGCACAACAGTGAAGGCAGGCAGAGGCCACAGGAAGCAAGTTCTGCGAGAAGGGTGGAGCCTTTGCCTTCAACTTGTGACTCTACACAAACCACATGCTTGGAATTTGTTGTATAATTTTATCATTACACTAAAAGTTAGAGCTGAACTATATACCAAAAAAAATTAAATTAAACAGACATATCAGACAAGAAAATGAGGATTATTAAAAAGTACTTTGCAGAAATGCCAAAGTAATGAGGAATATTGGGTGAGAGGAGACTAGAGTCTGTAATTGCCAGCTAAGCAAGACATTAAGTGCCACTTCATGGAAAAAATTTTTTTTCAAGTAGCATAATTGAAGACAGAGAGTTAGCAGAGGGAAAGTGTCTGGTGCGGGGACTGGTAAATCTCCTTCTAAGGCCTGTGCCTGTCAATCATCTCAGTGTAACCACCTCTGAGCCCAGAGATTATGTAGCACAGCAATTACTTCCAGGACATCTTGGCATGGAACTTGCTTTCTCAGTCCAACTGCTTTCAAGTTGAAACAATAAAACTAGCTTCCATTCCAGTTGGGGTATGAGAGTGCGATGCTATTTCAGACTGTTTTAGGGAGTCTTCAAAGGAAAACAGTGCTAAGGAGTCACATGTGTGCAGCTCAAGATGGCCGCTAGCACACTGCACTGCCACACGAATCCTTGACGCTCCAGGAAGCCGCTGGTCAAGGCGTCTCCTCCGCTTGCCAGGTGCAGTTAGTTCTCAATATGTTTGCCCAGTGGCAGCAATGGCATGGCTTAGGCTAGCTCCAGAAAGGCTCAATCCTCCTGCTCAATCCAAGAGGCTGCAGAAAAATACGCCTGGATTCTGCTCTAGGTTCATGGTCCAGGGTCTTACGTTTAATCTTTAGTCCGTTTTGATTTGATTTTCACAGGTGACAAGAAAGTGGGTCTAAGTTGTCTTCAGTATGTGTGTAAACAGTCTGAAACACCATTTATGAAGCCATTGTCTTCACTGAAAACTTCATCTTCACTGTTAGATGTACGTGCACTGACTTTGCTCTGGTGTTCTCTTCTGGTCCTGCCAGTCCCACTCTTCCCAGGCTACGCTGTTACTTTGTAGCGTGCTGTAGACTCAGGCAGTGGGATGCCCCTGCTTTGTGGCTTTTCCTTGGTCTGCTTGGTTGGTTTGAGGGCTTTTTGCTCAAGATTAACTTGGCTCTTTGTGAGTTTTTTCAAGTTCCACACAAGCTTTATAATAACATTTGTTTGTGTGGGGGAACAGCAGGCACTGGTACCGTCTAGTCCCACCGCCTATCCATTGCACACTGACTGGGTCAGGACCTCCACAAAGGCAGGCTCCTCAGTGCTAACAACAGCCTGAGGAGACAGTGGTCTCTGACAGTGACCGTTTAATCTCTGTATTTCTTAGATATGCATCACTGAAAAGCATTTTGTGACAGTCTAAGATCATTTGTGCCCTCTTCTGATCATCACGAACACTGTTTAAATACATTTGAAAGTGGCCAGGTGGTTGTGGCACAAGCCTTTAATCCTAGCACTTGGGAGGCAGAAGCAGGAGGACCTCTCTGAGTCTGAGGCCAGCATGGTCTACAGAGGGAGTTCTAGGCCAGTCATGGTTACACAGAAAACAAAACAAAATTGTATCGAAGACCAAAAATAAAATTGAAAGTTCTTAATCTAGTTCTCCATCTCCCACCACCTGTTAGTCACTTGACTAACAGGCTTCTATCATGCCAGGACCAGGCCAAGCCTTTGCTTGGAGATGGTATTTTGATATAGCATTATAATTTTTAATTGCTTTGATTAGTATGGGTATTTTAATAATAGCAACTCTTCCAATCTATGAACATGGGCTTCATTTCCATCTACTTATATATCTCATTGACTTTCATCATAGATATCTTTCACCTCCTACATTAGTTAGCTTCCTATCACTGTTAACAAAATACCAGAAGCAGTCTAAGGGTACAGAACAATAAGGCTTGTTTGACTCATAGTTTTAGAGGCTGGTTATTGAAATAGCATATTATAGATGCTTGTAAACCACCTCCAGCCCATTTCCCACCTATTGAGGTTTTGTCTTTTACTGTCTATTGTAATGCTAAGTGCTGGCTCCCACAACCTGGAGTCTGCAACCCTGCCCCCAAGTTAATTCTGATTGGTGAATAAAGATGCTAATAGCTAGTCAGAAGAGACATAGGTGGGTTGAGGTTTCCCTGGCTTGCAGAAGAGAGATCACGTGTGAGGAGGGAGGAGGGAGAAGAAGCCATCTTGAAAGAAGAAGAACATGCAAGAGGGAAAAGGAGAGAAGCCATGGCTAAGATCCAAGAGAATGTGGCCAATTGGGTTAAAAGCAGTCCAGATGGAGCACAGTAAATAGAAGTGGGTTATTGATAGGCAGCTATCCAGCTATGGTGCTGCCTAAGGCTGTTCAAAAATAAAGGCTGTAAAGAAGCCCTGGGCTGGGATTTTTAACACTTTTTACTACACTTGCCCTCTTTCCCTCTCCACCCAGTTACCTCATATCATAGCAGGTATGTGTATGGAATCTCAGTCTGTAGTCTCTCTCCCTCTCCCTTTTAAAGTCACGAGTATTCCGTCAAGGAAGCTCCACCACAATGACCAAGTTTGATCACTTCTAAATACCCCACACCTCTAAACACTACAGCTAGACTGAGTTTCTGCCCTTTTAATATCACTGGCATAAAACTTTGGTTATTAAACTTCTGTGTTAGTTTAGGAAGTGTGGTGGTTTGGATAATGGCCCCAATAGGTTCATATTCTTGAATGCTTAGAGAGTGGCACTATTTGAAAGGATTAGGAGGTGTGGCCTTGTTGGAAGTGTGTCACTAGGTGTGGGCTTTGAGGTTTCAAAAGTCTAAGCCAGGCCCAGTGGCTTTCTCTCTCCCTGCCGCCTGTAGATCTAGATGTGGAATTCTCACCCTCTTCTTTAGCACCATGTCTGCCTATGAGCTGCCTGCTTCCCACCCCAGTTAAATGCTTTCCCAATACAAGCCCCAATCAAACACTTTATAAGAATTGTCATGGTCACGATGTCTCATCACAATAGAACACTAAGACAGGGAGACAGACCACATTCTAACCATAGCAGTTCTTTAGTATTCCATACAAGTTAGGTGATAAGTTTTTAATTCTTTACTAGAAAGAAATGTTAATTGTATGAAATGACAGGTATGCAATGACTGAAGTGATCGCTACCTGATAAAACCATGGACCAAATCAACACATCTGTCCCATGAGTAAATAAGTTACCGTGTGTGTGTGTTAGCAAACCAAGAAAACAAACTCATATCTCCCCCACTGGCCCTCCAACGCAGTGCTGGGAGGGTCCCCATGCTGGATGCACCCACTATGATCAATACAGAATGGAGAGAAGAGCTAATCACACACTAATCACAGGCTTCTCTCTATGCTTCTCCTTATCCATAAAATCTGACTCACAGAAGGATGACTAACTCACGACAGGAGATAACCCAATAACTACTCAACTGGGGTTTGAGGAGATAGTAAGTATCAGATTTACCTAATTCTGTCTGCATTTTCTGAGAGTGGAGTAATTGTTGGGGAAAAAAAAAATTTAAAAAAACCAAACAGTTGAGAAGGAAGGGGAGACAAACTAAGGTGTCACGGACTTGCAACAACAATTCATATAAAGGATAAGTAGCTGGAAGTAGTGGGTAGACTCAAAGGACAATGGTCATGCAAACAGAACTCTTGCCGTTCATCCTCCTTAATGTTTAAAGAGCTGAACAAGAGCAAGTTGCCCAGGCTGGAAAGGCCAAGGGCACAAGAAGACATTGTAGGCCTTGCTATCCTCAAGAGTAGGAAAGGGTCGCTAGGTATCTGAGAGTAAGGACACTAGATCCAGGAAAGTTTCATCTGGACCACATTAGCAAGAGCAATACAAGCATGCATTTACACAGTATCAAACACTTGTGTGTCAGATACCATCTAAACTACACACATGTGTGTGCGTGCACACACAGAGACAAACTTACAGACACACTCACAGATACACACACACACATACACACTCATACACAGGCACAATACACACAGGCAGGCACAGACACACAGATAAGATATATAGATATAGATATATACACACACACTCATAGATAGACACATACTCATAAACAGACAGACATACACACACTCACAGACAGGTACACACTCACAGACAGACAGCAAACAGTCAGTCTCTCTCTTTCTCTCTGTCTCTGTCTCTCTCTTTCTCTCTCTCTCACACACACATACACACACATACACACACCCAGTCTTTCCCAAATTGAAACTATCATTTTAAGCAGCTCCATGACAAGGCTGCATTGAAACCCAGGCTTGCTGTTCCTTTTCGTTCTCAATTACTGTACAACACATAGCGGAATCTTACCCAAGCTCCATGTTGTTCTCAAGGACACCACACCACAGCTCTCTGTAGCTAACACAGAAACTGAGTCTTTCACCCAAGGAACAAAATGTTCCCACCCCTTACTTCTAAGAATTGCTCGCTACAGAAAACACAGACAAAATCTACAGAGTGCTCAGTCAGAAAGATTTTTTAAAAAGCACCTCAAGCTAGGAAGGAAATATATGTCGGCTGGCATTTAGCCAAGTACACGGGAGCTAACAAGCCTCTATCAGAACCAACTGATACAGACTGGCTGCTTAGAGATGAACTCTATCTGCTTCATTACCAGGGACTGAAATTATTCTGTGACTAATGAAGGGCTGAGAGGCGTGAGTGCTCAGACCAGGCATGGGAAGTCAACAACACACACTAGGAAGGAGCCCAGCCCAAAGAGAAGCCAACCATGGGCAAAATAAGAGGAGGACTCCAGACCAGACAGCGAGCCAGCTGCCCGAGGCAGGCCTCAGGAGTCTCGTTATCACTGGAGAAAGAGGAAAGGGGATTTTACACAAAGTCCCCAAACAATCTTTGTGGCTGCATGCCTCCACATAAAATTAAAAACCACCAGGAAATCCTTTTGCCATCTGTGTAAAGTCTCAGTAGGATTTACCCTCATAGCTCCTCTGTTCCAGGAATACTAGTGTGCTCTCAAAGACGGCTATCCTGAAGGACTCAAGCTGACACCAGACTTCTGCTAGACCTTAGCACCCGCCCTTTCCTGGGTCAGGAGTATTTACCAACAATGACTAAAATACTTAGAACAAGAAACTCATGATGATGCTTTCTGACTTGGTCAATGAGGCCTGTATGTCACTGTCTATCACACTTGCACGTATGCACACACACAGAGCGAGGCAAAGAAACAGATGGAGACAGACAGAGAGATGGTACGCCGGTATGCCCTCAGAGCCTTTGTGTCTACTAATCAGAATGGTTGTCCACAGTAAGGTTTCAGCTGTGTCACCTGATTGTCCGGTGCTGGGCTGCTTGGAATACCCAGGAATACCCAGTCCCTGAGAGGATCAACACCAAGGACAGATGGATGTGAATGGCATACAGAGCAGTCTCTTGAATACCCAGAGATATAGAAGAGTCTAGTCCATCCTTTAGCTGAATGGACCTACTACCACCTCATTCAGATCTCTTTGGCCTCCATGTATTCTTCAAGAGACACAACTCTCTCTCCAAGCAGGTGGGGCATGCTAGCATTGAGAAAACGGAAGATATGAATCTAACAAAATTAAAATCTCACTCCTGCACTCTGGAGGTGATGCATGCCTTTAATTCCAGCACTTGGGAGGCAGAGACAGATCGCTGAGTTCAAGGCCAGCCTGGTCTACAGAGTAAGTTCTGGGATAGCCAGGGCTACGGAGAGAAACCCTATCTCAAAAAATAAACAAACAAAAACAAAAGAACCTTATTCCCTAAGATACAAGGTATTGAGATCTGGTGCCCACTGAGGCTCGAGAGTGTGGGACAGCAGGCTGGCAGGTTCTTCCTGATAAGTTATTTCTCCACTGGTGAAATGAGACAAATCAAGACAGATTAGATTATATTAAATGCAGGTTTATTGAGAAACTGCTCTTGGGTGAGTTAGAGAGAGAGAGAGAGAGAGAGAGAGAGAGAGAGAGAGAAGGCACAGAGGCCTGAGGGAAGCCGGGAGAACCTGGAGGCAGATCTGCTTTAGTATGTAACATATGCCCCTCGGCCCCTTGTCCCAGGGCCCTGAAATCAAGCACCTCCTTCCATGATGTGCATCCCTAGCAGTTCTTCCAGGGCCTCTCCTTGAGCTTGTTCCTCACAGGCCCTGTCCACAAACTCAGGGACTGTCATCCTTCATACTAATGGGGCTACAAGGCCAGGTGCCAGCTTTCTGTTTTCCAACTCCCTCATTGCCTAAGCTTGGCTGTCCTGGAACTTGCTCTGTAGCCTGACCTTGATCTCAGAGAGCTGCATGGCTCTGTCTCCTGAGTGCTGGCATTAGCGGCATGGACCTAAAATCTTTCTTTACCTTCTCATAAGATCTTTATAAGTTCTGGATTGTAGTTCATTCCAGATATAGTCAAGTTGACAAGTGAGAATAGCCATCACAATCCATCTCTTGTCAATTTGACACATAGTATCTCCTTATGTCCAAATGAAAACAATATCCAGGTCATAACAACACTTAACGTTAATTTCTCTCATTCAACTGCAGACTCATAAACAATAAGCTTAGCTGGGTGGCATCTTGCCCAGAGGTTACCACTCCCTCGATTCCACTTAATATCCTTGAACACAGGTTTTAGCTCCAGTCCACTTCCTGGTGTCCCTTTAATTTTGAACCACACATTTCGTGTTTTTCCTTTCTAAGCTTGCTTCCCCTGATCAAAATGCCCTTCATAAGAATGTATCACAAGACTGAATCTAAACTAGGCTTTTTTGAGATTTCCTTTGTCAATGCAATTAATCTAAATCTCTTTACCTTAGCCCCAGGCAGACTCTTTAGGCAAGGGCAAAAAGCAACCACATTCTTCACCAAAAGATCACAAACTGATCTCTAGGCAACATGCTCATATTCTCCTCTGAAACCTCTTGAGCTAGGCCCCCACAGTTCAGATCACCCTCAGTGCCACTGCCTCCCATGCTCCTACTAATATGGCCCACTAAGCCCCACTTAAAGCACTGCACTATTTCCCAAAGTCCCAAATCTACATTTCTCCAAAGAAAAGCATGGTTAGGACTATCACAACAATACCCAGCTCCTGGTATCAACTTCTGTCTTAGTTTGAGTTTCATTGCTGTGAAGAAACACCATGACCAAGACAACTATTATAAAGGCAAATATTTAGTGGTGGTGGCTTAGAGTTTCAGAGTTTTAGTCCATTACTGTCATGGTGAGGTATGGCAGCAGTGTGCAGAGAGACATGGTGCTGGAGCAGCCAATAGTTTTACATCTTGATTCAAAGACAGCCAGGAGGATACTCTCTTCTGCACTGGGCAAAGCTTGAACACTAGGAGAGCCCAAAGCCTACCTACACAGTGACACACTTCCTCAAACAAGGCCACACTTATTCTAACAAGGCCATACCTCCTAATAGTGCCACTTCCCATGGGCCAAGTGTATTCAAACTACTACAGCATCTTTTCAAAGTAAAGCCTGGGCTAGAGAAACGTACAGCTCAGTGGTCGAGAACATACACTGTCCTTCTGGAGGACGCAAGTTTCACTCCCAGCAACCATGTCAGACGACTCACAACGGCCTGCAACTCCAGCTCCTGAAGGATCTCCTCCAGCCTTTGTGGGCACCTGCACTCGTGCGCACGAACCTACACATAAGTTCTGTTTTGAAAGCCAACCTGGCAGTGTGTGGTGTGGCACCCCTGTAATTCTAGCACTTGGGAGGCACAGGCTCAAGGATAGCGTGCTCAGAGCCAATCTGTGCTGGGAGAGCCCAGTTCAGACAAAAACAAACAAAAGCCAAACTGGACATGCCTGACCTGTGGCAATGCTCATGGCCTGCTGCCCTGAGAGCAGCCAAGCCAGGGAAGGTGGGGCAGGCAGTCACGAAGTGCCTGCAGTCCTTTTCTCTAGGACTATCAATACTATCTTCAAATCCACCCACAGAAAGGGAGCACAGACACTCCCTGGCTGTTTTTTAAATAGTTTCACACAAATCAAGTCGCTCATGAGAGATGATCAAGAGCACAGACCTATCGCCAGCAGTGGGTAAGAAATAGCAGCAGTGAGAGAACCTATAGATTAAGAGAAAGGAAGACACTTGCACTGTGAGGCAAAGGTGTAAAATGGCAAGCTACCCTGGAGAAAACTGTTGACTTCTGATGAAACATGTGTACCACAGAGCCCAACAAATGCAGTTCTGATCATTTGTACCAACGAGATAAAAACTTATGTTCACGCAAAGACCTGTACACAGGTGGGTGCATAATCACTCAAAGCTAAAGTCAGCCAGGTGTTCTCTGGCGGATGAATGGTTAAGCAAACTAAGCTATATCACACCAGGAAATACTACTAAGCATGGATTACCGAATCATGCAATAACTTGAGTGAATTCTCTGGATATTACGTTGAGGGAAAAGAGGCCACTCCCCAAAGATGATGCACAATTCGGCCGGTAAAACACTTCCACAATGACAAGAGCCTAGAACTCGTAAAGTGGAACAGTGAACACCATGAGCTGAGAGATTACCAAGGGAATACAAAGGAACCCCTTGCCCCCACCGGATCCACCTCTGCTAATGGAAATGCCCCATGCTTGAGGACCCCAATGTAGTCTTGCAAGATGCTACCACTGGGGCAAAACAGGCAGAGAATCTCAGTATTTCTTCTTAAAACTACACATTAATGTAGTATTATCTCAACAGAGTAAGACTCAAGAGACCCTGCTTCAGCTGGGCAGTGGTGGCACACGCCTTTAATCCCAGCAGTTGAGAGGCAGAGGCAGGTGGATTTCTGACTTTGAGGCCAGCCTGGTCTACAGAGTGAGTTCCAGGACAGCCAGGGCTATACAGAGAAACCCTGTCTCAAAAAACCAAAACCCAAACCACACAAACAAACAAACAAACAAACAAACAAAAAAAGACCCTGCTTCAGTCCAGCTCAGCTGGATGCCTCTGGCCATAAGCTATATATAATCAGTTTCAACCATGACTAAATGAGGACCCAAGCTCATCAGCCTGCTGATTGTTACCCTCAGATGCTCTCTGGCCATTGACCAGAAACACCAGTTCTCAGCACCTTCCCTGACAGAGCCTTTCATCACACAGCATCTGGGTTCTTCCACGTCAACTGCTCCAAGGGAGAAACAAGAGAGCCCAGGCTGGAAGCCTTGGTCTTCTATGATAACCAGGGAGATGATGTGCTGCTACTCCTGTCATAGTCATCAGACCTGAACCAAGAAGCCCAGCTCAACACAAAGGAAAGGGATGTCACCAGGGGCCAAATACAGGGATGAAGATCACAGGGGCTATCTCAGAGGCTCCTCGGGCAGCCCCCTCCTCCCTCTCTCCTTATAGTTATCTGTATAAACGTCTAACACTCTCACTAGAAATGGACGTCATGAGGGCAAAGCCCATATCCGGTCCATGTCTTTTCCCTCCCTGAGCTTCCCATGCCTAGCATGGCATCCAGTCCCTTGGCTGTTGTGTGTTAGAGGGAGTGGAAGTCACTGCTGCTGGAGAAGCAGACCCACAGGAGTGTATTTGGACCACATGGTCCACCTCCTCTGTCCCAGCTGACTGAACCAACAAAGCATAATAAATAAAAATAAGTCTGCACTCTGGGGCTTAAATAGGCCGGCCAAATGGTTCTCTACCAGGATCTGAAATGAAAATACCAAGAAGTGATGCTTGTTAAGGGAATGGCACAATGAACCAAAGCCCCCGCTCCACTTCTGTTTCTGTGAAACAGAAAAACATTTTAAGCAGAAAGGAAGAATAGAGACATGGGGATAGAAATAATAATGTCACAGGGTCAGGGGTCGGGGAGGAAACCACACACCCAAACAGTCAGGTCTTCAGAGCAGCCCCTCCCATAACAATGCTCTTTCTCAGCGACTTTGAAGTTCCTGAGACATCAGAGGCGTGCCTGAATACTGGGGCAGAAGACGTGAGAAGGCATTTATTTGACACTAATACCAAATCAGTTCAGTGAATATTCATACTCATCACAGGGACTGTTGATGCCCTAAGTTTCACAGGCCTGTGATTAAAGCCTACAATGGACAAACCACACCACATAAAATGTCTTGTTTTGTTTTGTTTTGTTTTAAAGCAAGGAATAGGCTGAGTGTGATGGTTCATGCCTTTAATCCCAGCACTCCAGAGACAGAAGCAGGTGTATGCCTGTGAATTCAAGGCCAGCCCCGTCTATAAAGCAAGTTCCAGGCCAACCAGGGTTACACAGTGAGACCCTGTCTCAATCAATCCATCCATTCATCCATCCATCCATCCATCCATCAGTCAATCAATCAATCGATCGATCAGAGGAGAGGAGGAAAGCTCAGTCAGTAAAGTGTTTGTTGCATAAGTATGAAGACCTGCATTTGATCCCCAGAACTACAAAGGCTGCTAGGGAGAAAAAGTGACCCAAGTTTTCCTAGGTGTGAACCCTGTGAAATGTAATAATGATTAGCATCTTTGATCTAATGCATCTTTAATCTAATCTTTGATCTTTGGCAAGATCTTTGCATGGGTGCAATCATTGCACAGATGTTATGGGAGTAACAAGTTGTTTTCAGGTTGGCTTTAAGGCCCACTCCCCAGGAGGAAACATATCTGATAAAGCAAATCTAAGCAAGATCCATGGCCCAGATCACAAGCCCTACATGTGAAAGTACTGCTATTACTGTGTCAAACAGACAAAGTATTTACACTGCCCTCTGAATTCCTATCTCTCTACCAGCACATTACTGCATTCCCACCCCCACGGGCACTCAGCAGCACTGGCCTCAGTGCCCTGCACGCCAGCTGGTTAACCTCGAGGAGATGATAACAAAAGCCAGCCGGGGCCTTGAAAGGTTAAGGCAGAAGCCTGTGGAGGAACTAAAGGCGAGAGTCACTACTCAACCACCATCCCACAGTCTCCACTCGCTGAGAGTCAGCTTCCAGCCCTGACACAAGAGGACTGCGCCACGACACTATTTTTAGTATGTATGAAAATCTGCTCAGCTGTGCCCCATCAGAGTAAGAGGCACCGAATGGCTCCGCTTTGCTGCCGAGCGGCTGCCAGCAAACAGCCTCCACTGAAATCAGTGGACACACGCTCACAGCCTCGTTGTGAGGCACACAGATGTGTTCACTCAGGCTGGTAGCCAGTGTCTGTTTTTCCTTTGCCCTCTCCAGTGTGAGAACATCCTCGCTCACGCCATGCTCAGCACTGGCAGTCGGGGGCTCCCCAGCTTCACCAGAACCCAGAGGCCAGAGTGTTTCCTCCAGTGGAGCCTCACAGAATGGTGGTCTGAGAAACTCAAATTCTGGCTGTGCCCTACCTGTGAGGGCCATCCAGATACTACAGCACTGCTAGCATCCCCAGATGTATCTACAGTGGCTCAGGAGATAGCCAAAGCTATTGATTGTCCCCATATCAAAGTAATTCCCAATGTATAACTAATGTAAGTTTATGTCACTTAATTGGCAAATACCTACTGGGTGCCTACTCTGTATCTGGATTGCTCTCAACACTGGGAACACGCACAAGTTCCAGCCCTGGTCGAGCTTCTATTTGGACACGGCAGGCAGACGGTCCAGGAAAAGAAAGAAAGAAACTAGATTACTGCCAAGAGGCCCAGGCTAGCCAGGTAGAAGCGCTCACCTGGGGCTGAGCACTTTAACACATTACTGACGGGTCAGGAGAGTGGAGAGAGAGGCAGAGAGGGTTCAAAGGGGAGAGTGGTCACAATGAAGGAAAGAGAAAAGCTGGGGTGGTGGCAGGTATCTGGAGCAGTAGGAAGGCCCAGAGATCGGACCCTAATGACTCTAAGGGACATGCCAGGCAACACAAAACAATCCATGAGAAGAGAAATCAGGAACTCTGCCAGCGAACACAGCCCCATATGGCTTCTCTCAGTGACTCCCCGAGAGCACAAAGCTAGTGAAATGCAAGGCTATGGTTTGCAGTTAGCTCCACCAGACTCAGAGCCCGAGCTGGACAATCCGCGACACCTGAGCTCCCTTTCCAGCCACTCAGGCCTGCCTGGCTCAGTCCTCCTCAAGGACATGGAACCTAGAAAGCAAAGGAAGCCAGATACATCATGGGTTCAACCCATAGGGACACGTGGATGCAGTCCTTAAGCCTCTGGGCTTCTATTCCCACAGCTGGTGGGATTCAAAGCCATACACATACCAGAAGGGCCCATGGGAGGGGCAGGCAGAACACACACACATGTCTATCACCATTCATTAACAAGACACACATAGTGATTTCCTTCCTCAGCAGCACATCTAGGAAGTATAAGTGCATGCAGGAGCATGGCCCGAATGTGCAGCAAGTGAGGCAAGCATCCCCGAGGCCTGCTAGCCCCTCCCTGGATTGCAGGTTGTTTCTACAGAGGCCACAGTTAAAGGTCTTGGCTAGAGGTGCCAGATCATTGGCTACTATGGAAACAGTTAGGAGCTCACTTGTAGTTTTTTAAGTGCTCTGTGAGTTCAAAGCCGGGGGCAGGAAGCTTGGGGGACTCCTGACCAGTTGGGATTTTAATCCCCTCCAGAGGTGCTTTCACTGGCAGGGCACTAAGCCAGAGCTGTGTGACACGTAGCCATGTCACACGGGACAGAGACCCTGGTGAGCCCAAAGGTGATCTTCAGCCCCTGCAGCTCCAGTTAGGCACACATTTGTTATTTCATAAGATGCGTTCAATGGTGACAAAACTAACACATGGACAGAAAGAGAGAAAAGCAGAGAGTGGCCACGGTCTGTGGAGAGACAGCAGTCGTGAACAGCAGGATGGGCTAGTCAGCCGCATGTGACCTCCGGAGCAAGCAAAGGAAAAACAAGGGCTGAGAAGAATCAATGCCAGCACACACACCTGGCCTGCCCCTTTGATCCTCTGGGGACACTGCAGATGTGGTTTTTATGACACTGCTGCAAGGGGACAGTTAGTGCACAGAACATGAGGCTGCTTTCCCCACCCCTACCCCAGCCAAGCCATTTTGTAGTTATAGGAGGGGAGAGGGGGTGGATGTCAGGGAAGCTTCGAGGGACTGTGCAGAGAGATGAACTAGAACTCAGGTCTGGACATCAGAATAAAAGTGCAGAAGAGACCCAGCTCACCCAAGACTCTGCACGTATTCTTCCTTGTCAAGTAGGAGAGCAGCTGACTAGACGTCTACACAGCTCCACAAAAGGTCAGACACCCTGGACTAGAAAGCAGCACAGAAACTACTCATGCCAGGCCACACTGGGGGCCCTGGGGACTGACACACCTGGCTTTGTAAAGATCACCTTTAGCTTGGTAATTCCACCCTTGGGAAGACATCATGTGAAACAATCCTAAAGAAAGAAGATAATCTATCTGCATGTGGACATACACCATAGTCTAATTTACAATATTAAAAAGCTGCTGGTGAGATGGCTCAGTGGTTAAGAGCACTGATTGCTCTTCCAGAGGTTATGAGTTCAATCCCCAGCAACCACTTGGTGACTCACAACCATCTGTATGGGATACAATGCCCTCTTCTGGTGTGTCTGAAAACATCTACAATGTACTTGTATACATAAAATAAATAAGTCTTTGAAAAATAAAAACAATATTAAAAAGCCAACAGGATGCACTGAGCCAGCCCAGGACAGGGATTAATGGTAAAGTGAGCCAAGCTTCATCTAGTTACCCAACACTTGGGAAATGGTCAGACTGCAATTACACCCAGCATGGGAAGGTGTGACATTAACGGCTTGGCTGATACCATCACTTGCTTGCACGTCCTCTGAGTTGAAATGAAATCAGCTTCATACTCTGATGTAAAAGCCGATTCAGAAGAATCTGAATGCAAAGTGTAACTTCTACCTTGCCCAAACCTTTAAAATGCACGTCAGAGAAATAGTGGAAATTAGCAGTAATTAGCGATGCTGATTTATATATTCATAAAATTATATTTTATGAATCTTTTAAAATGGAAAAAGGAGAGAAGGGTGTGCCTCAAGAGGCCGAGCACTTTCCTAGCACACACGAGGACCTGGTGAGGTCCCGAGGACAAGGGAAAAACAGACATGATTTTAAAGTTCCTTAGGTCCATGGGGTGGCCGTATGCTAAGCAGTAAGGAGGGCAGACAGGTCACAGAAACCTAAGTGCCATCTTGGGAACTCCGGTCACCAAGTCTGTTCACATGGGTCTGCTTAATCCTGCCTCCCAGGCCCCACCCACCCCACTCTCACTTTCCTGAAGGGGTGGGGGGAAGAATGCCCAGAAACAAACTAAATAACCAAAATAGCAAGAAATTAACAGCTAAACAGGAACAAAGCACAAAAGCAATGTCTACGATGCACACATAAACACAAAGAAGAGCAGTAAAGAACCAACTCAGGATAGCACCTGTGATGCCCGAAACAGAGTCCCTTCGTAAGCGCAGGGATTCCAAACTGCTCAGCTGGCCGGGGCAGTGGCAATGTGGCCACGCTTCATGCAGCATCCAGATTCCCTACAAAACACAGCCCAGACGCTGCAAGAAGCACAGCACTGCTTGCTCTCTTTCTGACCACAAAGATTTAGTAAGTCCTATGACTGCTCTTCGTAAGTAGATCGTGGGTATATGCATGAATAAGTCTCTGGAAGCACATTAACAATTGGCTAAAGGACCTAAGAAAACACTGGGTATTGGTTTAAAGGAGCTCCTTCCACTTCGGTAGGTCCCAGGTGGCCTATGTTACCTTAGTCAGAGCCATGTACACAGCTGGAAGAAGAGCAGGGGCCAGCACGCCACCATGGATTCTAAGGGAACAGGAGCCACATCTGTACTGGGCATTCCCAGAAAGGTCTCATCTGGGTCACCTGAAGGGACAGAAAGCTATCTGGAGAGGCAGGGTTCTAAACCAGACAGCCATGACTTTGAAGACTAGCTCTGCCACTTGAGTGACTATATAAGCCGTAAGTAGAAGACAAAGTTTTAGTTTGTGTGTCATTCACAGGACTAGGAGATCAAGCAAGGGGGCAAAGCTGCACCTGGCTACTTGGAGGTCCCTAGACCCTGCCTCCCTCAGAAATAGTGGGTACGCCATCCTGAGCCCTGACACCCCAGGGCGTTGCCCGTGGTCGATCTGGTTACCTTTGGGCATGATCTGGTGCATGGCAACCGAGAGGAAGAAGATGGAGTCGCTGTAGTAGGTCCCCGAGCCAGCACTGAAGTACTTCTGCATGGCCTCCACGACGGGGAAGAGCTTATCTGTCAGCACAGCAACATCATGGAAGATGACCTGTAGTGGGAAGCAAGGAAACCCCAACAAGTCAGCCAAACGTCTCTCTCCAAGTTCCAGACACTTGACACACACTTGAGCCCAGGACGCAGAAACAGACAGGGTGGAGCTAAGAGGATGCTGGCGGCAACTGAGGGCAAAGGCAGTGGGGAAGGGCACTAAGGAGCAGAGTCCAGGCAGCCAGGCTGGCAAGGACACTGTTAGGGACCAGGCAGTGGCCATGTGGCAGGAGGGAAAGGAGTGGGACAAGCTCTTGAGTCCCTTTCGAGTTCCAAACGTCATGACAAGAAGCCTGGCTCCCATGCCAGCAAGAGGCAGGTCAGGTGTAGGCACCGCCGGAGACATTCTCAAACAGGTGAACTCCACCCCTCTTACCTTCCCATCAGCCATAACTCTACCCAGGTTTCCCACGTGGTCACGCTCCCTGGTCGTTGATCATGCCTGTGGTCGTGTGCCCAGCCCTAAGCCATTGGTTCCCCGGCCAATGGAGTCTGCTTTTGTGCTCTTGCTCTAGATTTCTAACATTTCTTATTTCTCTCCAAACTGTATTCCTTTTAGTTCATGTTTATTTCTGTCCTCGGTCTCTTTCAATTTCTAAAACATCACTGAGTTTAGTTTAGCCAGGGATGGTAGCTCACTCGTGTGAGATCTAACACTCAGGAGGCTGAGGCAGAAAGTTTGCTCTAAGTTCACCTGAGCTACAAAGTGGGTTCCAGGCCAGGCCAGTTACGGACTAGAACCCTGCCTCAAAACAGCAGGAAACCCAATGTCTCTACCACTTCAGTTGTGCTCCCTACCGTCGTCGGCTTCCTGCAGCTACCTGTGCCTGCCCTGCGAAGCTTTGCTGTAATTCCTAACCTTCTGCCCCTGAGGTGCTGCTTTCCTTCACGCCTGCCTTTCTGGCCATTCTCTCCCCCTGGCCTTCTCTTTCTGTGGGTTGCTATTTCTCAACACCAATCCCAAATGGCCTCTCTCTCCCACACCTCACAGCCTCTGGCCCTGCCTGTGCTCACCGTCATGGTAAACCTCGTGCTCTCTGAACATCCGCTGTTGGGCCTCACAGTCATTTTCCAAACACACAGATTTATATTTTTCTTCTGAGCTTCAAATCCTCTGAAGCTCACTGTCCTCAGGTCCAAACCTCCCAGCAAGACCTGCACTGGTGGCTCGAAGTTCCCTCCTCACCTGCCTTCATGACTAGAAAAGCTGAACCCTCACCTTCATCCTGCCCCATCAGCCGCCTCTTTAGGACCTGTATCCTTCCCATGTGTGGAACTCCCTCCTCAGCCTTCCTTTCAGCCTTCACACCACCTCCCATGATCCTCCAGGGCCCTCCTGCAACCCATCTTACATGGGACTTCACTGGCTATGACTGTCCCCTGCCCTGTAACAACTGCTACATCCGTGCCAGGCCATGGACCCGGGTTTGTAACCTGAAGGAACAACACTCTGGGCAAGAGCCTGGGTCCCTTCATGGGTGACACAGGAATGGCAACGCTCACCCTTGTGGTGACACTGAGGTGGCTGAGGATATGCACCCAGCTCAGGGGCTGCTAAGCTGCTCTCATTCGTTAGCCTCACATCCTGTCCCTGACCGTGTCCTGTCCCCTCAGTCTCTCTCCTCACACATCAGGCATCACCCATGTGACAGCCTTCCCAGCACACAAGGGGCTGGAATAGACAAGGCGCTAAAAGCACAGGAGGGCTCTCAAGGGCCAGGCATCTCCACAGTCATTAAAGTGGAAAGGGAAGGGGTGTGTGTATGTGTGTGTGCATATGTGTGTGCATGTTTGTGTGTGTGTGTGCACACTTGAGTGCGAGTGTGTGTGTGTGTGGGGGGGGTGGGATATACATGAGGGCAGGGCCTGCCTCAGCTACAGCCAAGCCCAGAGAAGCAAAGTCCTATCAGCAGCCAGCTTTCTCCACCCCCAGCTCATATCACCCAAGCTTCCCCAGCAATAACTATATCCCGTCAGCATTAATAGATTTATTGAGGACAAACAGATTGCCAGTACATTTGTTCCAAGAGCTGTACTGTTTAGCCAGCTCCAGTGAATATTTCAGGTAATGAATCTACTTAAAGAAAAATGAATATATTCCAAGGATATACTCAGACAGCAGGCAGCAAGCCACAGACACCGAGTGTGAATCAAATGCCCAGTCTCCCGAGCAGGAAGCCGGTCTGCAGACTGCACGCCCCTCCAGCACCATCAAGCCAGGACACCACAGCCACAGCCCAGCCCAGGCTCCAGCCTGGCTGAGGGCTGCAGAGCCCTACCTCAAGAGCTCCTGGAAGAACTGCCACAGAACCTAGGAACCCAGGGCTGTAAAAAGCTGGCTACTGAAGGCAGTCAGCCAGTGAGCGGGCCAGAGCAGTGACTTCTGTCCATGCAAAAGTGTGATTTACAGGGACGCAGACAATAAGCATCAGGACACCACTTGTAACACATCTTAAAACTTCAAAATCTATTACTTATAAAGCATTACCTACACTCAACCTAAGATCCTCTTCCCCAAACCCTTTACACTGACTGAGTCACCAGAGTGTGCCATCTCTCATGCAGGACAGAGCCCATTCTGAGCTCATCCCACCCCCAGTGACTTACCAAGTGTACAGCAGGACAGCTGGTTTTCTAATCAGCTTTTAATCAGACATTTATAAGCTCTCATTAATTTCCTCTTATCAGCGATATTTAAAGGATTTGTTCATAACAGTATTTCATATCAATAATTACAGGCTATCAGGAATACTAACTAAATCTCTAAGTCCCTTTGTCTCCTTTTATTTTAAAAGTCCAAATTCAGTAAAGACAAAGTATTCATATTCTAAGCGTCCTCAAAGAGTTTGTTGTTCAAAATATAAAGTATGGAGGACACTCTGGACACTCTGCGTACCATAAGGGGCTCTAGGAGACAACTAGAATGGATGGTTCTCAAAGGGGGCATCTGCATTCATCTTACCATGCACAGCATATTCTTGTTGTTGTTGTTGTTTTGGGTTTTGTTTTTGTTTTGTTTTGTTCTTTCAAGACAGGGGTTCTCTGTGTAGCCCTGGCTGTCCTGGAACTCACTCTGTAGACCAGGCTGGCCTCGAACTCAGAAATCTGCCTGCCTCTGCCTCCCGAGTGCTGGGATTAAAGGTGTGCGCCACCACTACCCAGTGCACAGCACATTCTTAACACTTCCAGCCTTGGAAACTGGTACAAACAATCAGAGCTGATCATGTGCCAGGCAGGAATAGACACGCCGCCCCAAACCCTTAGCTCGGAGTGAGGAAAACTCATTTGTCAAATGACAAGCCCACTAGGAACCAGACATGGCCACGCTCCTAGAGCCAGGGAGGCAGGTAATGAGCTGGCTCTGGGCATGGGAAGGCATGGTTTCCAGGAAGCCCTGAGGCTGCCAGAGGAGAAGCAGCTCTTGCAGCTGCGGGTAGAGGGGACGGTGTGTGTGTGTGTGTGTGTGTGTGTGTGTGTGTGTCTGTGTGTGTGTGTGTGTGCCATCCTCAACGACAGGAGAGAAGAACCTGACCCCACAACCATCCATCTCCCGCAGGAATGACTAATATGTCTCCACTGTCCACAGGGTTCATATCCAGCATGGAAGGATACTGCAGCAGCATCCAGACTCAGCCAACAAGCCCACCATCAACAGAACTGTCCACCAATGGGGATAAGCAAACATCCCTGCCCTAGTGTGTTTCCTGTTGCTGAGATGACACATGACCAAAAGCAATGTGGGGAGGGAAAAGGTTTACCTCATCTCACTGCTTATCGTCCATCATCAAGGGAAACCAAGGCAGGAACTCAAGTCAGGAGCCTGACGCAACAACCACAGAGGAACGTTCGTTTCTGGCTTGCTCGCCATGGGCTGCTCAACTGCATCTGTTATATAGCCTGGGCGCACAGGCCCCTAGGTATCTTCCATAGTGGGCTAGGACCTCCTCTATCAACTGCCAATTAAGAAAATGCTTCTACAGACATGCCCACCAGCCAACGAAAAGGAGGCAATTCCTCAACTGAGATCCATTCTTACCAGGTATGTATAGGTTTGTGTTAAACTGATTAAAACAAACAAACAACTAAGCAACACAATCCTGTATCATTACCATGTCCTGGCACCAAGTCTGGGCTGGAATCCCACCAGTGATATAAGATCAACGGCTCCAGAGACTCAAGAGACACAGGTCATTAGTGAATCCCAGTCCAGGCTTCAACGGCATGATGCTCTAGGTGTCAACTACCTGAGGCAACTTTCACCCACCTCAGGTAAGGCACACAGTAGTGCCTGAGACATACAGACACTAGCACTGCCACTTTCAGTAAGTCAGAACGATTTTCCATGCAGAGTCTCCAGACATGAGATATCTCTAGATATCAGAGCCACTGGCCCTTCAGTGTCCTAGCTGGAGCGAAGGAAATTACAGATGCCATCCTGCATGCTTAGACACTTAATGTTGCCAGGCACAGTCCAGAGCTGAGCAGCTGATATGGAGGACTCCTGGGGTGACTGGCCACTCACCTAGTCAAATCAGTGAGTCTGGGTTCAGTGACAAACCTCGTCTAAAAACAAGGTGAAATGACTGAGAAAAACACCTGACAGCAACACACATACGTGCATATGCCATCCTCTCTCTCTCTCTCTCTCTCTCTCTTTCGCGCGCGCGTGCGCGCGCGCGTGCAAACAAACAGAGCCAGAGAAACAGAGACAAAGACAAAGACAGAGACAGAGAGAGAACCAACTCCTAAAGAGTTCTTAAAGGATCGGTAAGAGTCACTAAAAGGGACAAGTACTTCACACTGGGGAATGCTCTTTCTCCAGCCCACTCCCTGCTGACAGCCTCCCCTTTAAGGCCATCTGGGAGGACATGAAATAGCAGGTAGGCCTTTCCTGGTGACAAGCACTGGACACATTCCCAAAGAGGGGCTGCTCTCCCTTTGGGTGTTAACTTCTCCTGTAGAGAAGCAAGCACCTACTCACCTGAGATGGACACCAACAACAGACCAAAGTCACGACCTGGCCCAAGCCTAGCTGAACCATGAGTCATTGTGCTTACTCAGAAGAGCACGGTGAGTAGCACTTAAAGGAGCACGGGTGACCCTAAAGCAGCCAATTTTCACAAAGCCAGTATGAAGACTTGCTATAGCTGCATAAATGGAGTCACGTAAGCAAGATGTTTGTGTACTGTAAAAAAAATTATCCTTGTGTTATTCAAATGCTGATTTCTCTGCCCTCATATCATCTTACAATCCTGACCTGGCATTATAATGCTTATTCCAAATATCTCCTGTTTCAAGTTTGTGTAAATAATGCTTACCATTTATTCTCTGCCTTGTCAATAAAAACTGAGCAGCCAATGGCTGGGCAGATAAGAGAATAGTGTGGGACCAGCTAGGCGAGGGGAACAGACAGAAGAGTCCGGGGTGGGAGGAGGGGGGATTCAGTCACTAGGAGGTGAGAGGAGACAGCATCGGAAAATACACTTAAAGCCCAGAGAGCCAGACCAATACTAAAATGCAAGTATCTCAGGGATTTTGGTTGGAAGGTTCAGAGGATTAAAATAGATCAATGCCTGCTCAAGTACTGTGCTTGACTAAATAAATCTATGCATTCGTTTGGGAGCTGGCTGAGAGTAGAGAAAAACTAGACACTTTTAAAAACACCATCACATAAACACCATCACATAGTCCCCGTTCAGTCGGTCTTCCACACTGTATAGACTAACACTTTCCCAGACCACGCGCCACTGTGACAGAACTACCCGCAGCTGGGAGGGAGATGCCAGGGAGCGGCTAAATCTCAGGTAAGCATCTAGGCACCTTCCCACCCCCTGCTTCTATAACGGAATGCCAACAAGCCTGACCTTGAGGGTCGTGTACAAGCAGTCACAGCTGTTTCCGGTGGAGATGGTGCGGGCCACTATGTTGAGTGGGGACGGCAAACAGCAGCACTCTACACTAAGAAGGGCAGATCCTCCACCATTATCCTGGCCCAGAAACCCTCTTCAGGACAAGTGGGAAAAGGGTACAACAGAATGAGTTGTTCTGAGGGCTGTAGGGGAGGAGGTGGTGGGCTCCATCCGGTGCTTAGCCACGCAAGGCTAGCCAGTTCACAAATACACCACTAACCTGTGAGAGCTCAGTAACCAATCCCAACGAGAGCTGCAGGAAAAATGGTTTCCTGAAGGAAAAACAAAAGCCACCCATCAACTACATGATGAATGGATTGCCTATCTCTACAGGAAAGAAAACTGTGCTAGCGAACTTTCAACCCTACAGACATGACAAGCGCCTGCATACTGCAGGGTCTTTGCACTGGCCATCTCTTCTAGATCTTTCTTTCCATTTAGGTACCAAGGCACATGGTGCTAAGCTCCCATCTTTCACTACAAACTGTAGCTAAGAGCCACAGCCCAGTAACACAGATGCACCACACACATTTACACACCACATGCATACAATCAGCTCTGGCCAAGGCATTGGCAGCTTCAGTGTTGTTTGTAACAGGTATCACCAGCTGACACTGCACACTTTTTTGAGACAGGCTTTCTCTATGTAGCCCTGGCTATCCTGGAACTCACTTTGTAGACAAGGCTGACCTCGAACTCAGAAATCCTCCTGCCTCTGCCTCCCAAGTGCTGGGATTAAAGGCATGTGCCACCACTGCCTGGCTCACAGCACGCTTTGACATGTCCCCAGCTCTTGGCTGGGCTGTGAGGCACAGTGAAGGCGGGACTTTGCCTGTCCGCTATTCACTGTTGCATGTGCACCCCTCAGCAGAGTACATCAAGGCTACGGGACTCGACAACCGCTGAGATCTATTGAAATTGCAGGAAGATGGGCAAAGTGGGCAGACATGACCAGTCCAGAAGGAAGCCTGCAGGACCTGCTCCCAGGAGAACCCAAGAAATAGTCCAGGATCCCCTCTGGCCCTGAACGCACCTAAGGAACAGAAATTTCTAGTTCACAGGACTTATTCTGAACCAGCGGGAGTATAGTCCTTCTTTACCTTTAACCTGCTAGTTAGGGCGTCACAGATCTTACAGCCAACCCGGGAGCTGCTTCACAGTAGCTGTGCCTGGCTCTTAAAAGTTACTTCTGAAGTCGTGTCAGAGGTGTTTCCTTAAATGAAGTCTTCCTAGACTGGGGAGCGACGACAGATCTGCGAGTGACAGACCGAGAGGACAAGAGACCACTGATCTCTCGGTTTTGAATCTCTAATGAGTCCCCACCACTACACCAGTCACATGTGGTGAATGCTGCCCTCTCCAATAACTTTAACTTTGGAAAGAAAGACCACTTGGTTTAAGAGAACAAAGCTCTGCCTTTGTGAGTTCTAAATGGAAAAAGGTAACAGTGAGATCTTATGAGAAAAGAAACATAGCACTATGGTGTGTGACTTTTACCACGTTTGCAAGATGTCCCTCATGAGTGGAACTCAGCCTGACAGAAGTGCAAGCGGCCAGAGAGGAGCCAGAGCCTATCCAGCTAATTCCTAAAGGCATTCCAACTTCACTCGCAGTTCAGAAGGGAGAGCCCTGTCCCTGGTCCTCGCTGTGCCCGCCAGGACAGCACCTCTACTAGCTCCCTTCACCCACTTCCACTCACACTGCCCCATCTGTCACTCCCAGGTATTCCTGTAAGAGTCCCAACATTTTAGCTTTTATCCCCATTTAGGTTTTATCCTCAAACTCAGAAACCTCTTTTTGAGAGAGGTAAGGAGAAATACAACGCAAATGAGATGGGCCTCAGGGAGAGTGCATAACGGAAGGCTAAACCAGCACCAGGGGGCCCAATACCTCCAACACATACCTCCTATGCTCCAATGTGCCTGCCAGCTTCAACTGCTGACTCGGGGAGTCTCCAGCTTCAGTAGGCAAGGCTCTCACGAGGGGGCCTGGCTAGCCTATAACTGTGTGCCCTGACCCCAGGGAGTCAGAATCAGGATCTGGAACCAGGCTGGGGTATTGTACGGGGACCTCAGTCACCTTGAGAAGGAAATGGCAGTTGAGGCTCTTTGCTTGATGCCAGGCACTGACAAACTCAGCTCCAGAAATCACCCTGCAGGAAGGCAACTGGCAGGTGCCAGAGTATCCAAAGTCAATGAGCAAGGTGTCAAAGAGGTCAGGAAACCATTTCCTGTGGGGAGCAGGCACAGGCTGCTGAGCAGTGCCAGCACCATGCACCTAGCTGTGAGGCGCTGGCCACCACCTCTCGGGGAGGGACGGAGGCTCCTCTGCCTGCTTAGTACTGGAAAGGGCTCCTCACTCCTGATTCTCCCTCCTGCATCATTTCCTGACCTCAGCACATTGTACAGCTCATTCATCGGCCTCTCCTAGAACAGTCATAGAGTGAAAACTAACCCTTTAGAGCCCCTCCCTTCTCCATGTCTCTGGCAACAGTGTGGACAGCTTCAGTAGCCCATTTAATCTGCACAGAATGGAAACTCCTCCACTAGGGCAGGCCACAGTCTCTGTCTGTCCGCCTCTTCCCTTCTCTGAGGAACCCAAGCTCCTTTACAGTACCTGGCGCACACAGAGCCCATGGTAATACAGGCTGTTGAGTTTTAGAGAGCTGACAAATCGGGCACGGCTCACATTGATTGATCCTTTGTCTCAAGGGCTGCAGCAGCCCCAGGCTTCCCTCCATAGTTATATGAATTCAGCTAACGACACTGGACTCTGAGCACACCTCTCAAGCTACAGGGAAGCAGACTGTTTAGCTGGGCACAGGTGTTTTGTAGCTTAGGGAGGAGACAGCAGGTCACAGGGAGCCCTAGGTACTGCCTCTGTCAAGCCAGGTTTCCCCAAGACCAGCTAGCCTCTGAAGGCTCATTCCTAGAAGTCATAGCTAAGCCTAAGTGCAAAATCAAAAGAAGCAACATGTCCACCGCACAAAGCATGGCCTGATTATTTCAGGCTATAGGGTCAAGCTGCTTAACTTAACGAGCATCTTAAGGGGGGGGGGGGGGCTGTGATCTAACACCACCTTAAAGGGGAGGCCTTTGATTTAATACCACCAATTCAACCCTCTGGATTCAGACAGGAAACTGGATGCAGTGAGGTGGGCAGCGGTACAGGCTGCAAGGCAAGTCACAGGAGCAGCCAAAGCCAGGCCCAGGGCCTTTACATCCAACTCTGGGAACTGAACAGATAAGGCTCAAGTAAAAGGCTATCCCCACTAAGACGGGCACCCCTCCCAATACCTCTCTCTCAGTCACTGAAAAGTGGAGAAAATTACACAAAGCTTCTACCCAAGGCCTGCCAGTCATCACGATCGGCTGCCTCCTACATATGCTGAAGTAAGGTTTAGGGTGGCAAGGTGAGAGCCACCTGGCCATCATCTAGAGGGAAATGGATAAAACAAGGAAGGTCTGCCCATAATAAAACACTACGTAGCAGTTGTAATGACCAATGAGGTCATTTCTATAACTGTTTAATAACACAAAACATAAAGTCCTAGTTTGCTCTCTACTGCAGTGATAAATGCCATGACCAAAGGCAGCCTGGGATGAGAAGGGTTAATTTCACTTCCACACCACAGCCCTGGTCCAAGGAAGCCAGAGCAGGAGCTCAAGGCAGGATCCTAGAGGCAGGAACTGAAGTGGAGACTGCGGAGGAGCTCTGGTTACTGACTTGTTTTGTCTGGCTGGCTCAGCTACCTTTCCTATACACACCAGAACCACTTGCCCAGGACTGGCACCACCCACAATGGGCCAGGCCCCGCAGACTTGCCTACAGCCAATCGGATAGAGGCATTACTATCTCAACTGAAATTCCCTCTTCCCAGAAATCTCTAGCTTGTGTCAAGTTGACATAAAAACTGACCAGCACACACAGTAAGTACACACCACATATGATATGAAAAATACAAATAAAAGTAACAGTAAACAAGACACCCAACTTCTTTCTCATGTAAGACAAGGGATATCCAAAGGGAGGCGGCTAGAAGACACAAGGGCGAGGTTCAGCCACAGCTGGATTTTACTTCTGAAAAAAAAAAAAAAAAAAGAATCGGACTCAGATAAAGCAATGCTAGCGCCTACAGCAGGCCTGTCCAACGCAGCATCTGGGCACATGTACACCAGCATCATTTCTCCACATCACGGCTGAGCTCTGCCTGCCTGGGGCTCCCAACTTCAGTGACAAGAAATGGTCAAAGGTGAGCCAGGAGAGCCTATCATGACCGGGCCTACGGGAGACATTCTTGCCCAAAGCCTAATACATCCTGAGATCCTGTCTCAAAAAGTCAGAAACTCACAGAACAGCTTAGAAAATAAAGGTGACGGCGTACTACGTGAACAGTAAGTGCGAAACGGAAGTGCCATGACCCTACACCACGGCATACAGGTCCCATACGTGAAGTGAACAGAGATTAACCCACCCCACCCCACCCCACCCCACCCCACCCCCACTCACACCAAAATTACACCAGCAAGTGACAAAGTCGCAGAGCATGGGAAAGTGAGGCGGGTTTCTGAGAACATGACTTTTAGCTTCCAACCCTCTGGAGAGAGGGTCAGGAAGGCTCTCGGGGTCCACTGCCCACCTCTCTCTGGGCTCCCTCATATCCTCACAGCCCTTTCTCCCCTGGGCCTGGGACCAAGCCTCAGAGCAGAACACTCCCACGGGCCAGCAAGCTGTTCTCTCACACTTCCGGTGTAACAGATCCCTCCGGAGCTCTGTGAATCAAGTCCAGATGCTGCACGCGTCACACAAGAGGACAGGGAGCACGTCACACAAGAGGACGGGAAACCAGCAGTTATAGAAACCAGGAGGTTAAACAGCAAGAGCTTCCAATTTTGACAAAAGAAACTGTTGGTATTCTGTCTAGACTCTATCCCACAATTCCTGGCAGCAGCCATGTAGGCTTGGCCCAGTATAAATGGGGCTGCTTGCCCCTCCTCTCTCTCTAACCCTCTTACACTCTTGCCTCTCTTCTTGCCTCTCTCCCCCTTGTGCCCCCTCTCCCCATCCCCTTCCCCCCTCTTTCCACATGGACATGACCGGCCTCCACTTATTTACTCTCTCCCTCTCTCTGCCTTTCTCTGGCTCTACTACTCTTTTAACTCCCCTCCCCGTGCCCTGAATAAACTCTATTCTATACTATGCAGGTGTATATGCAGGTGTATATGCAGGTGTATATGCAGGTGTGTGGCTGGTCCCTCAGGGGGAAGGGATGCCTTGGCATGGGTCCACCGAGGCATCCCCTTCTCCCACACCCCATCAGAACATATTCTTAGAGCTCTTTCTCTTTTTATGATCACAAGAGAAACCAGTTTGTTTTGTTTGCTCTGAGAAGAGCCCTGGGAGCGAACAGCTCCATTGCTGGTACTTCTGGTCAAGGCCGAGATGCTGTGAGCCTGGAGGGCCAGAAAGGAGACAAACCCAAGCAGCTTCAGGTCCTTAGCAATGACTGCTCAGGACACTTAACTCACATCTGGCTATTTACACTTTGTTGGGGTCCAAAGGCCCCAGCCAGGTTGAGTTTTCGGTTGTGACAGGTAGAGAAAAACAGTATCCTTCAAGATGTCCCAGTGGTTCCAAGGACAAGTTCCACCCACAAAGCAGAGACAGGCCCTAGGGTAGACAGTGCCCAGATTGGACTATGTCGGGTTACCCAGGATTTTCACCTTCCACAAGCTCAACAAACACTCCCACAGGCATGGCCCATAGATGTTGGGGGCTCAGAACTCTGGCCTCGGCACAGGCATCGGCAGTGACCAGCCCCATCAATGACTAAGGAGCAAAGCCCACTTCACACGCCATCTGTTAGGCATACCTCACAACAAGGAGTCATCTACAATAATCAGTCTCATCTCCCCAGCGTCTTCTCTGCTGCTTTAGAACCATATCCCACACCTTCAGGCTTGTTCCTCTTCCACTGACAACCCTGTGCACAGCAGGGTGTGACACTACTCAGATGGGCCTGGGCTCAGGCAGTGTGTCACTCTCATTTAGCAGGAACGCCAACTGAACATAGTATGTGGCTTGGGCCTTCTCTGCACACACAGCCAGGTTTAGGCACAGCACCTGCTATAGAGCTCAGAGGATGATAAATAAGTGGCAACCTGGCGAGCAAGGCCCTGGGAGGGCATGCCAGGGACAAGCACAGCTTCCCTGACACAGGACATGGACTTCAGAGACCTCTCAGGACACAGGGTAGCCTTACCTATGGGCCCTACCAAACACCTCCTGGGTGCTTGACATGGACGGGTCCTTTCCCCATACTCAGTCACTTGATCTATGTGTCCCTTGTACAGCCGAGGAAGTCACACAGAGAAGGAAGATAACTAACTACCTATGGCCCCTGGAGGGATGAAGAACAGTCAGAAGCTGAGCCACACCCACCTGTACCAACACCAGAGTGCTTCAGCAAACCCATGCCACTCCTACATGAGGCCACACAGGAGGGAGAGAGAAGCCAATGTGATCTCTACCCCCAGGTCTCCCCATCTAGCCCTCTCCCCGTGTGGCAGGCAGAGGTGGTAGGGCAACAGCAGCATCAGTCTAAACATTAGAGGAACAGGCATTCAAGAGGGCCGTGTGGATGCTCCAGGCAGGATTTGAGCTGGAGAGGAAGCCAGGTGCCCTAGTTTCATTCTTGTTGCTGTGGTAAAATAACCTGAAAAACCCAGCTTGGGTGAGAAGGGTTTATTTGACCTCACAAATCCAGGTTACAGTCCACCATAGGAGGGCGACAGACGTGCCAGGACCAGGGCTGATCACATCATAGCCACAGGCAAGAACAGAAAGAATGACTGCATTTCTGGGGCACTGCAATATCAGATCCTCCAGGTCCTCATCCAGCACCGGGGGCTTGTAAGTTAATTGGCTCCCCAAAGGGCTTGGGCCCCCACGCCTGCAGCTCTCCTTAGCAAATGCCCCATAGCACTGGCATCTCCATCTCCTGGGGTTTCCACTACAACGAAGGCTTCGTGTTCCCAGCTTCACAAAATGGCCTTTGAGGGTTGCCCCACAGGAACTCGAACCTGCTGAATGGTTCCTAGCCGTGGCTGCTCTCATGATGCCCTCAGTCTTGTGTCTGTTATGTCTCCCAAACCAGGACACTGTGAAGGACACTTGTGAGGCTGCCAGGTTCTGCTACCAGTATGAGATACTGACTAGCCTCCTCGGCTACAGCCACATCAGTCCCTGTGTGGATCCTGAAGAAATACTCTTCTACCTACCAGCAGGGCAGAAGGCTTCCTTACCATGGTGCTGAACACTCCATCAATCAGAGCGGCTTCATCACAGCCAGCTGTACTGGCTAGTTTTGTGTCAACTTGACACAGCTGGAGTTATCACAAAGAAAGGAGCTTCAGTTGGGGAAATGTCTCCATGAGATCCAACTGTAAGGCATTTTCTCACTTACTGACCAAGGGGGAAAGGCCCCTTGTGGGTAGGACCATCTCTGGGCTGGCAGTCTTGGGTTCTATAAGAGAGCAGGCTGAGCAAGCCAGGGGAGGCAAGCCAGTAAGTAACATCCCTCCATGGCCTCTGCATCAGCTCCTGCTTTCTGACCTGCTTGAGTTCCAGTCCTGACTTCCTTTGGTGATAAACAGCAGTATGGAAGTGTAAGCCGAATAAACCTTTTTCTCCCCAACTTGCTTCTTGGTCATGATGTTTGTGCAGGAATAGAAACCCTGACTAAGATACCAGTCTAAACACCATCCGACCTCTGCCAAGAAAACCAGTCCATTATCTTTAAACTTAACTTCCCTTAGACTCTCAGGACATGAGCAAAATGAAGATAGGTTCCTGGTCAAACAGCATACAATGGCCCCTAGCCCTGTTCCCAATAGAGTCCTTGCTCCCCTCTGAAACCTTATGAGCTAGAGACCCCAGTGTCTGTTTCTCTCAGGGTCCTTCCAAGTTCCCTACTAGAACAGCTCACTAAGATCTGCTCCCAGCTTCCAGTGGCTTTTCTAGCCCAATGTACCAAATGTCTCCACATCACCCCTGCCCCAAACAGTTCGGGATTTAACGCCACATAGTCAGGCTCACCACTTCTCGGTATTAATTTCTGTACCAGTTCATCTCTGTCTCTGTGATAAAATACCCTGACTCCAACTCAGTTCACAATTCCAGGTCACAGAGTCTCCACCACAGCAGTGAAGGCCTGATTCGGAGGATGTCACACAGCTAGTCACATCTGGTCAACGGTTGAGAAAGACGCCTTCATGCTTACTACCCGTTTTTTTTTTTCAAAGCTATTTTTAAATTGTGTATCTGTGTGAGGGCATGCTGTGCACTCAGGTGCCCATGGAGGCCGGAAGAGTGTGTCTGAGCTAGAACTACAGGTGAGCATAAGCCACTGATGTGGGAGCTAGGAACTGAACCTAGGTCCTTCTGAAAGAGCAGCTGCTGAACCCTCTCTCCAGCCCCACCTTGTCCATTTTAATACAGTCCAGGACCCAAGCCCAGGTCCCAGGGCCACCCACAGTGGGCTGGTTCCCCACGGTTAACGCAATCAAGCTTCTCCCAGTCATACCCAGAGGCCCACCAGATCTAGACAGTCCCTCACCAAGACTCCCTTCCCAGGGAGTTCTAGATTGTCTTAAGTTGACAATTTAGCCCTCACACCATCAGAGATGGAAAAATCTAGAAGAGTTTCTGGGTGCCATGTGGATCATCAGGTCCAGAGACCACGAGCACAGGCACAACTGGACTGCAGGGACGTGCAGGACCAGACAGGAGGTAACAGTGGAGTCCTAGTCCACACAGCTATCCCCTGCCCAACTCCCACCTCAGGTCCCAGAGGCCCAGAGCCAGGCAAAAGGCATCGGGAACTCGGAGTGGCAAAAGGACAGAATGCCACTCCAGGGGCACATGTCACAGCTGTCACTGCATACAGAACACATGCAGAATGACCACAGGAAAGTGAGATGAAGCAAATGCATCTATCCCCTCATCCAACTGTGAGATTTGAATAATAATGACTCCTATAGGCTCCCTGTGCAAAGCTTGGTCCCTAGCTGGCAGAACTGTCTGAGAAGGATTAGGAGCGATGTGACCTTGTTGGAGGAGTTTCCGGTGAAATCACTGGGAACATGCTTTAAGGTTTCAAAAGACTGCGTGATTCCCAATGCACCCTGCCCCCAGAAACAAACCAAAGAGAAGGTGGGCAGGGAGACACAGAGCCCATGGAGACATTCACACACACACACACACACACACACACACACCCCTCCTATCTGCTGATCAAGAAGTGAGCTCTCAGCTGTTGCTACCTCCATGCCTTTGCTCTGCCATCTTGGACTCTATCCCTCTGAAACAGTGAATGCTTTCTTTTGTAAGTTAACTTGATTAGGGTGTTTTTATCACAATAGAAAAGTGACTAAAAGTGCCTTATGCAAGCCTGAAGCTTTTCCTGGGCCCCAGTTTCCTCATGGGTAACTTGAAGGCACTAGATTTCTTCCAACCCAGATTTCCTGTGGCCTGCCACCAAGTAAATGCAGGAGGTAGTGCCCCACACCAGAGCTGATAGGAGGTACTGAAAAGAGGCTCCCTCCAGCTCCATAGCACACAGGCTGGGGTAGGAAGGAACCATGTCATGGCTCTGGGACCCAATGCCTGCTTTTCACAAATTACTTGAAAACAATCCACCACCTGGTGAGGGGACTGGTCACATGTGTCAGCCCCCTGAACAATACACAGAGCACCCTGGTCATCGTTTCACTGGGGCTCCAGATCTTACAGAGCATCCCTGCTTCAGACAGATAAGAAGGAAACCACCCAAATCAACAGCCACGGAGGAAGGATGCAGTGTTCGAAGGTCAGAAGGTCAGTGGTCCGATCCCGAGGAGTCTGCCGTGGGCCAGGGGCAGCTGTACACTTTTGCACACTAAGCATTCTGCAGACCAAGGGCAAGACCAAGGCAGGCTCCAACATGATGCCTGCTTCTCCTCGGGAGCTCTCGACTGAGGCAGCTGCTGTCATCCTCGCAGGAGAGAGCTGGGGAGATTCCATTCCTCAAGAGTGAAGCCAGGAAATCAACCAAAACCTCCTAGCAAAGAAGACTCTGCGGCTCATTCCAGGAACTACCCCAGGAAGAGCTGAACAATAGCCTCTTCCCCTCATCTCCTAGCCTCTGTTCAGAACAAATTCTAGAACAGTGCTCGCAACTTCCTGGTACCCATTTTAGATCCTAGTAAGAGAACTAACTGCTCACGTGACTCAGGGCTGGAAAGTCCCCACCCTTCTGCCACCATCTGCATAAAGGGCCTCCCAGAGGCTCGGATGGAAAAGAACTTGCTAGTCAGCCTGTGCGTTACAGGAAAATGACAGAAGGTGTAAGAGCAGAGACCCGTGGAAGCTGTATGTGTGAGAGTGTGTACAGGCAGCAGAGGCCAGATTAGCACCTGAAGTCATCCACTCTGCCAGCCTGAGTGGCAACCAAAGGACACTCCTGTCTCCCAGCACTAGGGTTAAAGACAAGGGCCACCACATCTTGGTTTTTACAGGACTGCTGGGGTGGTGGGATCAGGTCTTCATGCTTGCCCAGTAAACATTTTACCAAATGAGCCATCTCCTAGCCCAGAGTGGGAGTTCTTAATGAACTGGAGGTGAGCCCTTGGAAGTGAGTTCTTGCCTTCCTTTTTCCCTTCTTTCAATTCCCAAACAAGTGAAGGGGGGTCTACACTGTGTGCTTCCTGCTGCTGCCATCTGACACCCCACCAGAGATCGTTAAAAAATGGTTTTGTTTGATTATGGGCTGAAAGGTTAAACCAGTTATCTAAAATGATCCTTGGTGGGCTAAGACTATAACTTGATGGTAGCGCATTCGCCTGGTATGCAAGAGGCCCTAGATGCAATTCCAGTTCAAATAAACAAACCAACCAACCTCCCTTTATAGACTGAATATCTGTTAGTTTGTTACTGTAATGGAAAAGTAATTAACCCATCACTTACAGGTGAGAAGCTAAAGCTCAGACACACTAGGAAGCCAGAAGAGAAAGACCTGACCTCAGCCTGTGCATCCTGGGCTGGCACTACCCACCAAGGTCTGGGCTGAGGGCAGGGGCTGAAGGCAGGGACAAGCCAGCAGAAGCTCCGGGCAGATTAGGAATTCCCTAGTTCTTACAGTAAGAGAAACAATATTAGTATTCGGGATTTCTTCATAACGATGCAAGGAGGGGCAGTGGGGTTCAAATTCCTAGAAAGACATCTCTAAAACACCATGATCATCCTGGCTGGTCTCAGGTGGGGCAACCCCTACTGGAGAGCTGATGTCAACTGGGAGCCCTTCTGATTAACATGATCCTGCATGCCTAGAAATAGTGCTCACAGACCATCAGTGAGGTGGTACCCAGCAGCCCCCCCCCCACTTCCTGTAGCCCCAGGCCACAGCTCACCCTAACTGCCCACCTGTCTGCATCTGCCCCTGCAGCCCGTTCTACCTGCCCTGAGTGCACATTCCTCCAGATCTGTCTTATCACTCCATGGAAACAGACATAAGAGCCAGCCCTGAACTCTAGTAGCTGGCAAAGAGGCCAGGCTCAACACACCAGGGGTAGGGGAAGGGACTGATAGATATGGGGTGTCAGAGCTGGTGGGAACCCACACTAATAACACAATAAACCCAGCCTCCTGGGGAGTGTAGGACTTCAGAGAGCAGAGGGCTGGGCAGATTCAGGAGAGGAAGCGTCCAGCCAAGCACAGGGGTGTGAAGTCATCCCTCCAGAAGCTGGGCGGGCAGAACTGCATGCAAGCCAGGCACCCTTGGGCACGGTCTCTACAGCTGCCCCTCCCTGTTCCTGGATGACTGGCTAACCCTGGCATCAAACATTCCCTCGAACAGGCTCCCGGCACTGCCCGTTCCCCTCTGCTGGGCAGAGTCGTCAGGGGCCTACCATCCCAGTGGCCTCTGCCCCCTTCTCTCCAAATCACCATCACTGGCGTCCTCAAGGCCCCTGCTCCCTCGGGCAGCCCCAAGCACACCAGGAATCCCCTGCTTTGTCTTCCGGTCCCCCAGACAAGGGTGGCGTGGGACACCAAAGCCAAATTAGCATTATGGCTGATCTTTGTGCAAGTGTCCTGGGTACCTACCAGCGAATCCCTTCTAGAACTGCATCTTGGTCAGGACCCCATCAAGCTGACCATTTGGACAGGTCTCATTGACCCATCCCCCAACACATACATACACACACACACACACACACACACACACACGCACACACGCACGCATCCAGTACCAAAAGAGCCACAGAGTGTGAAGTCCGAGCCCACCTGAAGTGGGCAGGAGCAGAGGATGTGAGCATGCCTTGCAAGCATGGAAGAGCGCGGGGCTTTTGGTGGCATGCTTGACCTTCTAAATCACTGGCCGTTTATACTTATCCAGTCCTCCACTAACACAAGCTGTGTGCAATCGGACCAAGAAAACAACCTGAAAGACACCGAGAGGGGGTAAAGCAAGCCTCGTCTGTCAACTGTTAGTTCCCTAGAGTTCCAATGGAGCTCCTGGAAAGCTAATCACACTCACAGATGCAGCAAGTCTGTCCACACTGCCTTCGAGACAGATTTGACTCCAGAATAGCAGGCAGACAGTCAGAGCCTGCAGCCAGCACCAGGTAGGTAGGCTGGGGGCTCGGAGGGGACGCAAGAGGGGTGAAGATTAGAGCCTCTTCCTTCCAGCAGCAAAGACACATGTCTATGGCACAGTTACAGTCTATGCCCTCTCATCCCCCTCCTCCATCTGACCTCATCAGCCTGACTAGTGCTTACAGGAGAAGGCAAGGATACAACCGAGTATCCAGTAAAGCACCCAGTTCCTGCTTCAGGACAAGCAAGCGATGCCCTGGAATGGGGGTAGGGAGCAGACAGGAAGGTACACTGTACAGAGACTGTGGAGGACACAAACTAACACAAGGGTCCTTGAAGCAAACCTGGGCAAGCGCTGTTAGTGCAGGCTCACCGCACCACCCTCCAAGTGGCTATGCCTTCTAGAATGCCGAGAAGGAACCTGCTCTCTCACACCTACTCAGGAACCCGAAGTAGCAGCCACCAACGTAGCACTCCCTTGCTGAGAGCCAGGTAGGGCTGTCACTGCAGCTCTCTCCCACAGACTTCTTGGAAGACCACACCATGAGGAAGAGGAAGTCATGAGTGGCGGCTCGAAACTTTCACACCCAGAGCAGCTGGTCCCAAACATCACATACTGGACTTGAACCCAGGTGCCAGGCTCCAAGCCACACATTTGCCTGAGGCATTTCCCTGGAGGACCCAGGATAGACTGTTAGAGGCAGGAAGGGCAGTGGCCACGTGTGAGAAACAGTGCTCCCAGCCACAGGACCTGAGAAGACCAGGAAGGGAGGGAGGGCACAGAGCGGGGCACCTCTCCCAGCCTGAGGTCTCCTGTGCAGGGTAACAGATGCCAGACTCTGTGGCACTTCATTCCACCAGAGAGGATTGCTTAGTTGGGGCTTTTAAACAGTAATCACCCCCAATAAATGAAACAAATGGCTTTAATTTGGAGCACATTAAGTTAACAGCAAACATGACACCAGCTGACATGGCCTGGCTCAGCTGTTCTGAACAGGTAGATCTGCTTCCTGTGGTGGGGCCCTTTAGGTCAAGAACTCTGCAGCCTGGGAAGATGATGGAGGCCAGGCCATCTGACAGGTCCTGAAGGTCTCACAGAACAGTGGGAGTGCCAGGGACGAAGCAAACTTTTAAGCAGAGAGGGTATGAGGAAGGCAGCTGGGTCGCTAGCTCTGCCTATGGTGTATGGGTATACTGTGGATTCCAGAGGCCTGGGAGTCAGCGACCCCCCCCCCCCCCCCAGCCCACAGGCCAGCGGCACCGGTTAGGAGGACTGGGGTGGACCTGAGAGACTGGAATCCCAACACACTGTCAGCCAAAGATAGGACGCTCCTGCAACCAGACCAGCTAGGGCTACAGGCAGGCTCAGCGCCTGTCTCCAGACACAGTTCCCACATCTGAAGCAGGATCCAGGCTCAGGTAACAAGGGTATGTCCGGGGAACACTACCAGGCCAGCTGGGCTGCACCAGCTAAGCTCCCAGACTTCCTCCCTATCTGCACTCCGACCAGAGAACCAGATCCGGCTGCCCCAGAGTCGCATTAAGCACATTCAATCAGTCTCATCAACCCGGTTTACACTGGACAGGGAGGAAAAGACCCCTGGAGAGGCCACGTGGTGACCTTTCTTTGATCTCTCTAGAAGTCCCAGGAGTGGGGCAGGTGAAAGCAAGCTCTCATGGGAGACCCAAACGCCAGGCACGGAGCAAACACGGTGCCACAGCGCCCTCCAGCGGCCAACTAGAGACAGTGGCCCTCCACTACGCGAGTTTCCCAGAAGCTTGTGCGATGTGACTGGGCCTCTCTTCACCAAGACCTGGGCAAGAAAACTGTAGACTCCGAAGTTCTACAGAGGTCTCCCCTAGTGCACATCTCGAAGCAGAAGACAAAGACATGGGCCACCCCAGGCATAAACTCCCCAGTACTCACTCACCCAGGCACAGAAGAACTGGAATGCTAGCCCAGGGTAGATAAGGCATCTAGGAGACCAGGGGCCTTCCTACCCCAGGGAGTCAGATACAGAGAAGCCAAAGGCAGGATTTTGAGGTCCACTAACCATGTTTTGCAAATTACAAAGGTCTCTAAAGATCTTCTAAAGGTAGGGAGAGGCGAGTTAAGGTAGTTGGGAGGTTGTGTTTGTAAAATGCATTTGGGTGGTTATGGTTTGAATATGAAATGTACCTGACACAAACAAATGAACATCCTGTGCTGAACGTTAGATCCCCACAGCAACGCTCTGAGGCAGGGCTTTCAGGACCCCAAACCCCGGATTAGCTAACCTTTTGATAGACTCATAATCTGGGGGCATTATAGGGATGTGGTGGGGACTAGAGCAGGGGGCAGAATAAAAAGTAGGTCATTGGGGCTATGCCCCTTGCTGTCTGGATGTGTTGAAAGCAGCCTTGTTACACCCTCCTGTCATTATAATGTTCCACCTCACCTCAGACCCCGTCTATGAAGCTGAAGCCTCCGAAACTGATGGCAATCACTTATGTCCCCTTTTGGTTTTTGTCTTGGGTGTTTTGCCTCAGTGACAAAATGTAGCTTAAGGAAAATCGGCACTGAAAATTAGGTGGCGTCACCACTGCATCTGACCCCCAGGCCCACAGGTCTTTGGAAGTGGCTTGTGGGAGAAACTTGAGACTGTCTGGGATAAGCCCTGGGACACTGAAGTAGAGCTCACAGGTGATTCTATGGTCTCAGGACAGACGCCTATAGCAAAGCCCTCAGTTGTCCAGGGGCTTCAGCCCTCCTCCCCACTGACTCCTCAGCCCGTTTCATGAGTTAGAGGCACTAGCCCTTACCTTTAGGCCATGCACAGGATGCTCTAGGACAGAACATGCTACATTTTGTCCCTGCCCAGAGATCTTTATTAAGCTGAACTTCAAAGTGACAAATGACAGGACAAAGCAGGGTACTCTGGGTATTCTATGGCACAAACTGGAGCCACAAGCAGTCTTGCTTCTGGAAAGGTTGCAGTTTAGCAACAGGTTAAAACTGTGTAGTAGCTGAATAAAAGAACCATTTAAAACAAAACAAACAAAACCAGGGCAGCAAGATGGCTCTGCAGGTAAGGATCTGGCTCTCACGCCTGAGACTGAGAGAGATCCCTGGGCTCCACATGGTGCAGAGAACAGACTTCCCAAACCTCCACAGGCTGCTTCGACGTGTATACACCCAGACCCACACCCCACAAACAGTAAGTTTTCAAACTATGTTTGTAAAAAAGCTAACTAAGAACTTTGCCTCAGGACAAGAGGAGAGCTATCTTGAGGGAATCTCAGGAAGTGGCCAGTCCTATCCCGGGGCTCAAAGGTCTAAAGGAATGAAAGATTGTCCAGCGGCCTGCTCAGGAGGGACCAGGTAGTTGTTTCCCCAAGTCCAGCCATCTGAGTCTCAGAAGTGCCTGCATCTGTGGGTCAGGGGTCGAGGTTTCCAGCTGAAGGCAAATGTCGGCATACTCCATGTGGTGCTGCTCTGCAGTCACACCAAATGTGCAAGTTACGGACTTGGGGCTAGCAGCCCTTGAGAGGATCATACATGGGGCTAGCAGCCCTTGAGAGGATCATACATGGGGCTAGCAGCCCTTGAGAGGATCATACATGGGGCTAGCAGCCCTTAAGATGATCATACATGGGGCTAGCAGCCCTTGAGAGGATCATACATGGGGCTAGCAGCCCTTGAGAGGATCATACATGGGGCTAGCAGCCCTTGAGAGGATCATACATGGGGCTAGCAGCCCTTGAGAGGATCATACATGGGGCTAGCAGCCCTTGAGAGGATCATACATGGGGCTAGCAGCCCTTGAGAGGATCACACATGGAACCGTATGCTCAGTGGAAACTCTACGACAGTGGTTCTCAGTCTTCCTAACGCTGTGACCCCTTAATACAGTTCCTCATGTTGTGATGACCCCCAACCAGAAAATTATTTTGTTGCTACTTCACAACTGTAATTTTGCTAGTTATATAAATTATAATATAAATAGCTGATATGCAGGAAAGCTGATATGTGACCCCTGTGAAAAGGTCATTGGACACCCAAAGGGATCAAGGCCCAAGAACAGGAACATCACAGGTGCAAGGAGATGTCACAGGTACAACAACAAGCACAGGCTAGCCAGGAGAAAAGTTGTTAGCATTCTGTGTAAAGTCCACCCCAGTTACCTGGCAATAGCCAGGTAGGCCTGGCCCACTATAAAAGGGGCTGCTTGCCCCCTCCTCCCTCTCTTGCTCCTTTCTTGCTCTCTTGCTCTCCCCTTCCCTCCTCTCTCTGCCTCTGCTTCCCTCTTAACTCCCCTCCCCATGCCCTGAATGAAGTCTATTCTATTCTATACTATACCATCGTCATGTAGCTGGTCCCTCAGGGGGAAGGGTTGCCTTGGCATGGGCCCGCTGAGACATCCCTTTCCCCCACACCTCACCACACCCCCACAGAACATACCTTATACCCCTTTATCTTTTTATAAGCACATGAGAGGTCATACGGCCTGGAGGGTTCCCAGGCACCTTGGTGCTCACTTTATGCCATGAGCCTCACTTGCCTGAGATGGGCAGGAGATGTAAGCGCTGCCCTGCAGGTGTGGGTTACTGTGGTCCTCTTCACGCTCCCCCTGCCTCGCCCACTCTCCTGTCAGAACAGGAATGTTTGCCTATTCCATAGTACGTTAGAAGTTTATAACCTGCTTTTTATTCTACAGGGGCTCACAGCTAAGAGTTTGCCTTGAATCTCAGGGATTTTGATCCCTTTTTTTTCTTTATCAATACTGAAACTGTGCCTATGACGACTCTTGGCAATGGACCAATGCATTTGCAGTATGAGCCCAGGAACCTGTGGGGGCTAGGAATGGAATGTTGGGGGTTGGATATGAAATGCCTCCTCTAAAAGCTGGAGGTGGGGGAGATGTCTATAATTCTAGCGCTCAAGAAGTAGAGGCAGGAGAATCAGTTCAAAGCCATCCTGACTACATAGAAAGTTTGGGGTCAGCCTGGTCTACATGAGAAAGGAAAGATGAGAGAAAGGCACAGAGAGGAGGAGGGAGGAGGAGGAAATGAGGGAGAAAGAAAGGAAAAGAGAAAAAAAAACCCTACAATGGAATATTAATGTAAGAGGAGATAGTTTCAGGGAGTGTGAGGGTTCTGACCTAACCAATGGGACAGCCCCAGTGGTGCTACTGTCAGGTATGGGGAACTAGGAGGTAGGGCCTGGCTGCAAGAAGCAGGCCCCCAGGGACGCCCTTGAAAGGTCTCCTCTCTCCCTCTCTGTTTCTCTCTCTCTTCTTCTTCCTCCTCCTCTTCATCTTCTTCTTCCTCATCCTCCTCTCCTTCCTCTTTCCCTCTCCTTCTCCCTCTCCTGTACCCCCTCCTTTCCAACCACCAGAAGGGGAACCACCACACCTCTACAGCACAACACTCTGCCTCTTCTTAGGCCCACAGCAATTGCCAAACCACCACGGGCTGAAAGCCCTGGGGCCATGAGCCACACTAAAGCTCTCCCCTTCGCCCCACACCAGGTATTTTGCCACAAAGGAAAAACTAACTAGCTTACTGTGTGTGATACTGCTAAATACATTTATCCAACTGCCCTTATCAGCACATGATCGCCTCATAGTAACTAAGAAAATGCAAGTCAAAAGCAAATCAAACCAACCAAAAGACCAAAATCAAAACCACAGACAAGTGAGGGTGTGGAGAGCTAGGCCCCACACACTGCCTGCAGCAGTGAGCAACAAAACAGCTGCCTTGAAACCAACCAGGCCGTTCTGAAGACCTGCCACTCTACTCCTAGGTTCTATCCAAGAGATCTTAAAGCATGTCTATCCCCAAACATATAATCAAGTAACCACAGCAAGCTGCCCCGAAGGGGAACCCAAGAAAATTCATCAGCTAATAACTGTAATGGAAGCTGATCCACACTGTGGGTTATTATCTAAATACAAAAAAGGACAAAGTACTGGTGTGCTTCAATGTGGATCTTAAGAATTTTCAGCCACACCCAGTGCCACATGAAAGACACCCAGGGACCCCAGGTGCCACTAAGAGGAGCAAGTAGGTGGTGCCGAAATGGGAGAGAAAGAGAAACAGAAGGATGTGGGCACAAAGGAGAGAGGCAGAACTGGAGACTGGAGGGGAGTGAGGAACAGCCTGTGAATAGCAGTGATGCTACCTGAGGCCACGGCAAGGCCCTGGACCGTGTTGCTGATGATGGCCCTGTAGGGGCAAGGGGATGGGTGTGTGTCTGTGTCTGTCTGTGTGTGTGTCTGTATGTGTGTGTGTCTGTCTGTCTGTCTGTCTGTCTGTGTATGTGTCTGTGTGTCTTTGTGTGTGTGTGTGTGTGTGTGTGTGTGTGTGTGTGTGTGTCAATGTCCCTGGCCCATCCGTGTAGGAAGGTTAGTGGCTGTCCTGCTTGTGTAGCAGACTAAGGGGTACTGGTCATTTTAGACTCAGGAATGGAGGTGTCATTTGTGGGTTCCTAAAACCTGACAGATGAAGGAGGTCATATCTGCCTTCTAGGGATATTCTAGCAGGGAGAGAGAGACTACAAACAAGTCCACAGGTCAGTTATTTTCTCAAACATCCGGGCAGACTAGCACCTCAGCCCCCTCTTCTCATCTTCTCTGAAGAAGTTGCTCCCACAGCGCGTTCCCTCTCCCCTCCCCTCAGACTCTGCTCCCTCATCTCCTTACCAGTGAGCCTTCCCTGGCCACTGCACACGACAGCCAAGTCCCCACCCTGAACATCTGCACAGCCCCTGGCTCCTTGTCCTGCTTTGCTTTTCTCCGTGAAACCTGTTCTCTTGCTTACTTGTTTAGAGTCCATCCCACACACATTTCCAAGACTTCAGAGTGAGTTCCCAGAGGGCTGTCCTTTTGCTACGGCTCACAGAAACCCAGAGCAGCCCTTATTCAGGGTAAGCGTTCAATACCTGTTGGGTGGATACACAAAGGAGTATGGGCCACAAAAGACATACACAGCAGACGGGAAAGATGGGGTGTGTTTTAGAAAAGGGGCTGAGAGCAGACAGAATGGTGACAACACAGGGCCAGCAGAGGTGTCAACAGAGGCCGCTTCTGATGGCTGCTCACCGAGCTTATTTTATCAAGAAGTCAGCGGAGGAAGTCCACATTCGATTTTGGACCAAAACCAAAGCCACAGAAACACTGGGCTGAACACAAAGCGATGCAGATTTGCTGGTTCAAGCTTCATCAGCCACCCTGGACCATGACGAGAAGGGCTTACGCTGGGGAGGGCAAGACAGTGATCTAGAAAGAGCCTCATGGCTGCATGGGGCTGGCTCTCGTGCCAGCCAGAGATGCTTTCCTCCAGACTGTTTAAATGAGAAACAGCCCAAAAGTGTCTGAGTCAGCTTCCTGTCAGGCTTTCCGGGGACACCCTGTTGGATGTGATACAGCAAGGAAAGCGATGGAAGAGCGAAACCTTAGCTAGGCATGAGGGCACCAGGAGACTAGAGCAGCAGGATTTGAGTTCCAGGCCATCATGGGCTACAGCAAAGCCATACAGAGGCAGGGGTCAGAGCTTATGCTGGTTTCTATAGGCTTGGCCCTGGGAGTGGCACCACTGGGAGGTGTAGCCTTGTGGAAGTAGATGTGTCACTGTGGGTGTGGGCTTTAAGACCCTCATCCTAGCTGCCTGGAAGCCAGTATTCTGCTTCAGATGAAGATGTAGAACTCTCAGCTCCTCCTGCACCATGCCTGCCTGGATGCTGCCATGTTCCTGCCTTGATGATAATGGACTGAACCTCTGAACCTGTAAGCCAGCCCCAATTAAATGTTGTCCTTATAAGAGTTGCCTTGGTCATGGTGTCTCTTCACAGCAGTAAAACCCTAACTAAGACAGAAGTCTTGACACAAGTATGGGCTTCCACTTGAGAGAGGGACAAAGAAGGAGCTCAGAAGTGAATCCGCAGGGCTGGAGAGATGGCTCAGCGGTTAAGAGCACTGACTGCTCTTCCAGAGGTCCTGAGTTCAACTCCCAGCAACCACATGGTGGCTCACAACCACCTGTAATGGGATCTGATGCCCTCTTCTGGGGTGTCTGAAGTCAGCATATTCACATATATAGATCCAGCTTTGGGAGGATAAGCTAGGGGAAGGAGAGCAGGGCTGGAGGTGCCAGGAAGCACAGGAAGCTTAAATGGAAATTACAAGGCACCCCTTCCCAAGTTGGCAGAGGCAGAAAGAGGGCTGTCAGTCATCGGGTGTAGAACGCCTGCATTATGCTAGACACATTGCTCTCCGGGGTGGGCAGCCAGGGCCAGGGAGCCTAAGCTGGCTCTGAGAGGTGAGCGGGAGAGATCAGACTCATTGCAGGAATGCCTGTGCCTCTCCATCTAAATGCATGTCCTAGGCACCACCCAGGTCAGTGTGGACCAGCGCCTGGGGTACCACCCAGGACTTCTTTAGTATTTTTAGGGAACATGGGACTCTGAGGAGTGAGAAGATGGACTATTCAAGCAGCATCTACATTGGTACCTGGGACACAGCAGGTTCAGACGTTTGGTTACAAGAACTTTCACAGTCAGGACATGATAAGCTAACAAATTCTGAAAGTTTTGCTGTAATAGTCAAAAGTGAGACTTTTCTGGTTACGTGAATGTTTCCTCTGATATTTAATTAACTATAGCAGAGCCCGAGGTTACTAATACATTCTCTATCTATCTCCGGTGTTTATCACTTGAAGGTGACTTGGGAAGGCAACGCTGAGCACAGACACAAGTCATATGGCAGCTCATGATAGCTCTACAGCTTGTGGACGTGACGGAGCCCCAGGTTGTCTCCACAAGACTCTGTGCTGAGGCCCTCTTGTTCCAAGACAACATTCCCTGGAGCAAACCATCCTCTGAACCTTCTCTTACAAGAGAGAGGTCATCTTTAAAAGGGAGAAACTGTAGTCGGATGCCCTCCTGCCTCAGGCCACCTCAAAGGCAGCCACTCCCCAGCGGCCTCGCAGAGTCTCTTCACTTTGCTGTTGTCTGTTCCTGAAGTTCCTTCTAGCTAATGTGACCTGTTTAAGAAGTCCTGATTTCCTAGTCAATGCTGAAAGAAATAATTCCTTGAATAAAAGATACCCACACACAAAGGGGTACCTTTTATTATATTAACAGTGTCACAAAATACAAACTTATAAGCAATGGGGGCAATGTGACCCCAAGATTGATAAACCTCTACCTGCCTGCTGCTATCCTGTCAGAGCAGATAGACCTTCCTGACGCTGCAGCCCTTTAACACAGTTCCTCATGTTGTGACCTCCAACCATAAAATTCCTTTTGTTGCTACTTCATAACTGTAATTTGCTACTGTTGTGAACTGTAATGTAAGTATCTGTGTTTTCTGATGATCTTGGGCAACGCCTATGAATGAAAGAATCATTCCACCCCCAAAGGGGTCTCAACCCATAGGTTGAGAACTGTTGAGTTAGAACCACTAGCTTACACCTCAACAGGAAAGGTGACAGTCCCTTCAGGTCATTTGCAGCTGCCATCAAGCTTTGTGTGAGAGCTTGCAGCTGTCAGAGATGGGCTCCATGGAGCAGGAAACACATACTCCAAGACAGCAGCCTGATCTTCAGGCCAACTGCATGGCAGGGATTGTGTAGGGGCAGGAAACAACGGCAGGAAAGTACCAATGGGTAGAGCTGCAGCTGTGGGTCCCCTGCACGCCTCCAGGGAGCTGGCGGTACTAGAAGAGGAGCAGGATCTGGAATGGAGACAGTACTCCAACATTGGGAATGGCATGAGCACACGGGCTGGACAGCAGCACATGTGCCGGATGAAGGGAAGAAACACATCTGGAAATGCAGAGCAGGCCGGAGCTGCTATTCCCGTACGTAGCCATAGCATGCTGGTCTTCAAGGTGACCTGGAGAAACCCAAGATCTGTCTAGACTGGCCCTGTGGCCTTCCCCCTGAAATAGGAAGGTTTCTCCAGTGTGAGAGTCCAGGGGATCAAACAGGGACTGGCTGAGTTACCTCTGGAGATTCCAGATAAGTAAAGCTCGGAGCAAAGCCCTGGTCAAAGACACTTGTAGACCTCCTATAGACCTCCTGTAGGATGAAGTTCCAGTCCAGGTACCCTTTCCTGACCATAGCGGTTGTCCTGATGGTCTCATCTGTCCTGGGCATAAACCACACCGTCAGTGCTTGGGGGGGGGGGGGGGAAGCAGGAACGAAAAGCTCCTCCAAGCCATGGAGGACTGGGCTTGGAAGGTTCCCCAAAGAGGAAATCAAGTAACACTGTGAGCAGAGAAGATAGCTTCTGTAAGGACATACTCAATACAGTTAGGAAGCCATGTGTGGTGACACACAAATGGTGGAGCGCTCAGGAGTGCTGGCAGGAGTCTGAGCCAGCCTGAGCTACACAGTGAGTTCCCAGGTTAGTTTAGACTGCAGAATGAGATAAAAAAAAAAATCAATACAGGTAGGATATTTCCAGCCATAGCTATACACACCTGTAATCCAGCATTCCAGAAACAAAGGCAGAAAAAGAGTCTGGTCAAGGCTAGTCTGGTCTCCATAACAAGACCAAAAACCAAAAGACATGGCCACTTGTCTACGTAGGAGAGTCAAGGAGGAGCCCCACCAAGCAACTGGGACACGACTCTATCATCAACACAAAACTGCCTGGGACCCCTGAACCCAGCATGGTCCTGGAAGCAGCTCCGGTTTGTCACCAAGCTAGGTACAGGCACAAGGAACGCTGCTCTTGTCTCAATATCTTCCACCAACATCAGGATCCATCCTCAAAGACCGTCTACCCCTCTCACCCAATAATCAGACTCTGGGCCCACTCCGTACAACCACTGGGTCAAAACAGGGCAAGCAAGTTGATGAGAGTAAGAGCACATTAGGTCAAGAACCCAATCCTGGACAAGCAGAGGCAGGTGATAAATCAGAAGATGGAAGAGGTGGGGGCTGCTAGGAAGCCAGGCTGATCGCCTCCTGTCTGTATCTCCTGGAGCTTTTACTTCCTCTCCGGGAGGAACCTGTGGCTAATCTAACTGGTTCGTGTCCTTAAGAGCAAGAGGGAAAAGGACACAGAGAGGACACGAGATGGTTTCCCCCAGAATACTACTGAGAAACGCCAGCTTAACCCCGATATTTCTAGAGGCCTCCCCAAGATCCTAACCGGAAGATACAGCTCGATGACGGCTATTGGTGCCTTCAAAAGGAACAATTCTATTCTCAGAAGTCAAAGAATATTAGGAGCGTAGACTGTAACGCACTTCTTAGGAACTCTGTGAAGCTAGCGAAATGAGGCAGGCTGATTTTTCAGGAAACAGTGCCGAATGAAGCGGGAGAGGGACTAGTTAACACTGCAGAGCCATCCCTGCTAATCTGATTCTAGGACACGCCCCCAGAGCAGATCTCCAAGACGCGGGACGTGCAAGTGCAGGACGGGGCGGAGGAAACTGGACAGGCTACGGGCACAGGAATCGGACAGCGCTCACCGGAGATGCCGATGACAGCTCAGAGAACGGACCTGGGCCACCCACCGCTCACCTTGCACTTGAAGCCGGCGGCGGGCGGCAGGAGCTCCCGCAGCAGGGCCTTGGCCACCTCGCGGCTGGCCTCTTCGCTCACGAAGTGGAGGTTAAGCACCTCGTGCGCCTCGAATTTGGCGAGGCGCAGCAGGGAGCTCAGCGCCACCCGAGCCTTGGCCTGCAGCGGCGCGTTGTGCTCCGCCTTGGTGAACATCATCAGCAGGTGGTAGTCCACCGGGACCACCACGCCGCCCTCCAGGCTCTTGGCCTTGGCCCCGGAGGCCGGCGCCGCGGAGCCCCGGGCCAGCTCGGGTGCGGGCGGCGTGGGCGCGGCGGCCCCGGCGCGGGCCTCCTTCAGCCTCTTGGTGGCGCTGGAGAAGGTCTCCCGGCCTGAGCCCAGGTAGTAGAAGGCGCACACCGCCAGCGCCGCGGCCAGCAGCAGCGCGCAGTAGTGCGAGCGCAACGCGCCCAGGCGCGCCATGGCCCGAGCGCACGCAGCTCCGCCTCGGAGGAGGCCCATGCGCCGGAGCCGGCGGCCCAGCAGCCGGGCCCACTCAGAGCAGCACTCTAGGGCCCCAAGCCCCGCAGCCGGCGGCGGCCATGGAGGGGGCGGGGCCGCGCTGCCCGGAGCCAATCACGAGCGTGGATACCTAAAAGGCGGGGCCAGAGCAGGCTTCGCAGCCGCCAGGTCCTAAATTCCGAGGGATTAGACCGCAGATGGCCCGTGCAGATTTTGGCTGCCAAGCTTGAGAAGGCTGACAGCCTGGACTGCGTTGGCCAGCTACGCTCAGCTCAGGGGGATAGGGAGGGAATCTGGGTCTTAAAAAAACAAACGCCTCAATATAGGATTTGTGAAAATAAAGGTTGAACTCAAAAGAGCCAACTTTTCTGTCAACACGTGTTTTCTCTCTCTATCTCTGTCTCTGAGTCTGTCTCTCTGTCTCCCTCTCCCTCTCCCTCTCCCTCTCCCTCTCCCTCTCCCTCTCCCTCTCCCTCTCCCTCTCTCCTTCCCTCCCTCCCTCTCTCCCTCCTCTTTCTCTCTGAAGCTCTAGCTGCCTCTCCATCACTTAGGAAACTACCTAGAGCTGAAACATTTAAATCGGAAGGAAGTTTCTAAGACTTGGTGATTTAACAAGTTTTGATGGAAACTGGTTTGCATGATTGAAAGAGGTGGAGATGAAAATGCACAAACACCCCCGCTTACACAACAGGCTAGCCTTTCTCTGTGGATGGCATTCACCTACCTGCCCCAGCATCACACCTTTCCAACTCTGCCCTTTTCAACTGGAGCAACACTTCTGAAAAGCATCCAGCCTTTGAAACAGGCCTGGTGGGTTCAACATATACTATTCACCCCGGGCAGGGGGACCCGAGACGGTCAGATGAACACAATTGGTAAAATCATCTGATCCACACGACTCCATGATATGCAGATATTCACAACAGGTCAAAAGATGTGATTTCCAAGACACAACTCAAATTCAGTGAGTAATTCAAGTTCTGAGTTGTATTTTCCAAAAGCTCCACGGTTGGGAGACATGGGACGGGAAGTCCAGGCCAGCTATACCGCTACTAAGTATTACACACCCAGTGGTTCCGTGGTTACTCTGAAAACAATTATGCCCAGATGTAAAATAAAGCCAACATTACCATCACAAATATGAAAGACAGTAAGATGTCTGATATTGAATAATTATATCCAGAAGATATTAAACTTAAAAAAATACGTGAAAATATCCAATAGGTATAAAAAATTTAATAACCACAACTTTTCTGGGGTGCTTATAAATACAACCCCAAATCTCTAAATAATTCTGCAACTTGTGCCTTTTAGTCCCCACCCATAGATCAAGTGGGGTCTCTCTCCCTCTCTCTCTCTCTCTCTCCTTCTGACAATTATTCTACAATTTTTCAACTAATGATTTAGCCCTTTAATTGATGCCAAAGAAATAAAGCAACTTAAATTAAACCAAAGTCAGGAAAATACTCAAATAATTCTTCACAAAATTTCTACTCCCTGATGTCTGATAGACAGAACCTCAACCAAGCCAGCATTTTCATTTCCAGAGTTTAACCCTGAGTTGTAGCTTACCAGGCCTTACTTGTTGCCCATAAGGAAAACTTAATGTTGTAGCTTAAGTATATACGCCACCACATAAACTACAGCGGTGGGTTCATGGCAGCCACTGAGTCACTAAGCTCATCTAGATGACCTACTGATCCCAAGCACGAGCGCACCCAGGAGACAGTGAACAAAGAGAAGGAAGGCCCTGATCCTGTCTGGAGTGCACTTCAGCAGGGAAAATAGCAAGTAAAAACTCAGGTGCGGGTAGGCGGCCTTCCCTCAGCTTAAAATCCATGCACTTTGGTGTATCACAACATGGCTATGTAGACAAAAATCCTGATGTGCACAGTTAACTCAAGGAGTAAGTTTAACCTTGGCCGAAGCATGTAATTCCTGAGCAGGTATCAGACAGCTGTTTTTTTTCCTGTAGCATACTTTCTACATCTACTTCAGCCCATGGCTTATGGTCTCTAAACTCCTTGCTGTCTAGTGTGGGGGTTTTAACCATCCTCAGTGACTCTATGACAGCCACCTATAGACCACCTAGTCCATGTTTCTTTGATGAATAGACTCCAAGAGAACAGTGATCATATATATACAGATAGATAGATAGATAGATAGATAGATAGATAGATAGATAGATAGATATCAAACTGTTTCCTCTACTGAACACAGCATCTGCTACACTGAGAAAGCCTTTAGAATACTCACCTACCAAACCAGCATTTCACTTCTAAGAGTTTATCCTTGTACCAAAGAAAGCACAATATACCAAAATACTTAGCCCCAACAGATAAAAAGGTGGGAGCCTGAAGTCACAGCGATCTGGAAAGCAGTGCTTGAGTTCAGTGCCAGCTTAGGTAGTTCAAGCCACCTTGTATGGCTGTGGTCCTGTGTGACTAAGGCCCTGGCTCCTAAAGATCTCTCTCTAAGAGCTAGATTTCTAATAGCAAAGGGATTCGTGTTAAGTAATCACCAATGAGATGCTTAAGCAAGTAATACAGCACAGTCACTAGAAGTGATATGTTCACAGGTCGGCAGATCTCTGATTTCAAGGCTGGCCTAGTCTATATAGCAAGTTCCAGGCTAGCCAAGGCTAGCATAAGACCATGTCTCAAAAACAAACAAAACACCTGATGTGTTCAGCAACTGCACACAGATAATTTTTTAATATAGAGAAAACCTGTACATTTTAAGAGACATATTAGCCAACTGCAGACTATGAACACTGGTGAACTGACTTGGAAAAACCATATTTGAGACAACTGGAAAGATCTGATCATTTTATGCAGTTTAAGGAAGTGTTATATCATTGCACAAGATCCTTTCAAAGATTCACACTAAATGATCTGGAATTTGGTCCCAGAGTTTGGAGGTAGTGGGGGGAGGGGAGCTCCAAGAAAAGAAAAATGTTGCCATGAGCCTGTGACTAAAATTACTTTGGTACATCTGAACTTTTCACCAAGTTTTAAAAAAATATTCCCGTCTAAGTAAAAGAAGGTCATAAAGCAATATTGTCTGCTGTATCAGTGCACACAGACCCAAAGGTCCAGAAGGGCTTCTATACCAAGGCAGTGGCTTCCTAACCAGTGCTAGTCAAGAGAAATGTAATCTATAACCCACCCTGTCCAGAACAACAGTCATTAGGCACATGTGGCTACTGAGCTCTCACGATGCAGCACTATGCCTAAAGACTTAATTCATCATTGCTTGTCACGGGACTCCGGTGGAGTCAGCTTGTCAGATGAAAGTCTGAAAGCTTTCTCATGAGGAAAGAGTTTCAAGAAAACTCACTCCCGGATCTTTGGCTATTCCCCTAACCCATAAAATTAATTTTCCAAATCCACATTAGTCTAGTGTATGGATCCACGTGCACTCTATATAGTGTTACCTTATAGTAAATGCCTTTTAAGATTGTATTCTAACATAGCTAAAGCCTTTTTCCAGTGTTCTTAGATTCCAGATAGCAGCAAGGAGCTTAACCTATTCAGTAACTAATTAAGCTCTACCAATAACAATAAAGCACTAGCCATTAACTCAGCTGTCTGTAGATAGAGACTAAAAGTCTCACTGAAATAGAAATCTTTTACTACAGGCTGCATTCCATGTCAAGTATAAGTTGATATACTACCCTGATAAGGGGGAACTCTCCAGACAGGATAAGTTTTACTAGACCTAAGAATTTAGAGCTCCTGATAACACACTACTCTTAAGGCCTATCAAGAGTTAACAACCCCCTGATGCTTTTAACCTTAAAGTGTAAAATTCTTGCCTGGCATTAGGCTGATCCTAGGCAGGACTTGTTATCCCTAATGTAAACATTTAATTAGTCCCTACAAATTCCTTTCTGCTGTAACTGGTGAATTTCAGTGTATCTTGTCTTTTTGTGATTTGTATCCTCTGAAATTCGTTGTAATATAAGTCTGAAGCTCAACCAGAACATTTCATTCAGATCCAACACCATCTCGAGTGTCTGGCTGTCTGTCACATCTTAATCTTTGCCCATCTACTCTATGTGGGGAGCGGGTGTGGCGGCAGTCCCAAAGGCGCCAGAGACTGCAGCTAAGTCATATGACTTGCACCTGACTTCCTCATATAAGACACAAACATCTTGAGTGCTGCGCAGGTGTACCAGGATATAGGTGAATCCAATTTGGTGGAGATTTGCCCCTGCTGCCCTGATTAGCTGAAGCCTCGTGACTGGCGAGGGGGCGTGGCCTGCGGTGCGTGGATGGGAACTGAGAGTATATAAGAGTGAGAGGCCCGGGTTAGAGGGAGGATTATTATTCGAGAGAGGATTACTATTAGTGGGGGAGATATAAAAACAAGGGAGATATAAAAACAAGGGAGATATAAACAAGGGAGATGTACTGGCTAGTTTTGTGTCAACTTGACACAGCTGGAGTTACCACAGAGAAAGGAGCTTCAGTTGAGGAAATGCCTCCATGAGATCCAACTGTAAGGCATTTTCTCAATTAGTGATCAAGGGGGAAAGGCCCCTTGTGGGTGGGACCATCTCTGGGCTGGTAATCTTGGGTTCTATAAGAGAGCAGGCTGAGCAAGCCAGGGGAGGCAAGCCAGTAAAGAACATTCCTCCATGGCCTCTGCATCAGCTCCTGCTCCCTGACCTGTTTGAGTTCCAGTCCTGACTTCCTTTGGTGATGAACAGCAGCATGGAAGTGTAAGCCGAATAAACCCTTTCCTCCCCAACTTGTTTCTTGGTCATGATGTTTGTGCAGGAATAGAAACCCTGACTAAGACAAATTGGTACCAGCAGAGTGGGGTATTCCTGCGACAACCTGACCATGTTTTGGGGAGGTCTGTGGAAGGACTTTGGAACTTTGGGCTTGAAGATCCATTCGTTGTTAAGAGCTCTGTCAGATGTTTTGTAGGAGCTTGGAAGATAATGTTGAGAACAGTGCAGAAGATGGAGGCCTGGCTTGTGAAATTTCAGAGGGAAAATTAAAGACTCTTTTCAGGGCCATTGCTGTTTTGATTGTGAAGATTCTGTAGTTCTGGTTAGCTGGGGCTGAAGAATCAGCTGTGATTAACAAGATACCAGAACTACTAAAGCAAAAACTTTGCATTACTGGGACTATTGATGCTGGTTAGCTGGAGCTAAGAAATTAGCGGTGATTAAGAAGAGACCAGCATCATTGAGGTGACATCTTCTGGGAAGTGTTTTCTGAGAGCACAGTGGCTGTGTTCCAGATATAGCCAAAGTTGTACCTTGTGCTGTGGCTGGACTTGGTAATGTGTAAGGGTCACCCAGGTGGTACTGGTTTTGAAGGCATGAAGGAGTTGAGCAGAGCAGCTGAGGCTTGGCACTGTGAGAGGCCATGGAAGGCCATTGGTGAAAGTGCAGCCTCAGTTGCAATTGATGGCCCAGGACTGAAGGGGTCATGCAGTGCTTTGGAGATGCCAGTACCATGAGATGACCACCAAGAGCAGCAGCAGCAGTGGATTACAGGCATCTGGAGCCTAGAGGATGATGCGTGTGCTACAAAGGGCATGGCTGGAGAAGTGACCCAAGCCCTTGGAGGAGCCCAGAAGATCGTAAGTTGGATCCCAGACATTGGACGGTTGGAGATTGACTTTTGCTTTTGATTGTGACTGTGCCCTGATATTTTCCCTCTTGAAGGAAGAAACTATTTTAGTAGAGCCCACAGTTAAGAGACTTTTAATTGTAAAAAGACTTTGGATTTTAAATGATATGGATATTTTAAAGAGATTGAAATTTTAAGAATATGTAAAGACTGTGGGATGTTTAAAGTTATTTAGACCTTGGGGATGAATAAGAATGTAAGGGTTGAGGCTTACTAGTGATGTGTTTGTGTGTCAAGTTGACAAGGGGTCAATTGTACTGGCTAGTTTTGTGTCAACTTGACACAGCTGGAGTTACCACAGAGAAAGGAGCTTCAGTTGAGGAAATGCCTCCATGAGATCCAACTGTAAGGCATTTTCTCAATTAGTGATCAAGGGGGAAAGGCCCCTTGTGGGTGGGACCATCTCTGGGCTGGTAATCTTGGGTTCTATAAGAGAGCAGGCTGAGCAAGCCAGGGGAGGCAAGCCAGTAAAGAACATTCCTCCATGGCCTCTGCATCAGCTCCTGCTCCCTGACCTGTTTGAGTTCCAGTCCTGACTTCCTTTGGTGATGAACAGCAGCATGGAAGTGTAAGCCGAATAAACCCTTTCCTCCCCAACTTGTTTCTTGGTCATGATGTTTGTGCAGGAATAGAAACCCTGACTAAGACAGGAGATATAAAAACAAGGGAGATATAAAAACAAGGGAGATATAAAAACAAGGGAGATATAAACAAGGGAGATATATGGAGAAAGAAGAAACAGGACTGAATAAATGTGTGCAGAAGGATCCTGTAGCAGCGTCGTTCTTCCTGGCCAGTTGAGCGCGCGCAAGAAGTGGTGCCGAAACCCGGGAAAAGAAACATCTTCAGACAAGAGCGAAGACCCCCTGCTACAGGGAGGATTCAGAACTGCATAACGGGGAAGAAGGGGTTAATAAAGGTTCCTGTGAAACAGACTGTTGAGAAGGATTCAACTGCGTGAATTCAGAACTATTCAGCTGGGGAACGGTACTGATGAAGAGAAAGAAGAGAGATGAAGACTGAATAAACTGCTGTTAGAAGGACTGGTGGTCGCATCGTTCTTGCTGGTCGAGAGCAGACGCGACAATTGGTGGCCCGTATGGGGAACCGACTCCCCCACCGAGTTCAGAACTTTCAGCAGTCAGTGGTTGCCAGCAGGGTAAGTTCACGGTGAGTGAAACTTGCGACCCCAGGAGTTTGGGAAGGACCTCGGATAAAATTGAGGCAAGTATAAAGTTGCCAGGAAGGAGGCACAAAGTAATGATAAGGTTCCTGGCTTTGGGACAAGTTAAGGTTCCTGGTTTTGGGACAAGTTAAGGAACTATGATAACCTCAGTGTAGTGATCAAGAGATCCTCACTGTGTAGTTATGCTTTTTTCTTCCATTGACCCTTTGTGGGTAGGTCTGATAGTTTTGGTCTTGTTTGTTCTGATATATGGACTCTGTTACTGTTTGAAACTGTGTGTAGAGGCAGTCAAGACAGGTCAGAAAATCCTTATAGAGCAACAAGAAAGTATGTCGGAAGAGGAGAAGGGCTTAAAAAGAAAAAGGAAAAAGAAAGGAGACACAGTGTTATCAGGTGGACAGAAAGGACAAAATAAAAGAGCCGAGGTGGAGGAGGAAGGCGAATTAGCTTCTGCGTCCTTTCCCTATGCCTCCTCAGCAGCCACCTGTAGGTGGACCTTCTGTCCGGAGATTTGTAGAGGATCGATCGAATCAGGTGTTGATGTGGGCGAGAGGGTCTGTTTGTGTGTTTCCACAGGACCAGACGGAACCTCTTTGGGTGCCGGAGAGATTGGTGAGATGCTGCAAGAATGAGGCTCCTGATCCAGTTGCCCCTGTGGATGTGGTGGATGATCCCACAAGCACAAACGATGGAGCCGAGATGAGAGATCCTTTCAGTGTTCCAGAAGCCGATACCAGCTCGACATGACATTCAAATTTTTCCACGCTTTTTGATCCCTGAATTCCCCTTAAAGAGATAGCCCCGCTGGCCATCTATCCCTTGCTTCAGGGAAGATGAGCGGGGATGAGAGCCCTGGGATGTATGCTTGTTATAGTGTGTGTGTGTGTGTTGGGCACATGTGTTAGGTGCAGAGTGTGCGGCCCGCACTTTCGCCATGGTAGCATAGGCTTTTGCTGCAGTGGAGGCGGGACAATCTCCTCAGATTCGGTTTGCCGCTCTAAAAGAAATTATGCTGCGTTATGCCGTGGGGTGCGAGGCTAAGCACTGCACAGAGGATAGCTTGCTGTTGGCATCCTGTGGAAGGCACGTCTGATTGCATGAAGGGTCAGTGTCCTAGTTCCCTTCCCTCAGGAAAAACGACACGGGAGCTGGCCAAGACCTCTCTGGGTGATGAGCCTAAGGGATGGTTTTGTGTAGGGCCCCTATGCTTGCACACTGGGGATCAGACCTCTACCTTCACCCATGAGGCTTGCTTGCAGCAATTAAGATCTGGCCATAGGTTAAGTAACATCCTGGCCTTTTGATGCACCTGCTGCAAGCAAAACACAATCTCCCCAGGAGTGGCTTGGCATGATTGAGAGGTAGTCAGTGATAAGACTCCCTGGGCATGTCACCAACCTAAGACAGGGATCAAACCAATGCTGTTTGTCACCCAAGGACGGGTAAGGGGCATGGCTGCTGGGGGCTATCTACAGACATTCTCTCTGCCAAAAAAGAAAAAAGGGGGAATTGTGGGGAGCGGGTGTGGCGGCAGTCCCAAAGGCGCCAGAGACTGCAGCTAAGTCATATGACTTGCACCTGACTTCCTCATATAAGACACAAACATCTTGAGTGCTGCGCAGGTGTACCAGGATATAGGTGAATCCAATTTGGTGGAGATTTGCCCCTGCTGCCCTGATTAGCTGAAGCCTCGTGACTGGCGAGGGGGCGTGGCCTGCGGTGCGTGGATGGGAACTGAGAGTATATAAGAGTGAGAGGCCCGGGTTAGAGGGAGGATTATTATTCGAGAGAGGATTACTATTAGTGGGGGAGATATAAAAACAAGGGAGATATAAACAAGGGAGATATAAAAACAAGGGAGATATAAAAACAAGGGAGATATAAACAAGGGAGATATATGGAGAAAGAAGAAACAGGACTGAATAAATGTGTGCAGAAGGATCCTGTAGCAGCGTCGTTCTTCCTGGCCAGTTGAGCGCGCGCAACAACTCTAGAGACTCTTTTCTACGCAGGCACAGGGGACCAGAGGGCCTGCGGCAATTGCTTAACTTTATTTTGGATCTGTGCAGACTGGGCAAACAGCTCAGGCAATGCAGTGCCTGCCACACAGCACAGGTGCATCCACATGTGGTCGCCAGAACCCAAGTCTCCAAGTCTGGCACGTTGGCACATGCTTGTAAACTCAGAATGGCCACTGGAGAGGCAGATGTAGGATCCTTGGGGCTCATTGGTCATCTGGCCTAAGTGACAAGTGCTAAGCCATCCAGAGACCTTTCCTCAAATAACATATAACCTGTGCCTGAGGAGCGATGCTGAAGGACACACATGCACATATATCCACCTGCATGTGTGCATACATACACCCACAAACACACAAGCATGCACACACGCATGCACATAAAATAAACAAGTGACTTTGTAGCTAGTGGATTCCATTTTGGACAGCACAAGTAAGTAACAGAATTAGAAATGATTTTGTTTACACTTGAGTCTTGTTTTCTGGGTGAGGTTTCTGACTGCTTGTTTGCTTGTTTGGAGCAGGCTCTTGTTGCCTCTACTGACATGCTGAGATTCCAACACCCACCATCAGACCCAGCCCTTTTCTGTGATTTAGACTTTATTTCAGCAGTGATGATGATTATGCAAAACAAAACAAACCAGAAAAGAATAAGAAAGGAAAACAGGCTGTTTGCCTTCTCCTTAGAGACTACTCTGAAAATGAAATGCAGGGTTATAAGACTGATCACTGGGTCAGCTTTGTGTTAACTCTTAAAGGAAAAAGCAAAGCCGAGCTTTGCTTGTGGGTCTGCTTTTCAGCTCTACCTTCCTTCCATCCCATTCACACAGAAGTGGGGGTTTTGTTTACTAAAGGATGGAGTGTGCTGGGTTGCCAAGATTAGGAACTCCATTTGATAAAATCTTGCTAGTGTATGCAATGGTGTCAGCGTTTGGATGCTGATTATGGGGTGGATCCCTGGATATGGCAGTCTCTACATGGTCCATCCTTTCATCTCAGCTCCAAACTTTGTCTCTGTAACTCCTTCCAAGGGTGTTTTGTTCCCACTTCTAAGGAGGGGCATAGTGTCCACACTTCAGTCTTCATTTTTCTTGAGTTTCATGTGTTTAGGAAATTGTATCTTATATCTTGGGTATCCTAGGTTTTGGGCTAATATCCACTTATCAGTGAGTACATATTGTATGAGTTCCTTTGTGAATGTGTTACCTCACTCAGGATGATGCCCTCCAGGTCCATCCATTTGGCTATGAATTTCATAAATTCATTCTTTTTAATAGCTGAGTAGTACTCCATTGTGTAGATGTACCACATTTTCTGTATCCATTCCTCTGTTGAGGGGCATCTGGGTTCTTTCCAGCTTCTGGCTATTATAAATAAGGCTGCTATGAACATAGTGGAGCATGTGTCCTTCTTACCAGTTGGGGCATCTTCTGGATATATGCCCAGGAGAGGTATTGCTGGATCCTCCGGTAGTACTATGTCCATTGCATACACTAGCAAGATTTTTTCGAAAGGACCCAGATATAGCTGTCTCTTGTGAGACTATGCCGGGGCCTAGCAAACACAGAAGTGGATGCTCACAGTCAGCTAATGGATGGATCACAGGGCTCCCAATGGAGGAGCTAGAGAAAGTACCCAAGGAGCTAAAGGGATCTGCAACCCTATAGGTGGAACAACATTATGAACTAACCAGTACCCCGGAGCTCTTGACTCTAGCTGCATATGTATCAAAAGATGGCCTAGTCGGCCATCACTGGAAAGAGAGGCCCATTGGACACACAAACTTTATATGCCCCAGTACAGGGGAACGCCAGGGCCAAAAAGGGGGAGTGGGTGGGTAGGGGAGTGGGGGTGGGTGGGTATGGGGGACTTTTGGTATAGCATTGGAAATGTAAATGAGCTAAATACCTAATAAAAAATGGAAAAAAAAAAAAGATTAGGAACTCCAACGAACATAGCAATGGGAGAGGCAGTAGAGTCCAAAGTCTCTTAAAACAAAATCTGTGGTCTTCAGTGCACGATGTAGGGGCTGCACCATCTCTGGAATCAGGGAGAAGATACTTTAAGTATCAACATGGATTTCTGAAGTGAAGTGATCAGCAAATAGGATCAACAAGGACCTCCATAACCTGACGGGTGGAAAAGCCAAACTGGGCCTCAGCTAGAGCAGAGTTAGACCGAACCCAACCGAGTTCAAAAGGAGCTGGAGCACTTACAGCAACTGTGCCAGAAGTGAGATATTTTTATTGACTTAATATTGTAAATTTTCAGCATACAAAGTAACCAAGTATATTTACAATTCTTACATAATGTACATTTTAGAATAACTATAAAGATAATGTACTTTGTTCCATTTACAATGACAAACTACAGTAAAACTACATTCATTAATTAGATACAAATTCTCTACATACTAATAAAAAGCAATGGAGTGTTGGTTATACATTCTTACAATCCTTTTCACAGGTAGCAGGAAATAGTACACGTGATCAGCCTTGATGACCGGAATGATCCAGAAATGTCACAGAGCAAAGTAAACACATATTTTAAAGGAACTTGTCATTTCCAAGAGCTAACCTTCAGCCTTCGTGTAAAATGGTGCTAAAAATCTCGATAACACAGCAAGCTTTCCCTGTTAAAAATTAATTAATACCCCAAATAAGGTTGGGGAATGAGATAGATCTAGAAAATAAGATAGTGAGAAGATCAATACGAAGAAAAATTGTATTTAGTTAAATCTTTCTTTGTCCACATGGTCCCCCTCTATGTAAACAGAAGAAGCTACCCACGACAACCCCCTGGGAGGCGGCAGGACTCAGCCAGGCGGAAGCCAGACACCTTTTCATAGTTGTGTTTCATTAGAAAACATTACAGGGTAATAAATGGTGAGTTTACCTCTCTAAGATTTTCCTTTTATTAATGTTTCATACTACAAAAGAAAAATGTAGATTTTTCTACAATTTGATGCTTTCAAATTCCAATCTATTCCTTTAAACTCCACAATGAGGTTCTCCAGAGTATCTGAAGTCTCTTGTCAAAGACAGGGAAAGCTGCTGTCGCACAGCCATGCCGCATCCTTTCAGGACACAAGTGCTTTGGAAGCAGAGGGCAGGCCTGGGTCGCAGTCGGCTCCGCCTCCACCTAGTAGTGCAAGTGACCATCTCTGCAAAACCAGAGGGGCAGGCTGGGAATGGAGACATAGACAAGGCTGACAGGCACAGACCGTGGGCTCAGGAGACAAAGAGTGACGGGAAGTCCAGCCTAAGTCATAACACGCACAAAGGGGGGGTTTACGGTTCCCTTTGCTTCATCATTCACTTTGTCAGAAGCCCTGGATCCAAGAACTGAAGTTATTATGGATACAGGGTTTCATTAAAAAAAAAAAATACACATTTTCTAGTCCTGCTAATGGTCAAAATGCAACCACACAAAGAGTTAATTTAAATGGGTGATCTAGGAATGTCCAATTACTCAAAGTGGGTAGCAGTTTAGTTTCAAACACAGCTTGGCTTATAATCATACCTAATATGCAGACAATTTTATTTTTAAATACTGCTAACGTGACCACAAATTTAAGTTTTGTAAAATGTGAACATATATATTTTCCCCCCAAATGCACCTTTGATGCACTGAAGTATAAGTTGCAAGCTGTATTACTTTGGGGGAAGTAAATGCCAGAATTCACTAAACTACAACGAACACCAGCGTCAATTAGTTAGGTACACTGTAATGCCGGAATTAATCTTTGAGGTCTGTGTTAAAAATAAATTTGAAATTTTGGAAATCTTAAACATGCGATGCAATGAAGCCCGGTGAACGGCTGCTGCTGGGTCACCTTTATCTATAGCCACGGTAAAGCTGAGCTTAAGGAACCCTTCAGAGCGCCTCTATTCTTATTCATCAGTGAGAGCATGAAAAAGAACAGATGAATAATAAAGAATGAAACTATTATCAGCACGTCCATCCTGGAGAGACAGCAGGGCAGTCAGAACAAGCAGCCTGAGTGTCTGGCCAGCACTGTGTGTTCATCTCTCTAATGCGTGGACCGGAATACTGCCACATGCCACATGCCACAGAAAGCTATCAGTGAGCACAGCAGAACTCATCCAAGAGCCAGCCTCCTTTGAAACTATTCATAAAAGCCTTGCTACACTCCAGTCCTTTCCCTCGTCCAATTTGTCAGTACATTGAGAAAATGAAGTAAGCCACAGCAATGTAGTGTTGTACTGCCAGCCTCTACACAGCACTAAGTGACGTAGCTAACTCTGAATTCTAAAGATATTCAGGACCATCATAATCTTTAAGGCATTTCACTAGAATCTTTAAGGCTTTTTTTTAAAAAACAAAAAACAAAAACCACTCTCATCATTAAAGGGCAGAAGACACTGCTGACAGCCACAGCGGGGAGGCAGCAGGTCTGGAGGAACTGCCCCAAGCAGCAGAACCAGAGAGCCCCATCTGCACCTTCCCACAGGAGGCAGGAGCTCCAGGAGCAGCCAAGGAGCCCCTGGGAGGAGGTGGGCTTCCTTCCCTATCTTTAGCCTGGTTCTCTTCTTTGATCATGGTTTAGGACAACACATTTCAAAGTACATACCAATTAAAATATCACACATGAGACCGTTGCCTTTACCTAAATGCCTACAAGGCCAGATGACCTGCAAGTCTGAGGGGAGACAGCAAAGACAACATGCTTTCAGCCTGTGGAGGTTTGCACTTCCTCAGAAACAAATCACAGAAGAGTTTTATCCTTAAAGTGTGGTGGCTTATTAAATGAGCATTGCGTGCTTGCAACTCGGTCGAACTATGGGACCCAATCTGGGTGGCAGATATAATTCAATATAGCTTCTACTTAGACTCTGATTTTATATTTAATTCAAGTAAAGCTCTATGTACTGTAGGGAAAATGTTAAAGTTTTTACTTAATTAACTACAATTTTACATACATTTCAACATGTTTCTGTGAAGCTGAGTATCAGTGCGACTTACAAACAGCTTGAAAAGAGTGAGTATAATCAACAGTGCTGGCAATGAGCTACAAGGCAGCCGCTCCTGCATCCTGTCCTTCGACAAGACATCAACCAACCAATCAGAGGTGGGACTGGACAAACTATATCACATGTGCATAATTTTGGAACTCAAAATGACTTATTTCACTTAATTCTAAAGCTATATACAAGATACAATTTAAAAGAATGTATGCTGTTGTATAGTACACAAGATAAATGTAGAAAAAAATAAAAGGACTTTATTGCTGGTAAATTTTAGTATAAACAGGAAAAACAATTAGCTTTCTCTCCCATTACATGGAGATTTTTCTTTCACCAGGAGTAACAACAGTAAAAAATATATATCTTAAAATGGATTAATTCTAAATATAAAAATGCCCTAAAATATTATCTTTGATATCACTGTGTTTTGAAGAAAGCCCAATTTTGCAATAGCCAACGTCTGAAACCCGGTTTTATTATAGTGACGATCTGTCAAGGTTTCAGGAAATCAACCTGACAACAAAAGCTGAGCTAGGATTCTTGGGTGATTGAAGAAAGAAAACGGTAAGAGCTTCTTTCCACCGTAAGACGAAATGAATCTAAAGAGTAAAGTGTGGGCCACTCACACGGCAGCCGTGGTGCTGGGGACTCGGAGTGAGCGCGGGGCAAACTCACTGGGGGGTGCCTCAGCTGAGCCACCAGAAAATGCACAAACCTATGTCTGAAGCACCGACTATTACAAGGACAGCTATAGAAAAGACGCACGCTCCAAGCAGGTAAGATAAGGGGCTCCCACCTGATGCAGACTCTGTGACTGAATGTTCCCAGGGGAACCAGAGTCCCACCCACACACGGCAAGGATGGCGAGGTCTAGCAGTGTAGCACCTCAGAACTCAGAAATGCCTTTGATACAACTTTATATAAGAGCACAACCCACTGAAAAGACTTTTTTCTTAAAGAAAAGATGAACTATAGAGGATTCCTCCCTTTCCCAATTATGAGATTTTGTTCTCATTTACAAAAATCCAAAATGAACGGGCACCATTTTTCCAAACAATTCAATGTCTACCAAAATTAAGTGGAATTAAAGTAGTAAAAAAGGTGTGAGTTTCTGGTTGTACACGTTAAGAATTCACCAAATTTCATATTTTCCCCCCTGTTAAAAGGATCAGAACTTCTGTGAATCTTGCTGGAAACGATTGAGTTTCTCTGGATTATTGGATGCCATTTGAGAAAAATCACGAAAAATATCCTGGTAAGTTTCATCACCTGTATGAAAGGAAAATAAAGACACTGTTAAAATGTATACAGTGCAGATATTAATGAAATAATGTTCAATTTTACTCATACAACTTTAAGACTCATTACATCACATTAAAGTTTTGTTCCAATATTATTTTTTTGAAGGAAAAAGGCCAGCTAACAACAATGCCAGAAAAGTGTGTAAGAAAGGGAAGGCTGTACCTGAGAGAAGGGTCTCAGATGCGCCGCAGAGGGAAGCTCAGAGATAGAGAGGAGCGAGACGCAAGCGTTTGAAAGCAATGCGAAGAAACACAATCATTAGCACACGAAAGAAGAGGGGTTATTTGAAATGAAGTAAACAGCACGTTTTATAAGAAAATACTGTCTTGGATAAAAGTTAAAGCCGGATACTAGTGAAGGTTCTGATGAACTCCCGTTACTAAGGTGATGGGCTGACTAGACATCAGGCAGGACAAGCTTCATGCACTATCATCAACCAGGAGCACTTTACACTGAAATAGTTGTTTGTAAAAAGTAGTTCACACACGCTTTGAGGTTTAGAACTAATGTATCTGATCCATTGTTTACTAAACTCAGCAAATGAAAAGGGCAGAATGTGACCATGAAACCAGAGCCCCACACCATCTCCTGACTCATAAGCAAGAATACTATGCAAAACGGGACAGGAAGCCTGCGAATCTGCTCACAAGTGTGCACACTCAACACCCTTGCCGAGATGTGGATTATAGGTAAGGACATGATAACCAGCTGGACACAATTTCTCTTGCTGAGGAACTATATACATACATACATACATACATACATACATACATGCATGCATGCATGCATGCATGCATACATACATACATACATACATACATACATACATACAGATTAACCCTCGAAGGAGAAATCTTGTTTTGGGATGATGCATTCCTCACGACACTGCCTGCTCAGCATGACCTTGGTACAGACTCCTGGCATGCTTCTCTTCATTTTAGCATAAAACACTGTTTTGTGTGATTCTTGTCACCACATAGTTTTATCGTTCCCCTAAGACACCACGTGTCCCATTTAATGACAATCTTGTTACTAAGTTATTGTTAACAGTAGAGTAAACTTGGCAAGTCATTGAAAACAAGATTGTGGAAGACACAAGTGTCATACCAAAAGCTAGAGAATTAGAAAACAACTGAGGGGCAGATAAGTCTAGTAAAAAGACCTGAAAACATAACACATGGATTTTAATAAAACGAGGTTAGTACTCTTAACATTTAGTGCCTTTTAACATTTAGTCTATGCAAAAAGCAATTTATGAGAATCCTGGGAATTTAATCGATACATGGAATAATTAGCTGAGCCCAATCAATCTACTTTAAAACGGGAAAGTGCAGTGAGAAGAGTCTCTCCCGGGCCGGCTGGAGGCCAGGAAAGACTCACACACCATGACTGAAGCACACTAAAGGCTACTCCACTGTCCAGTTATGCGCATGACAAACTACAGCCCATTCCTGGGCTTGGCCATCCTACTGGATGCAAAATAAACTGAAAGGAGCAGGAGCGCAACGTTAAATAACAGTTAACAAACCATACAAAATAGTTTAATTTTTTTCTCTTTGTAGATGTTGAATTAAAATATGTAAAATATTTATTGTAAACATTATAAATATTTTAAAATACTATTCAGATAGTCTAGAATTTTACTTTCCAAGAAAGTGTAAAGTGCAGATTATAATACAAAAATACCACATTGGTTTTACCATTCAACACCAGAAGTAACATAAAAGGCACGCATTATATATTCAGGAAGAAACAGGAGGAGGATCTAGCAGACGCTGACACCAAGTCAGTCACAGGTAGCACCAGATGAGCGTTCTCAAGTATTCCAACAGTACAATGGCAATATATGGCTTCTACATTCAGCGATGCATATTCTGTGGAACGAGCTGTTTTTCTGTATGATTTTCTAGTGTTTGATTTTAAATCACCTAGCACATATTATACAAGTACATCTTTAGTGAAACCATTGTACCATGCACAACTAACTCTAAGACCTTCGCATCACTGGAGTAATGACACACGTTCTCGGGAGGAGAGCGCGGCGCTGTGATCGTCACTGGTCTCACGGACTGCAAACATTGAAGAGTTCATACACTATGAAGGGAAGTTTCTAGTTTCACACACACAACTTGGTAAATTCAGTTTTTTAAAGTTAACAATGCACTATTAGTGTGCTACCTTCCTTTAGACCTCAAAATGTGCTGTCAGAAGCAACGATCGTGATCTACTTAAAATAGCCAACACAAAGTGAACTTCATTAGCTAAACTTTAAGAAGAATTTTAATCACTTGAAAAATTTCCCAAGGCAAATCTAATTTGTCTGAACTAGAACACATAAACAAGATTCTGGGATACATTGTCCTAGAATCTTCCTATTAATACACTGAACAGCTCACTACAAAAATCAGCTAAGCATATTATTTAAATTACTTAACCACCTTTTTTTCCCATTCAGAAAGTTCAAGGGTTTTATGTGCCTGAACAATTCTGAAGTTTTAAAATATATACCTCTGTGTTTCCACTGACAGTTTAAATTCACTTTTAGTTTTTGGTATTCAGAATATTCATCACGACAGCAGTTAGGCTGACTGAGAGGGTTCAGTGACCTCACTACTGAAATGAATGCTCTCAGAAGAATGGGACACCCACCCTCTGTGACCACAGGCATCATCCTGTCCCACTAGTTGGGAGTATTTTCCTTCTACAAATGATTGGAGAGGTTCCAGAAGGCCCATGGTTACCTGACCAGAAGCGGCTCCCTGATGCAGTGACTGGCTGAGAACCTGCTGACCCTGACCCAGAACCGGAACAGGAAGCACCTAACTGATGCCCGCCACTGAGAGCAATGTGTGTTATCCCTGACCTGGCCAGGCCTCCGAAGAGTTCTAGGCTGCTGAAAGAGAATCCACCTTCCTCTTAGAAGCTGTTTGCTCGTAATACTACTGTCCATGAAAAGTCGGAGTCCACAGGGTTACAGATACTAAAGTTTAGAAATGAGGTTTCTTGGATATAAGTCCATGATTGCTAAGCATTATAACTGAGTCCTTTAAAATCACAGGCCTGTCACTATCAACAGACTGACAATTGCTGCACCTACAATGTTTTTCCTTCCTATGGCTAGGGAGCAGCCAGGCAAAGTCTGCAGACAAAAAGCTGCTGCTGGAGCCAGGCACATCTGCTGTGCCAGGAAGGACTCAGACGGGAAGAGAAGAACCAGAGAGCATGGGTGCTCGCCACACCACGTGCACACACCCCAACTAGTCACCGCTAAACACTGGGCCCTAAAACTGACATTCAACTCTAATTATTTTCAAGATATTTCTCAAATAGTTTCTTTTAATCTTATTTTTAACCTGGCACTGCTGGCAGAGTTAATACTTTTTAACTTCTAAATTAAAATTTGAAGATGGTTCAAAAACGATTTAAAGTGAGGCCTGTTTTCAGGTTTTCATTAAAGTTGAAAAAGAAATCTTCTCCTACTGATACCTGAAGTTCCCATCCTTACACACAACAGCACATGGACCACAGTGAACTCCTGAGCACACCTGAGCACTCCTGGGTGACACAGAAGAAACTCAAGCCAACAGGAAAGTCCTGACCTTGCAAGTTCCCACCTGCAGAGCAAGGGGACCACTGACTGCTGGCCTCTGACCTCTGACCTCTGACCTCTAGCTCACCAGCTGGGCAGGCATAGTGAAGCACCTTGAGGAAGATGTAGCTAGCTTAACAGTTACCTTTACAGTTTCAGGAAAATGCAAATGCAACAACTTACAACCGTTCAGGGCTGCCTCACAAATGCCATTTTCTTTGATCAATTTTTATTCAAAGTGCTTAAATGCAAAGGCCTCAGAAATGGCCTTGTAATACTATCATTTAAAGATATGTTACAAAATTAGAACTTATTTAAGAGCTAACATCCAACTCTGAAGCAAATGTGTGAAATCCAGAGTTAACGCTGAGTCTGACCCGTATTAGCACACTCGTATCTCAGAGCATCCTGACCTGGCGGTACTGCAAGCCATAGGATTAAAGTACAACACCCCAGGGTTAGAAGTATCTATCTGACCCAGGTCCTTTCTTCTTCCTTATTATATCAGGCCAAAAATAAATAGTAAATACAGTCCTCTGAGGAGAAAAAAAAATGGCCTCACACTGACACAGTTAGAGATTATTGTATCACATACTGACATAGTTAGAGATTACTATAGTTAAACTCAGTGGCTGAAGATTACAGAAATTTCAGAATATGCTTCAGCAGGAATGAGAGATGCTATCACCAGGCCACTTCAAAAATAATAATATAAATATTCATTTTCATAAAACAAATATATTTTTATAAAACAAATAAGCTCATTGCAAAGTGAATGTCTTTCTGTAGGTACTTGAGTCATAAATTCCTGAAACGGTTAGTAATATGTGTATGAATATAAAGCAGATTAGAAACTCATACACTCAAATTCATGAACTGGAATGCATGTCGTTTCTTGTGCAGATGGCTAACCAGCATGTGTCCATCAAATAGAAGAGTTTTATCAACTTTTCTCCCTTTTCTTACACTGTGACCCACAGGTGACGATCACTCAAGACAAACACTGAGGTGATCATGAATTGACATCTTTCTAATAAGTCTACCTCGCCATCCGGTTCACAGGACACTGTTCTAAATATATCTACTTACCCCAGCAAATAGGGCACCACTGCCCGGGGCAAAGCTGCAGATAAAGTTCAGCCTTTCTAATTCTACACCCACTGTGGACTTCCAACTTACTGGTAAGTTTTTACTTTAAATCTTCAACTCATTCTTAGATTGGAATACAAAACGCATCAATAAGCCTTTTCTTGGTATTTTCTATACTAACCTTTTATATACAAAACACATGGTGATTTGTTTTAGTTCCCTGAACACAATGTATAGAAATTCCCTGAATAACAAAAAGAAAACCATTTTGTTCTGTTCACTGGCCAGTTAATGAGAATCCTTTTGGAAGCTGCTCTCTGCTGCAGCGTGTGAGAGCCTGGTGGTCAGCACACTCCCCATGGAATGCTCCTGGAAGACATCTGTACAGCAGACAAGGGCTCCAGCAGCCAGAGCTAGCTGGATACAGTAAGTAAGAGTGTACCGAAATAGAAACAGGAGTTTGTGGAAAGGCCCAGGATTAGCCACCTGGGAATTCAGTAAGTACAGTACAGAAGCTAACAGCTCACAATTTACAAGTACATTATAAAATCTCTATAATATCACATCAGTTAGCTAAGGAACTATGAGTCTTCCAATTGTAAACTGATAAATTCCTGAATGCACTTTTTATACTGCATTTCAGTATGATTGTTAGTAGAATATTGACCTGGCTGTCCATAAAGTCCTTCTGATTCCCGCATTTCCTCATTCATTCTTGCTAAGCGTAACCTAGAATGAAGAAGAAGAGCTCTTAGAGGAAGTCACACAAGTACACATGGACAAATGAGCTACACAGACAGTTAGTACATGTGCCGGTACAATTACTCCTTTACCGGCATCTGTCAGTGTAAAACGTGCATTGGTCCAGCAATCTGCAGTACAAAAACAACCGTGTCTCACCTTCATTCATATAACCCTCATGAGCAAATAGTGAATGATTCTTATTTACGCTGGGTGCCTACACTCCTTTCAGGTTGCTTCCTCCAGTCTTCAGAGAATTCCTAGCTGCTACAACAACCTGCTGAAATTATCGCTTCTACAGTGGGGAAGCGATAGCCTACCACAGTTCATTAGCATACCCCGAGTGAGATAGTTCTCAAAACATAAGCAATTTCTTCCATCTAAATAATGGAATATATTTTGATATGTAAGCGCTGTAGTAAGTGACAAAGGGTTACCAAAATTTTCCCAGGGTTATACTGGTCATACATTCTTTGGGAGTTATTAACCCTCAAAATGGAAGACAGGCAACATTGGATTAAAAAAACAAGTATTTCCTCTTTTTCTGAAAACAAAACTACACAACACGGAAGATATTCTCTGTAGTGCCTACCTGTCCCTCTAGGCCACCACACTGCCTGCAGCCTTGCCAGAGCCCTCACGCTTTCTGTGTCTGCTGCTGACATCCCCTTCCCCTCCCCTGTTAGCCATGTGAACTAAGGATGGGTCTGAAGTATTCCTTTGCTATGTGGATGCTCTGAAAGGGCTCTTGACTACTTGGCTTCATTGTCAACTAAACATGGGCCAGAGTTACCTGGGGGAATCTCAAACTGGGGGTTGACTAGATCAGACTGGCCTGTGTACATGTTTGTAGGGCATTTTCTTGATTGCTGATTGATATAGGTGGCAACAGCCTTCACAGAAACAATGACCCCTCCCTGGTCTGAGTCTTATTGGCTAGAGATTGGACAAGGTGGGACATCACAAGTCCAAATGTCTCAGTGTAAGCTTAAGCAGTCTCAGGGTTTCTCTGAACTGAGAGCAGCATGGACAGGTGTGTTTCTAGACGAGAGGGGTCACCAAGTCTCAGCTTCCTTTAGCCTGAATGAAATGATCATGTTTGACTTAAAACCTGCTTCCATCAGCCTCATGAAATGAAGTACAGCTGACAATATCACATTTCTAAAAATAACTCAAACATTCAAAACCCCGTATTTTGTATTAAAAATAATCATAAGTGGCCAAGAGTCCAGGCATTAGAGCAGAAATTCTATTATGAAGTTCTAGCTTTAACATTTATTAATTCCTCAAATTTTCAGAGGTGAGCGTCCTTGTATAGAGAGCGAGGATAATAAGAATAATGTCTTCAGAGTTACTGTGAGGAACAAGTGAACCTGTGCATCTTTGTGTGCCACACCAGTGTCCCCAGAGGAGCAGCAGACAGAACATAGAGCTGAAAGCTCCCAGAGCTTGGTGTTTAATCTCAGCACTTGGGAGGCAGAGGCAGGAGGACCTCTGGAGTTCAAGGCCAGCCTGGTCTACATACTGAGCTCCAGGACAGCCATGGCCATTTGTATAAGCCATATGCAGTATGGGAAGTAGGTATGAAGGGGACACTTACAGGGTTACTATGTCAGCGTTGGCTGCTTCCACGGCGATACTCAGAGGGTCCTTCCCCTCCTCGTCAGTGGCATGTTGATTGGCACCTCGCTTGAGGAATAAGCACACCTGCCTGTTTAAAGAAACAGCATTTCTCAGACAGCATGAAGACAAAAAAACATCCATTTCACCTCCAAAAATAAAAAGTTCTACCTAACTTAAACAACACTTTATTAGAAAATTCTTAATGCATTCTACAACATTCAATGAACAAACTTCAATTATAAAAGATGACTGAGATCTTTACAAACCCCAAATATACTGACTAGTTGTATCTGTACACTAGCCATACTGGTTAGCTGTATCTGTATACTAGCTACACTGGTTAGTTATAACTATACACTAGTTATCCTGGTTAGTTATATCTGTACACTAGCTATACTGGTTAGTTTATAACTGTACACTAGCTATACTGGTTAGTTTATAACTGTACACTGGCTATATTGGTTAGTTATAACTATATACTAGTCATACTGGTTAGTTATATCTGTACACTAATGATATTGGTTGGCTATATCTGTACACTAGCTATAGTAGCTAGTTATATCTGTACACTAGCTATACTGGTTAGCTTATAACTGTACATTAACTAGACTGGTTAGTTATATCTGTATATTAGCTATACTGGTTAGTTATTATCGTCAACTTGACATACACTAGAGTCTCCTGGACAGTGGGAACCCTGGTTGAAAGCTGCCTCTCTCTGACTGGCCTGCCTTGATTGTTGACTGATGTGGAAGGGCCCTGCCCACTGTTGATGGTATTACCATAGGAAGGCAGGCAGGCAGGCCTGGGCTACATAAGAAGAAAGCAGCTGAGGACTTGCATAAGAACACACACTGCTCATCCATCCACTTGTAACTCCGGCCCCAGAGGACCCAACACCGTTAGCCTCCTCAGACACTGCATTGTAAACATGCCCACACACGGACATACACAGTAACTTAAAAAACAAAGGAGCTAATTAAGCCAATGAGCAGCCTCCTCTGTGGTCTCTGCTTCAGCTCCTGGTCCATACTCCGACTCAAGTTGCTTCCCTGATGAACTGTGGCATGGAAGTACGAGCCACACAAACCCTGTCCTTGCCCACAGTACTTATGGTCATGCCAGTTATCACAACCAGCTGGAACACTGAGCGAGGGAAGTTTCCCTTCTGAATGAGACTTTAACTTTCAGATTCCACCATGACAGAAGAATGCACTCTTTACAGATTCTATATAATAACTTTAATCTAAATAAAAATAAAAACGTATTATGATGTAGTTTCTCAAGATGAAAGCTTGTACCTATCTAAGCACTATAGCCTACCCTGTGTGTCCTAAGACGGTGGCATGGTGCAGTGGTCCCCGGCCTTGGACATCTCTTTGGTTCACATTAGCACCATTCTGCAACAGGAACTCACATGTCACCAAAGAGCCCTTGAAGAGAAGAAGATGACAATGCATAAATGCAAACAAGAAAGAAAGAGAAGTTAGATCTGTTTCTTCCAAGAAGTAATTAATACAAAACTGTGTACAGTTTCAAGTCTAGCAAACACACAACTCCCCCTGCATTAGGAGAATTCTCTTCAGCTTCCCCTCCCAAATCAGAAATACAACACTCAGAACTCACTGTGAGAGAATTCTTTATTTCTAACCCCTCTTAGAACAGTACCATTAATGATACTTAGTTTAGTATTTATGATATCTTCTACTTTACCAGATCAATGAAAATCTCAGTGCATCAATTCATACCCCTAATACAACCTGAATGAATTCACACCCCAATACAGCCTTAATACATTAATTCACACCCCAATACAGCCTGAATGCATTAATTCACGCCCTAATACAGCCTTAATGCATTAATTCATACCCCTAATACATCCTGAATCCATTAATTCACACCCTAATACAGCCTGAATCCATTAATTCACACCCTAATACAGCCTGAATGCATTAATTCATACCCCTAATACAGCCTGGATGAGTGGTGTTGCTTGGTTTTCATCTGAATTAGCCCAGTTCACATCTGCACCGTGAGCCAAAGCCTCAGCCATCTTGGGAAGGTTTTTTTCGTACGAAGCCCTATAAAGCTGAAGTCCTGGATTAAGATGTTTAGAGTCAAGAAACACAGAAGACTCTTGCCTTTCTCCTTCTGGAAAGCAAAGCACAAATACATTAATAAGAGTGTGCTCATACCACAGGATGCAAATATTGTAACAAGTACAGAAAGAGTTTGCAAGAAGGAAGAAGAGTTCTGTTGGGTGAATCGCAGTGACTGGTCAGCAAAGTGAAGACAAACTTAAAGCTGGGAGGTGTAAACTTAAGAATGGTCAAGGAGATAAGTTCAGGACAGGTAAGAGGCTAGGATACCTTATAATGTATGTGTGTGCATATACATACATATAAATAAATATACACATATACATATATATGTATATATACATCTCAATTTTGAAAGTCAACTCTTCAGCTCACGATGGAAACATTGTGACAGAGGAAATGGTGACTGGTTGGTTATTCATCTATACCAATGAGCATATGAGAGATTCACTACTTCTTACAGACTAATCATTATAGTGTTATCTATACTCTAAAGCCTGAAGTCACTATTGATTAGATTTGAAACTGAACATATATGAGACATTTTATTACACTTAACATCGTTATTTCAGGGTGGGTAGGTGTGAATGTGGAGGCCATCCGACAACTTTTGGGAGTTGGTTCCCTCCTTCCACCAAGTGGGTCTCTGGCTGGAACTCAGGTCAAAAGGACTGGCAACAGATATCTTTGCCTGCCGAGCCATCTCACCAGTACATTTTTAAGTTCTGAGAAATTCTTAATGCCTGCTCTGTTCTATTAGGGACTGCTGCGAAATATAATTCCAGATACATTTTCCTCTTATAATTAGTAACGCTGCAGGAAATGTTTTAACATTTCTACACATTTAACCCCTTCCCTGTGCTTCATTCTTACGTTGCCCGACACCATTAATGTTTCAGTAATTCTCCTTTAGTAAACCTAAATCTTACAGTAAACGTTTGGGAAAAGACAATAAAGAACACTGAAGGAATGAGCAACAGGAAAGTATAACGGCAGAGTTACTCTTGGAATAAATACGCTGAACAAAAGAACACAAACTGGGACCTCTCTTACATACTGGGAGATCCCACTCCTCTCCACTAAACAAACGCCACCTTCGCCATCTGACAGGAAGCAGAGTGGGGTTTAGGGACTGAGAGTCTAATGGTCAGGAGGGCCAGTTACAGAGACCACGAGATAGGGGAATGGGACATCAATACTCCCACGGGTGTGCACACAGCACGTACATCACACACATTCTAATACATCAACTACACTTCCTCCCCTCCCCAGCAGGAAGGTGGAGAGCCAGGAGGAACGACCCCAGACCTTAACCTCTGGCCCTCGTGTGAGCACACAGGTGCAAACACACCCGTGGAAGAACGGACAATTGCCACACGCATTTTACAACAAACCACCCCCATCAACACAGGCTTTCGTCAGGACTCACCAGGCTCATATAAGCTATTGGCTGACACCGTGGAAGGTAGAGATTCTCGTCCATCCTCAGAGCATTGCTGGATCCCGCTGTCATTACTTTTGACTGTGTTTTAAAAAAGGAAAAAAAAAAAAAGGCTAGTGATTAAAGCTCACATCACTTAGAACACTGTCTCCCACAAGCAACAGGTTCTAAAATGAGCTGGCACATGGAAGCATGAACTTAGTCACCACCAGCATGACAGACTCACCGCCATCTCAGTCCTGGAACGTAGCTCACAGGAACATGAATGACAAGGCCTGAGACTAAACTAACGTTCAGATTCCAGCACATCTCATTACCCCACAAATGCTGGGGGGGAGTGAAGAGCTTAACCCCTGCATGGCTGTGGGAACGTGTAACCCTGAGACAATGGGCAACGTCTACAGCAATGGCCACACCGCACAATGAGCACTGGCACAGACGTGGAAGGCTCCATGACAGTACTTACTACTGCGCAGCTTGGAAGAGGTATCAAAGTAGGAGAAGAGTGAGTCTAGCTCATCAGGACAGAACAGAGACTCCCGCCTGGCCTCGTCGCTAGTTACAGCAGCCACTGGGGACATGCAAGTTAGCAAAGCACAGAGCAGGCCGTGAGAAGGGGGCAGGAAGAACCGTTACTGGGGAGGTGTAGGGAGGACATAGGAGGAAAACAGCGGTTAACCAGATACCCAGGGCTCTAGGCGTAACTGCTTTATCATCCCATCTCCCCTAGCTAGTAGGCAGCTGGACTCTGCGGAGTACAGACAGTACCTAGAAATTGGAACCGTGGGACTATATCAAGTGACAGTCTTAAGACAAAGAAATCCAGTTTTCCCTTAGAATGCACAGAAGGAAATAGGCTTCTAGTATTTACAAAACCACAACAACAACAAAAAAAACCTACAATGGCCATAATTGTGAGATTAAAAAGGTGGTTTCAACTCAAGATAATATCATAGGTAAAATACCTGGGGTGTGGACAGATGCTCTGGCATGGCTCAGCCTCTGGTCCTCGCAGCTCTTAGAGATGATCCTTTTTTCCTGCTCAGACGGAGACAGCAATGCAGAGTACTTATCCACAAATTTCCTTTCCACATATTTCGCTCTGATATATGCCTCCTTCTCCTGTCTAGGAAACAGAAAAAAATGACAAAATACTCTATTGGAGCCTCTTAGCATGGCTAACAGCGCATGAGCACCACTAGATACTGAATCTAACAGTAGTTAAAAGTAAACAGGGGTGGGGGTGCCAGGGGAATGGCCCAGCAGTTACCAGAAGACCTGGATCCCACTCACATCACAACCACCCCTAAGTCCAGGGAATTGAACACCCTCTTGTAAAGGCTTGACATATAAAGTTGTATGACATGAGTTCCTTCTAAATAAGAAGCTAATTTCACAGTCAGATGAACTACAAATAACCCACTGAAAGCTCAGTTACATGGCACTCCGTGACTCTCTTATTGTCTGTCTGCATGTAGCTCTATATATACTCTCTTGTGTTTTATATTAGAAACATTACATACACACACATACTTATATTAATTTCATTTTTACTAGAGATACTGTCATATCCTGAACAATCACTACTGGTGGTGGTCATAATTTTTCATATAATAATGACAATAAAACATACAGGGTTCCAGATTTATAGTAGAGAAAAGGTGATTTTCTCTTATTATATAATCATACAATACACCTGTTCCAGCCAGTTGGTGGTGGCGCACATTTTTAGTCCCAGCACTTGGGAGGCAGAGGCAGGCAAATCACTGAGAGTTCAAGGTCAGCCTGGTCTACAGAGTGAGTTCCAGGGCAGCCTGGGCTACACAGAGAAACCCTGGTGTGGTTGACACCAGGTTTAGTAAGGATTCTTTATTTTTAGAAGTAGAATTGCATTTGCCATAATCCTATGTTGAGATCTGAACTAGGCCAGTGTAATTTAAATCACTTTTAGCCAGGTGTGGTGACGCACGCCTTTAATCCGAGCACTCGGGAGGCAGAGGCAGGTGGATTTCTTAGAGGCCAGCCTGGTCTACAGAGTGAGTTCCAGGACAGCCAGGGCTATACAGAGAAACCCTGTCTCAAAAAACTAAAAAAGAAAAAAAAGAAAAAAATCACTTTTAATATTTGCTGTGTGGCCATAGTTAGTATTAGACCTTGGGCTTTCCTATTTTAACCAAAGACCAAAGCATTTTAAATTAAAATAAGGAAAATTACACATATATTTTGTTTGTTTTTTGTTTGTTTGTTTATTTGTTTATTGAGACCTGGCCCTTCACTGAACCTGGACGTGACTAATCCATTGCGACTAGCTGGCCAGTAAGCCCGTCTGGATCCCCTGTCTCTGAGCCTCCCCAGAGCTGGGATTAGGGCAAGCACGGACTCACACACCCTTGCTTTTAACGTAGGTGTTAAGGAACCAAAGTAAGGCTTGAGCCTGAGCAGTGCTTCTTTTTAAATGCCTTCCTCTGGCAGAACTTTGAACACTTGCGTGGCAAAGCGCCTTGACATTGCTATGTCGTCGCTCTGAAGCCACACGGGCTTCTGATTAGGGAGGAAGGAGCACAATACGATAATCATACCTTTGTCCTGGCTGTGGTTTCTTTACACCCATTTTTTCCAGTTTAGCTTCATAAACTCGATTTATAACATCATTTCCCAATTCACACATAAGCTATTTGACAGGAAAATAAAAACAGAAGCTAAAAATTAAAAGTCCTAAAAATAAGCTAAACTTTAAAATTCCTTTAAGAGGGTACAATTAACTAATTCCTCTTTACAGACTGCAATTGTTCATTCCACAAAGAAATCTTCAAGCTAAAATGAGCCAAAGGCTGAGTTTGTTAAATAATTCTTTATCAGAATACTATCACTCCTATATAACAAGTACTTAACAGATAGCATGCATGCATCCTGCAAGGGAGCCAACACCTCTGCAGGCACCTGCACTTTGTGCATACATTCGCATGCAGACTCAAACACATAATTAAAACTAATAACAAACCTCTAAATAAAAGGCATAGTTATTACGCGCCTATCTATGTATCACTCTATATCACAGACTACCGACTGCTATGTCCACGCTTGGGCAGGATGCCTGACAGTGAGCATCATTTGCAGGTAGGCGGATCAAGCACTGGCCAATTCAAGGACAGTGAATTAAAGTTAGACATACTTATTTTAAATGTCCCTCACTTCCACTTTATAGAAATACTAAGGTGGATGTGACAGAGTTCACTGAACTTGCTTATGGACTCTCCATGTATTTGAGTCCTATCACCAAACAACCACTAACTCCTTGTCCACTGCTACAAAGCTTTTTAGACTCTCCCTCCTGGGCCATCTCCTTCTCTACTTCAGTCTACTTCAGTCTTCACTCCCCCACTCTGTTAGCCCATCAACCACCACCCATGAAATGTTTCCATGCAAATACTTATCTCACCTTTAAGAGCTCTGGCTCCCAAGTGTCTAAAGTTAAAGATCTTACTTTCGAAAAATGAACCCCAAGGCTCCTACATAGGGAAAAAGATAGCATTATTCTTATATAAAAATATCAAGCAACTATTTGTGCATTTACTCACACACAGATGGCACCTACATAAATATGGATGGATCCTCTGTGGTCATTAATGAATGATGAACCAAAGTCATCAAAAACACATTACAAACTAAAATTATCCATTGGTTACAATGTGCAACTATAAACTAGTAATTAAATTAGAAAACTGGGAAAAAAGACTCACTAACAAAAACAGCAACAACAAAAACCCGTACAATAATTTGCAACCTGTATTTAACCCAAAGGAGCGCTCCACTCCCGCTGAGCATACACACCGATGAATCCCAGAGCACTCAATGCACAAGGTAATGCCCAGGTTGATGCTGGCCCACCGTGGGTCTGCCAGACCACAGTCACAGCAGCTGGTGTTGCCAGGGATACACTGCACACGCTGCAGAGCACTTTCTCCTTTCAATAACTTCTCTTTTGATTCATTTCCAGAATCTAGGCTTCCGGTTGATGGGGACGACTTCTTATCCAATTTCTGAAAGAATTAACAATTATTTGGTGGTTTACTGCTTTTCATAAAGGACCATAAGAACTTGCTGCATGTTAAATACTACAAACAAAAGCTCTAACCCATCAGTTAAACATCCATTCCGATGGGCATTATTCTGGGCACGGGAGACACTGAGGTTTTTATGAACAGGTTTCCTCAATGAGGGGGGAAACGCACACACTTACAATTCGATTGATGACTGACATTAGACACATGAACGAGAGATGAGGGCAGAGGGGGAAAGGCAGGGTGGGAGACGTGATATTACTAAGACTCAATAATAAGATCTAATCCTGGCACTTGGCAGGCTGAGGCAGGATGATGATAATAAGCTGAGCCTTACCTGTACAGGAAGGCCCTCTCACAAGAACAAAGCAAACCAAAAGAATAAAGTACTTTATGCCACAGTCCCCTGAAGTGTTAACTATAAGCAAGTTACTCTAATTAGCACAATTAATAGAAAAACTATGCTATGACACAGTAAAATGCTATAAAATATATCATTTTCATAGTGAACCAAAACCAAAACACAATATGCAAAAAGCTAATTTTTATAAGTGCACGGCCACACCAATAATAAAGACTATTTAATAAGCAGTGGGCTACATGCAATAGTCACCAGCCAAATTCCAAGCTGTGGCTCTTGATTTTAAGCATGTAAAGGTACAGTCTAAAGTCTTCATGATTAAATGCGTCCCATTCTGTACAACCCAGTACACTGGCACAGAAGCACTGCGGACAGAATTCGATTCTTGTTTGTCTTTTCTGAAAACAACCCAGCATTAGGGAGGGCTGAGCAACAAGACAATTGTGGGGGTGTGGAATTCCCAAGGCGTGGGAGGAGAGAAAGGAGAGCACCCACTTAGAGAACACAGCCTTGTGTGGGCCACTGAGTCCTACACAGGGTCAGAAAGGTGCCTGCGTGGGACACACGAGTTGATTCCAGACACAAAAACAATGGCAGTAATGGATTATGACATATTGAATAAGAGAAAAGCACATAGGAACACAGCTAAAAATATGTCACAAATTCAAATTCAACTGGGCAAGGAACAGAATATTTACAATTTCAAAGTACACCCCCTCCCCCCCGAAATACTTATTCCCCACAGGTTAGAGGAGCACCTCACAACGGAAAGATGGGACAGATAAAACTACGTGCCACTTCAAAGGGTGGCCTGAGAACACAGTAGTTACACAAAATGTTCTTCCCAAATATGTAAAACCCAGCTAAATAACTAGTCTGTGATTTTCAAACCTTTTGAAGTCAAAGGTCAGACTAAGCCTGAAGCCCTAACTACCCTGACCGAGGGAGACATGACGACCACAGCAGTTTCGCAGTAACTGCAAAATGTAAAGAGCATTCCCGGGGCAATCTTTAAACACAAGGCATTTGGGGTTTGAACAGTGGAGACATATCAAGGACCATGTCTCCACTGTGAAGTCGGTCCCATGACTATGCAAGAGAGAGCTAGCTCATCCTAGGCTCATGGAAAGTGCTCATTAAAGTAGGAACTGGAGGCTGACAACTTACTCTCAAGCAGTGCAAGGGGAAGAACTTAGCTGTATTGTATGCAGAAATTTACAGATATTTGAGGTTTCAAATTTTTAAAAAATATATCTGGTTATCAGAAGATGTTTGAACATCTTGTTAAAGTTAACAAACAGAATTATCATCTATGGAAAAGATCTCAGTACTTAAGGCAGAAATCATATTCATTCCCAATGTCTTTGAAATGCTAATGGTTTTGTTCCCAATAAGAAAGGCTGAGAGCTAAAAAGGCAGGGACATCCCAGGGTTCTCTCCCCAACCCCAGGCCAGTAAGGGACTATCTCCACACATAACTAAAAATGAATGGAAACTCTTTCTCTAAAGGAGTAAATGACAGTCCATAGATGGGGATCAGCTGAGAAATCAAAGGCAGGATGATGTGAATGCACGCGCACACACACACACACTCGCGAGCACACACACAAGCGCAAACGCACACACACTCAGTGCGAAGAGCCCCAGCACCCACTTCTCCCTGCCCATTCCTTGTGCCTATGCAAGAGAACAGTGAATTTTCGTTCAGGAAAAGACCCTGTTGGTCAATACGTAGTCCAAACTTAAGAAAATCTTATATTCAACAAAATCTTAAGTATGTGTTCTATATGTGACTAGTGTATTACAAGAAAGCCAAGAAAAACCTTTTATAAAATAATTCTTTTTTTTTTTTTTTTTTTTTTTAGTTTTTTCGAGACAGGGTTTCTCTGTGTAGCCCTGGCTGTCCTGGAACTCACTCTGTAGACCAGGCTGGCCTCGAACTCAGAAATCCACCTGCCTCTGCCTCCCAAATGCTGGGATTAAAGGTGTGTGCCACCACTGCCTGGCTATAAAACAATTCTTTTTTTTTTAATTAAATACAGACTGGTTTAATATGTTACAAGCAAATGATGAGCACAAAACCTACAGGTTTTTGATGAGATAGAACCAAGCTATCTAAGTAGTATAAAAAACAATTCTTAATCTAGCTGTTTATAGGATTATCTAAGGAAAAAGGTTTTTTGGGTTTTCTTTTGTTTTGTTTTGTTTTGTTTTTTAACTCATGATACCTCCCTATGAGTCAGGGAGGCCCAGAGGCACCCCAAATACCACAGGCTGTGGTCACTGCTCTTGTCTGCCCACAATAACTAGAGGGTTGCTGAAGACACCACTCACTTGGGATGACAAACAGAGAGATCAACCTCAAACTGACCAGGAAACTCTCTCCTTGCTGCCTGCCTTACATAATGCCAGAGGTGCTGAGGAGAGAATAGACAGCAACAGCCTTACCCAGCACTGGACCCTGCATGCTAACAACACCAACCTGCTAGAAAGATGTACCCACTGGTACAATAATGGCATCGTGGTTTGGGATCAACCAACTGCTTTCTGGGTGAATCTCAGGCCTGCTCCACAGAAGGGATTTCATGCTTGGTACTGTACACATGGTCAGAAGCCTATAACATGGAGATCATAGGCTGTAGGGAACCCATCCTTACTGTACTGCTAAATGGCCAGGCTGCAAACTGTTCTCCAAATGTTTATGCTTGTACTCGTGCTTTGTGTCAGCTACGTTTCTTTTGCACCAAGCCGTGGCTAATGCAGAGACTCATACTGAACAGAGTGCAGAATATAAACAACTTTGAGTGCTCAACTGTCTCAACCCCCCACCATCCAAGGCTCAGAGAAGAAGAGAGGGTCGAAATAACATGAGTCAGCAGACGGGGAGGAGAGCTGTGAAGTGCACATATTAGACACGGCATAGTCATTGAAGGCATCAACTCATGCAGCTATGGTTACTTGCGGAAGACACATCAAGAGGTCAAGCTAATGAAAATCCTCACGTGGATGACAGGTGAGTCCCAGAGGCTGCCGAGGAAAGAACTGCTCTCTGTTGAGGATGAGGCTCGTGGTATGTTGCTGCTCATGCCTCAAGAGTTAGCCACACACCCACATACATACAGGCAGCACTAAATGAACTCAGAATTCTTAACAACAAAAACATAAAAAGACAAGAGAAGTGGAGTGGAGGACACTATGGAGTACTGGTGGGTGAATACAGTCCATATACATCATAAAGATTTCTAAAGAATAAGAAAAAGATTATTTTAAAAGACAAAATAAATAAAAATAGTAATATCTGGTTCTCAACACCATTTAACTGTTTAGGCATGGGACTTTGCAAATGAGAAGTGAATGTTTAATTATACTTCTAGTACTACCATCATGAGAAAATAAAAGATTCAATAAACAATGAACAAAAAAGGAATTCTTAAAAATTGAATAGATTCTAGCAGATTGGCAACATTCAAGAAGAGACAATAATACCAGTTCAGAAATTCCAGAAAGAGAATTAGAGAAAAGAAATAGGAAAGAGCAGTAACCAGGAAAGCAACCCTGAAATCTAAAAACCAAAAGAGCAGAAGAAACAACATAATGCTATTTCTCCCTCGGCCCCACCCCTCACAAAGACAGGGTTTCTCTCTGTAGAGCAGGCTGTCCTGAAACTCTCTCTCTATAGACTAGGCTAGCCTTGAACTCACAGAGATCTACCTACCTCTGTCTCCCAAGAGCTGGAACTAAAGGAGCATTACTCAGCCATAATGCTGTTTCTTAAGAATAACTGCTTCTAACCTAAGACTTCTATACCTAGCTAAACTACCAAACAAATATAAAGATAAAAAAAGCTCTATTCCAGAGAATACAAAATCACAAATGCCTCACTTTCTGGAAAATACTGAAGGAGGTCCTCAAGTTCTTAATTCAATAAGGAGGAACATATGGGTCAACAGAAAGAAAGAAAGATTTAAAAAATGACTGTGTAAGAAAGTTTCAGGTTAATAACCGTACTATGCTGACAGTTTGGGGGTACCTGGCCCAGAGACGATTCAGGTAATAGAAAATACTGAGGGCCCTCTTCACTAACATGTCTTTTTGCCAATATTCTCATCATCAGTATTCAACAACATCCAGGTAAGCTGCAGACCGAAGAAATTCCTTCTCTGAGACTGATCAGAACAGTGGTTTTCAACCTGTGGGTCACAACCTCTTTGGGAGTTATAAGCAGGAGCATCACAAATTCAAGGTCACCTTCAGCTACGTAAGTGAGCCCCAAGCCAGCCTGGGCTACATGAACTGTCAAGAAAGGGAGATAAAAGAGAGATGTAAGAAATGAAAACAAGTGGGTAGGGAAAGAAGGGGGGCATACAGAAAGATAAACAAACAGAACCGAAATCCAAAATTTAAAACATCTCAATTTATAAAACATGTGCCATAAAAAGGATGCCATGACCATGTGTTACAAGTGAGATTTAAAACATTTAGCACTGTCTCCGTGATACTGACCACACTTCTACTCACCTCTGATTCATCGCCCTTCTCTCTATAAGCAGTTGCAATACTGGTCTGAACAGCCTTAATCCAGGCCTGGCGAAGCTTTTCAGAATCTGCCTGGAGCATACAACTTCTAAAAGGAAACAGCATCATTTTGTCAGACAATAAATCAGAAGGGGAAGATCCACACACAGTTTCTCACTACACTATTCAGCACATTTTTAAAGAAGAATGTAAGTGCATTAGTGCTTTGCCTGAATGTAGGTCTGAGCACCACTGTGTGTGTGAGTTGCCCTTGAAGGCCAAAGGAGGGTGTGAGAGAGACCCCAGGCCTGCAGTTGCAAAGTGAACCCTGGTCCGTGGGAAGAGCAGCTAGTGCTCTTAACCAGTGAGCCGCCTCTCTAGCTGCCCAGCAGTAATTTTTAGCAAAAAGTAATTTTAGTTCGAAGAAGGGTTTCATTGTTCATCCATCTTTTGAACAAGTATGACGAAGACAAAAATCATGGTACAAATATAAAAACATATTCTCTCTTAAAAACAAAGTATCTATCCCAAAACTTGAAAAATTATAAATGATCCAAACACAGTGGCACACCCCTG